>NW_012114611.1:470475-472280 GCF_000951035.1 Colobus angolensis palliatus | reverse complement strand
AAAAAAAAAAAAAAAGGTATACAACTTTGATAGAATGTATCTATCTGAAGAAACTTATGACTTGTCCCTTCTCCTCCCCCCACCCCAACCTTTTTCTTATTAAAAGGAGAACTCTCTTCAGAGGTCGAAGACGACGAGAAGATGACAGGATCTCAGTAAGTTTTTTAAAACTTTTATTCAGACTTTTTTCTCTTCTGTGATTTACTATGGCATTGACTTTTGGTCTTTCCTTTCTGGGTTTTTGTTTTATTGATTGTACCCTTCAGCAAAGGTAAATAGAGCCTAAATTTAACCCTGAAATTTTTACCACCACTACCCACATACCCACCCTCTAGCACACTTGTAGTATGGAGTTTCACTTGTGTTGCTTGCTAAAAAAAATTATTTGAAGATTAATGTGTTCACGTGATTTTTAAATAAAATCACGAAGTCTTTCTAACTTTCCTCACCTTTTCTTTCTTCTTTCTTTCCAAGACATGGGATATTACTGCTTCCCAGGGCACTGGAATTACAGGCCTGAGCTACCATGCTTGATGCAAGATCAAGGATTTCTAGGGAGAGGCAGAGGAGGAAGGGTCTTGCTATGTTGCCCAGGCTGAAGTGCTGTGGTACAGTCATGGCTCACTGCAACCTTGACAGGCTTAAGTGATCCTCCTCTAGAGATGGGGTCGGGCACCGTGGCTCATGCCTGTTTTCCCAGCTCTTTGGGAGGCTGAGTCAGTTGGATTACTTGAGGCTACAGGCCCCATGCAAGTGCAAAACCAAGCAGAATGGTCAGGACATCTTAAAGCTCCAAAATACTTGCCTTTGGCCAGGCATGGCGACTCAAGTCTGTAATGTCAGCACTTTGTGAGGCTGAGATGTACAGATCATTTGAGCTCAGGAGTTGGATACCAGCCTGGGCAGCATGGTGAAACCCCATCTCTACAAAATTAAAAAAATAAGCCAGGCACCACGGTACACGCCTGTGGTCCCAGCTACTTGGAAGGCTGAAGCAGGGTGATCCCTTGAGCCCAGGAGATGGAGGTTGCAGTGAGCCAAGATTGTGCCACTGCACTCCAGCCTGAGCAACCAAGTGAGACTTTGTCTCAAAAAATAATAAAATAATATCCTTTGACTCTATGGCCACTCCTAGGTTGCACTGATACAAGGGTTGGGCTCCCAAGGCCTTAGGCAGCTCCACCTCTCTGACTTTGTAGGGATCAACCCTGGAGGCTGCTCTTACGGGCCCACTTGAATGCCTGTGGCTTTTCCATGCCTGTTTTGGAGTCTGGAGGACGGTGGCCTTCTTCTGCCACTATGCCCTAGTGGAGGCGTGTTGTGAGGGCCTCAGCCCCATATTTCCCCTCTGTATTGTGCCCCTGGAGCAGGTTTCTGCCTGGACTTATACCAGACTGGTATAAGTTTCTTTTCAGAGGATGCCGTACATCCTCTGAAATCGAGTCAGAGGCTCCCAAGCCAGTCTAGGAAGTTCCTCATCTTCTATCCTTTTGAGCCCTCCAGACTCTTCCACCCTCTATCTGTTACCCAGTTCCAGTACTGCTTCCACATTTTCAGTTATCTTTTAGCAGTGCTCCACTCTTCAATACCAATTTTCTTTAAGCCAGTCTCACATTGCTAGAAAGAAATACTTGAGACTGGATAATTCATAAAGAAAAGAGGTTTAGGCCGGGTGCGGTGGCTCAACCCTGTAATCCCAGCACTTTGGGAGGCCGAGAAGGGCGGATCACGAGGTCAGGAGATCGAGACCATCCTGGCTAACACGGTGAAACCCCGTCTCTACTGAAAAATAGAAAAAACTAGCC
>NW_012114611.1:460633-468115 GCF_000951035.1 Colobus angolensis palliatus | reverse complement strand
CTAGGGTACATGTGCATAACGTGCAGGTTTGTTACATATGTATACTTGTGCCATGTTGGTGTGCTGCACCCATCAACTTGTCAGCACCCATCAATCATCATTTATATCAGGTATAACTCCCCAATGCAATCCCTCCCCCCTCCCCCCATATTCAGTATGTTGTAAATGTTATGATGGAGGACTAAACATTGGAGTAAAAGAAACAGGCATGACTTCCAGTAGGTAGGTCTTGGTAGAGGAGCTCTTACGCAGGAGGGAGATCTTAGCTGGGAATAAGATTTTGGATTTGTAAGCCTTCACATAGTAATTGGAGTGATAAGCTCATGCAGAGTACTCTCCATAGAGTGATGAAAGTGGTCTAATATGGAACTTTGGGGAATAAAGCAGCAGTGTTGGGTTGAAAAATGAGATTTTTCAGCATACTGTTTAAAGTATTCAAGCAAAATCTGAATGGATATGGCTAATGGACAAGTGTTATCTGGGTTGTAGGCAAAGGCCTAGGCTGAAAGTATTTAAAACCTACAATTCAATGATATTTTGGTAAATTTACAGAGATATACAGCCGTCAAAAAGTGAAAAAGATTGTTTTAACAGTTGCTTGCATAAAGGTAGTAGTTGAAGCCATGGATAGTGGACATCACTCAAGGAGAATATGAGAAGTAAAGAGTAGTAACCAAATGGAAACCATCAAAATTTTAGAGGTGGTCAGGGGAAAAAGAGCACATGTCTGTCAAATCTAAAAAACAAAAAAGTATCACAGAAGCTAAGAGAAAAATGCGTTCCCGAGGAAAGGATGGTTAACTCAGGAAATGTGAGGTCAGGAAAAAGGGTCTGTCAGGTTTTGCATTGTTGAAGGCATTGGTGACATCTAAAATAATTTTAGTGGAGTGATGACAAAGTGGAGGAGATAAGTAAGAGGTAAGAGGCTTGTCAGAGGATATATAGGGTATTAGGAGGGAAGCATGAGATTTTTCATATACGTCATATAGAGGAGGGATATTGTTCTCTCTTGAGATAGATAGATGGAGAAAGATGGTGATGGTTGGGCACAATTGCTTAAGCCTGTAATCCCAGCACTTTGAGAGGCCAAGGGGAGAGGATCACTTAAGCTCAAGTGATCAACCTTGTCACTGCTAAAAAACAAAAAATAAAAATTTAGCCCAGTGTGGTGGTGTGCACAGCTACTCTAGAGGCAAAAAAGGCAGGAGGATTACTTGAGTCCAGGAAGTCATGGCTGTAGTGAGCTATGATTGTGTTACTGCATTTCAGCCTTGGTGACAGACCAAGACCCTGTCTCAAAAAAAAAAAAAAATAGTTGATAGCAAATTTAGGTAAAATGGGTGTTTTTGTTGAGAAGGCATAGTAAATTATGGAATGAATAGTGGAGACTAGTTAGAAAGCTTAAGGAGTATGGCAAAGTTTACAAAAGAAACAGGTGAGAGAACTGACTAAAGAGAAGTAGAATTGATAAAGACTGATGAGAGCTCAAGTGAGATGTCAAACCAAGAATTTATGTAGGGATACAGTTCTGTGCATTATAGAGGTTTTATTTACTTCTTTTTCTTTTCTCGCAGCTTTCAGCTTCAGTGACACAGGATTAGAGAATGAGATAGCCATGTGACCTATTTTGTTATTTGTTCATTTTAGAGACCTCATCCTTCAACAGCTGAATCAAAGGCTCCGACACCAAAGTTTGACTTGTTAGCCTCAAATTTTCCACCTTTACCTGGAAGTTCATCAAGAATGCCAGGTGAACTCATTTTGGAGAATAGGATGTCTGATGTTGTTAAAGGTGTCTACAAAGAAAAGGTAAACACCCAGCATCTAATATGAGTCTCACCTTATGAGACCATATTTAGGCTTTGTTAGCAGTGTTATTATTTAAAATTTTACTTGCACTTAGTGTGCATTTCTATCATAGTTTTTATTTATGGAGTTTTCAGCATACTTAGAGTGTTTTTTAAAAGATTCATGATAAAGCTGCACAGAGGCAATAAAATGTTTCTTGGCTTTTGCATGTCTTTTTTTTTTTTTTTTTTTAAAGACATGATCTCAGCTGACTGCAGCCTCTACCTCCTAGATTCAAGTGATTCTCCTGCCTCAACCTCCCAAGTAGCTGGGAGTACAGTGTGTGCAGCCACGCCTAGCTAACTTTCGTTTTTTTTTTTTTTTTAAGTAGAGACAGGGTTTCGCCACGTTGGCCAGACTGGTCTCCAACTCCTGACCTCAAGCATCTGCCCATCTTGGCCTCCCAAAGTACTGGGATTATAAGCGTGAGCCACCACGCCCAGCCTTGCATGTCTTTCTATCAGTCAACTCAGCCTGGTAGAACTGATAACTGATTAATGCAAGATAAATGGAAGGTATCATTTCCATTTGTGTGCCTATAATTCACTAGTGATGTAAATGAATTCTTTCAAATAATGGAAAGTAGATGTCTAGAGGCTGAGATACCTCATCCTATGATTATTTGGTGTGTAGACCTCTCCATATCAGAAATCCTCATGTCTCACAAGTTTTTCTCATTTTCTACCTTTATTCTAATTCAATTTTTTTTTTTTTATTATAACAGTACTTGTCTATAGTATATCTAGGCTTTTAATGAAAAGCCTGCAACTACTTTCAGCTCCTTAGCTTTTTCTGTATTTTTTTTTTCCTTTTGAGCGGAGTTTTGCTCTGTAACCTAGGCTGGAATGCAGTGGCGGATCTCTACTCACTACAACCTCTGCCTCCCGGGTTCAAGCGATTCTCCTGCCTCAGCCTCAGTAGCTGGGATTATAGGCATGAGACACCACACCCAGCTAATTTTTGTATTTTTAGTAGAGACAGGGTTTCTCCATGTTGGCCAGGCTGGTCTCAAACTCCTGACCTCGCAATCCGCCCTCCTCGGTCTCCTAAAGTGCTGGGATTACAGGCGTGAGCCACTGTGCCCAGCCCTGTATTTCTAATTAACATCTTTTTTTTTTTTTTTTTGAGATGAGTCTTGCTCTGTAGCCCAGGTTGGAGTACAGTGGTGTGATATCTGCTCACTGCAAGCTCCGCCTCCTGGGTTCACGCCATTCTCTCGCCTCAGCCTCCCAAGTAGCTGGGACTACAGGTGCCTGCCACCACACCCAGCTAATTTTGTTTTTGTATTTTTAGTAGAGATGGGGTTTCACAGTGTTAGCCAGGATGGTCTTGATCTCCTGAACTTGTGATCCACCCATCTCGGCCTCCCAGAGTGCTGGGATTACAGGCGTGAGTCACTGCGCCCGGCCTAATTAACATCTTTTTATTGTAACCTCTTGGCTTTTCCATTTTCAGCAGTGTCTGTTAGCTTCACATTCTGAAGCTAAAGATTTAGTTCTCTTAAACCAACATACTCACACTTTTCCTATCCTCCTGATACATTGTACTTCATTATATGTAAGATATCATCAATTATAAGGCACCCATTATTTTAGTATCTCTAAGAAAGTAAAAAATGTTGCTAGTTATGCTAGAACACCCATCCTTTGTAAGTATTGCATATTTTTTTCATGGCTGAGACTCAAACATAATATACTATGATTGTTTCTCCTTTTGTGTGCATTCTCAGTGTCCTACTGCATAGCTGTGTTCTTGGGCCTTCTCTTTACCATCACCCTGGCAATTTTCCTTACTCTCCTTTATCAATCCCCTTTTTTTTCTCACTCTTTTTTCACTCTTCCATGTTAGGGTGGTTCATATCTTCCATGGTCATGAAGTATAAATTTCTTGCATTCTGAAAATGTTTTTCTGCTCTCAAATTGATGAGTAGATTATTTCTATATTGGATTCTCTATTAGAAATCATTTTCCTTTGGAATTTTGAAGGTATTATTCCACTGTCTTGTTTCTTTAAAAAAAAATTGTGACATGTAGTAATTATTTCATAATAACTAAGATACACTTTTTCCCCCATGTTTTATCACCTTCCAAAATCAGACTAAATATTATTTTTTAAAAAATGTAAAGGCTGGGCACAGTGGCTCACGCCTGTAATCCCCGCACTTTGGGAGGCCAAGCAAGGCAAGCGGATCGCGAGGTCAGGAGTTTGAAACCAACCTGGCCAACATGGTGAAACCCCGTCTCTATTAAAATTAGAAAAAGTAGCTGGGCGTGGTGGCACGCACCTGTAGTCCCAGCTACTTGGGAGGCTGAGGCAGGAGAATCACTTGAACCTAGGAGATGGAGGTGCAGTGAGCCAAGATTGCACCGTTGCACTCTAGCCTGGGCGACAAGAGCAAAACTCTGTCTCAAAAAAAAGAAAAAAAAAATTAAATATCCAGTCACATTGGCTCATACCTGTAATTCCAGCACTTTGGGGGTCCAAGGTGAATGGATTGCTTGAGCCCAGGAGTTTAGGACCAACCTGGACAACATAGAGAGGTCCCGTCTGTACATAAAGTGTAAAAAAAAAAAATAGCTGGGCATGGTGACGCATGCCTGTAGTCCTTGCTACTTGGGAAGCTGAGACAAGAGGATTGCTTCAGCCCAGGAGATCAAAGCTACGATGAGCTTAAGTGCAGTATTTTTATTTTCTTCTCATCTTAAGGTCTGCTTCTATCCAGTGGTTTTATTTTTATTTTTTCTTATTGGTACAGAAAATAATGGTGTAGTTTATCAATGGCGTCTCAGATTTCAGAAGATGATACACAAACATACATATATGCTTTTTTTTTTTTGAGACGGAGTTTCACTCATGCTGGCCAGGCTCATCTCCAACTCCTGACCTTAGCTCACTGCAACCTCCGCCTCCTGGGTTCAAGCAATTCTCCTGCCTCAGCCTCCCAAGTAGCTGGGATTACAGGCACTTGCCACCGTGCCCAGCTAATTTTTGTGTTTTTAATAGAGATGGGGTTTCACCATGTTGGCCAGGCTGGTCTTAAACTCCTGACCTCAGGTGAGCCACTGCACCCGGCCATATATACATTTTTAAAGAATAATCATGAAGTGTACATCTCCTTATAATCCCAACACACAATTGTAGCCGATAAACATCCCTAGTATCTTAGCAGTGACATGTGTGTCTCCTCCCTATTTATAGTCACTCTGCCCCACTCTTCCCCTTTAGATATAAACATTATTCTGACTTTGTGATAGCAATTTTCTTGCCTTCATAGTTTTGTCATTCTGCATTGACAGAATTTTTCTGTGAAGGGCCAGATACTCATAGTAAATACTTTAGGCTTTGTGGGCCATGTATTGTCACATATTCTTTGTTTTTACAACCCTTTAATAACTTAAAAACCAAACCAGGCATGGTGGCTCATGCCTATAATCCCAGCACTTCAGGAGGATCACTTGAGGCCAAGAGTTTGAGACCAGCCTAGTCAACATAGGGAGACCCCTGTCTCTAAAAAAGAATAATAATAATAATATAAAAATCATAATTATAATTTACAAACCATTCTTAGCTTGTAAGCCATACCAAAACAAGTTATAGGGTGGGTTTGGCCTTGCAGAACTTAGTTTACCAACCCCTGCCCTAGGTGATAAAACGGGGTGCCTGTTTTTGAAAAGGTTATAAAAGGAATTGCACAGTATATATTCTTCTTTTCTTTCATTCTGAATGGTTTGAGATTGATCACTGTTAATACAGATGACTGTTGTTCATTTTGAACTATTATGTGATATTCTATTGTAGGAAGTAAAATATTTATTCATTGTACCGTTAATGGACATTTTGCCATTATACATCTTCATGTGAGCAAGAACTTTTCTAGGATTTATACATCAGCTTGTGTTCTTTTAAAATTTTAAAGTCTTTCAAGTGTTTTTTTTGAGATGGAGTCTCTCTCTGTCACCCAGGCTGGAGTGTAGTGGCATGATCTCGGCTTATGCAACCTCCACTGCCAGGGTTCAAGCGATTCTTGTGCCGCAGCCTCCCGAGTGGTGAATACAGGCATGCGCCACCATGCCCGGCTAATTTTTGTATTTTCAGTAGAGATGGGGTTTCTGCCTTGTTGGCCAGGCTGGTCTTGAACTTCTGACCTCAGATGATCCACCTACCTCGTCCTCCCAATGTGCTGGGTTTACAGGTGTGAGCCACTGCGCATGGTCAGTCTTTCAGGTTTTTAAGAAACAGATTCCTATATTTTTTTACATATTCTGCATACTAATCCTTTGTCAGTTACATGTAGTACAAATAATCTTTCACTTCTGTGGTTTCTTTTCCATCTTCAGTGCCTGTAGGTTGAAACAAGTTCTTAATTTTAATATGGTCCTATTAGTCTTTTCTTTATAATTTGCTGTTTTTATTTCATGCTTAGGAAATGATGTAGCTTCCAGAGATTCTTTTGAGAACCCTAAGGGTGCTGATTCCTGATCTCTAACATGATTTTTTCCCCTTATCTGGAGGTTTTTAGGGTCTTTTATTGATCCTTGGTATTCTGCGAAATTTCGTGATGTGCTTTGGTATGGTTCTTTTTTTGATCACAATTCTTTTTGTTTGTTTTTTGTGGAGATAGAGTCTGCCTCCGTTGCTTAAGCTGGAGTACAGTGGCGTGATCTTGGCCTACTGCAGCTTCCACCTCCTGGGTTCAGTTGATTCTCCTGCCTCAATCCAGAAGCTGGGATTACAGGCATGCGGCACCATGCCTGGCTAAGTTTTGTATTTTTAGTAGAGACCATGTTGCTCCATGTTGGTGAGGCTGGTCTCGAACTCCGGACCTCAGGTGATCAGCCCACCTCGGCCTCCCAAACTGTTGGGATTACAGGTGTGAGCCACTGCAACCAGCCTTTACTTAAACCTCTTTTTGAGACAGGGTCTCTCTTTATCACCCAGGATAGAGGACAGTGCCGTGATCTTGGCTCATTGCAGGCTTCACCTCTCAATGTTCAAGCAGTCCTTCTGCCTCAGCACCCCCAAGTAGCTTGGGTTACAGTTGCAGGCTGCCATGCTTGGCTAGTTTTTGTAGAGATAGGGCTTTGCCATGTTGCCGAGGCTGCTCTTGAACTCCTGGGCTCAAGTGTTCTGCCCACCTTGGCCTCCCAAAGTGCTAGGATTACAGGGGCCAGCCACTGTACCCGGCCTTTAAACCTCTTTTTTTTTTTCTTTTTTTTTTTAAAGTCTTGCTCTGTCACCCAGGCTAGAGTGCAGTGGCACGATCTCGGCTTACTGCAACCTCTGCCTCCTGGGTTCAAACGATTCTCTTGCCTCAACCTCCCGAGGAGCTTTGACTATAGGCGTGGCGGCACACACCCGGCTAATTTTTTTGTGTTTTTAGTAGAGACGGGGTTTTACCATTTTGGCCAGGCAGGTGTCAAACTCCTTTCCTCAAGTGATCCGCCTGCCTTGGTTTCACAAGGTACTGGGATTACAGGCCTGAGCCACCATGTCTGGACTAAACCTCGTTTTTTATCTTTGTTGTTATTATGTTTTCTACCAAGTTTTTCTGAATGTTACTTTCTAAACCTATTGAAAATTTTATTTCACACATCAGTTTTAATTTCTAGGGCTCTTTTCTAAATTCTGTGCCAG
>NW_012114611.1:458810-460378 GCF_000951035.1 Colobus angolensis palliatus | reverse complement strand
TAGCCAGGATGGTCTCGATCTCCTGACCTCGTGATCCGCCCGTCTCAGCCTCCCAAAGTGCTGGGATTACAGGCTTGAGCCACCGCGCCTGGCGCGTTTACCATCTTAACCATTTTAAATGTGTACAGTTTTGTAGTGTTAAGTACCTTCACATGGTTGTGCAGCTAAGCTCCAGAACTTACTGTCTTTCAAAACTAAAACTCTATACCTATTAAACCATTCCCTCTTCCTCCCTTCTCTTATCCTTTAGCAGCCACTATTCTACTTTCTGTCTCTAAATTGACTACTCTTAGAAATTCATATAAATAGAATCATACAGTATTTGTCTTTCTGTGACTGGTTTATTTTACTTAGCATCCTCAACGTTCATTCATGTTGAGCATGAGTCAAGATTTCGTTAGCTTTTTTTTTTTAAATGCAGCCTACAAACACTTTTTTTTTTTTTTTTGAGACATGGTCTTGCTCTTTTCCCAGGAGGGAGTGCAGTGGCACTATCATGGTTCACTGTAGCAGCTTCAACCTCCCAGACTCATGTAATCTTCTCAAGTGGGAGGGACAACAGGTGGACACCCCCTTACCCTAGCTAAATATTTTACTTTATTTTGTAGAGACAGGATCTTGCTATGTTGCCCAAGATTGGTCTTGAACTCCTGGACTCCCAAAGTGCTGGGATTACAGTCATGAGCCCCTGCACCCACCCGTATATTTAACTTTTTTTTTGTCGGGGGACAGAGTCTCGCTCTGTAGCCCAGCCTGGAGTGCAGTGGTGCAATCTCGGCTCACTGCAACCTCTGCCTCCCAGGCGCCAGTTCAAGCAATTCTCTTGCCTCAGCCTCCCAAGTAGCTGGGATTACAGGCATGCACCACCATGCCCAGCTAATTTTTGTATTTTTAGTAGAGACAGGGTTTCACCATGTTGGCCAGGCTGGTCTTGAACTCCTGGACTCCCAAAGGTCTCTTGCCTCAGCCTCCCAAGTAGCTGGGATTACAGGCATGCACCACCATGCCCAGCTAATTTTTGTATTTTTAGTAGAGACAGGGTTTCACCATGTTGGCCAGGCTGGTCTTGAACTCCTGATCTTGTGATCCACCCACCTCAGCCTCCCAAAGTGCTGGGATTACAGGCGTGAGCCACTGCGCCCGGCCTATTTAACTTTTTAAGGATCTGCCACATTGCTTTCTAAAGCAGTGCATCATTTTACATTGCCATCCTCTATGTTTGAGTTTTAATGTCTCCATATCATCACCAACATTTATTAATGTTTGTCTTTTTTTTTTATTATAACCATCCTTGTGGGTATGAAGTGATTTTTCACCGTCGTTTAGCTTTGCATTTTATGATGACTAATGGTGTTGACCATCTTCTCTTGTGCTTATTAGCCATGTGTATCTCTTCTTTGGAAAAAGGTCTAAGTGTAATTTTGAAAAATCTTTTTACTTTAAGGATAATGAAGAGTTGAGAGTTAGTTGCCCAGTGCCTGCAGATGAGCAGACAGAATGCACTTCTGCCCAACAACTCAATATGAGTTCCAGTTCTCCATGTGCTGCTGAGCTTACTGCATTAAGGT
>NW_012114611.1:458360-458760 GCF_000951035.1 Colobus angolensis palliatus | reverse complement strand
GCTGAGGCAGGAGAATTGCTTGAACCCCGGAGGCAGAGGTTGCAGTAAGCCAAGAGCATGCCACTGCACTCCAGCCTGGGTGACAGAGTGAGACTCCGTCTCAAAAAAAAAAAAACATTACTTTTTCTTCTGATTAGTTGCTAAACTGTTCCATAGCTATTCTGAGTCTAATTGCAAGCTCTTTTTTCCTTAGCACAACTCAGCAAGAAAAGGATCTAATAGAGGATTCCTCTGTTCAGAAGGATGGTCTCAACCAGACAACTATGCCAGTTTCTCCTCCAAGTACTACAAAGCCGTCAAGGGCAAGTACTGCTTCACCATGTAATAATAACATAAATGCAGCTATAGCTGTGGCTCTACAGGTAACTTGAAGATTTTAGTTTATGTTAAAAAAAAAAAA
>NW_012114611.1:446581-457045 GCF_000951035.1 Colobus angolensis palliatus | reverse complement strand
CAGGAGAATGGCGTAAACCCGGGAGGCGGAGCTTGCAGTGAGCTGAGATCCGGCCACTGCAGTCCAGTCCGGGCGACAGAGCGAGACTCCGCCTCAAAAAAAAAAAAAAAAGACATTTAACGAGTCTTTTTATAACATTGGTTTCTAACTACTCTGCTGGGATTCTTTTGGAATCTTTCTTGGGGTTCTTTGTAGCAAGGAAAAGGAACAGAAAGAACCATTTTATTTCATCATATGGCTGTACCATATTAATCTAATCTGTCCTTTCCTGTTAGGCATTTAGGTCATTTCCATCATTATAAACAATGCTGACATGAACATCCCTCAGTTAAATTCCTCAAGCGAAATTATTGTATAATAAATAAAGATTGTACCAGTGTACTCTAGGCAGTATATATGAGAGTGCTTGTTGCCTTTTTCTGGAAGATAATTTGTGGTTTTCTTGTGGTTAACACAATCATTTTTGTATTTTATAATTTAGAGAATGTGTACCATAAATGTTCTTTTTTTATCATCACTTCAAAGGAACCCCGAAAGTTAAGTTATGCTGAAGTGTGCCAGAAGCCCCCTAAAGAGCCATCTTCAGTTCTTGTGCAGCCACTACGGGAACTTCGCTCTAATGTGGTGTCTCCCACCAAAAATGAAGACAGTGGAGCTCCTGAGAACTCCGTTGAGAAACCACATGAGAAGCCAGAAGCAAGGGCTAGTAAGGATTATTCTGGCTTCCGAGGCAATACAATCCCCAGGGGAGCAGCTGGAAAAATCAGGGAACAGAGACGCCAGTTTAGCCATAGGGCTATACCTCAGGGAGTGACTCGACGTAATGGCAAAGAGCAATATGTGCCACCCAGATCACCAAAGTAAAAAACAACAAAACTATTCAAAAACTTCTCTCTCTTCCCATTAAACTTGAGCTGTGGCTATATTGAACTGTTTTGGAGGGGAGGGGGTAGCCAGGAAGGAAACAGGAGAAAGTACATCCTTAAATCATTATGGATTTTGGAGTTGTGAGTGATAGGATCTCAAAATTCATCTCTAATGTGATTTTTAAATGCTGGAGGATTCCAATCAGTATAAATATATATATATACACACACACATATATAAAATATAATTTTTCTATTTTTGGTTTTAATTTGCAGAGATTTGCTGCCAGGAATCAATTTTGAGGGTTCAGATTTAGCTTGGAGGGGAAAAAAAAAAATTATACCTCCTTCAGTATAGGAGATGAGGGAATGAGAGAAAATATTTTTTGAAGAAGCATTTCTGTAAAATTAGAAATTACTTTTTTTAATCTATTTAAAGTTTGGCTTGAAGAATGCCGTTTCTGACTATATGGCCTTGTATTGCAAAGCAGATCAGTGGCTGGGGTGCCTGTTGTGGGTGTGAGTGTGTACAAGAGCGATTGAAGCCAAATCTGTTGTCATGTTAGTAAATGATTTGAAAACTGAATGTAATACTTGAGTAGATTTTTTTTTTTCTAGTTTGAAATTTAGTCTGTCTTTTTGACCTTACTAATACTTCATTCAACAAGCTGTAAAATGATTGTACCTGGAGATGTGACTACCAATCAGTTTGACACTCAAGGAAAGGGGGTTATTAAAAAAATTGAAAATTTCATCTTGGACCTCAGTGCATAGGCCAAATGGATTTCAGAGGTTTAAACTTCCCTGTGATTCCCCCCCAACACCCCCAAAATGAGAAACAAACATTTTTTTCTTACTCCATATGTTACTCTCTGTTCTTTGACTGCCCACTCACAAAAGCAGGATAACCAACTACCTACTGAAGTGTATGTTTGTAATTGCTTTGACCAGTCTAGTCAAATCATATAAATTGTTCTAAATTTCAGAATTGAACGTTGAAGTATTTACTCTTCTGTTCACACATTTAGAATTTTAGCTCCCAAGATGGTAGGGCAGACTGACCCTACAGTAATTTATTTGTTGTTAATGTTAAAGATGAAACATAGTAACTGACTCTTAAGTGTTAAATAATGTAGAAGTAAAATATTATTTTAAAAAAGGCTTAATTTAGAGGGGTACTTATTTCTGTTTACAATGTATATTTATCACCTTCCTTTCCTCCTATTCTCCGCCCACACCCAAAGGAATTCACTGAAACAATACCAACAAGTCATGAGATTTTTTAGTAAAGATGAGAAAGATGGTTGAAGAAAATTAATGCATAATTTCTCAGTGAATAAAGTTGTAGCTCTCATATACTAAATAGACAAGTTTACATGGTGTTATTTAGAAAACGGCTAAAATATTAAAAACTGTGTTGTGTTCATCTGTTTTAAGTCATACCATGTTCAGAGTTCTATGTAAGGTGGGTTTTATTTTTCTTTTAAGGATAGTTTGTAATAGTAAGAACTGTCCCATATGTTAGTAAATTACATATGTACAAATTGAAACTGTAAATTGTGAACACTGGAAAGCACCATTGTGACATAGAGTAAACATCTTAGTAATATATTAAAGTGAATGTAAATGGTGGTTAAAATTATATTACTGTGAAATTCATCTTCCAACTCTAAGTTAAGCTTTGGAGATATATATTAGTGGTTAACTGTTAAGAGCTTTGAAAACACTGCACATATCTGTACAAGCCAGAATTACTATTTCTTTGACTCATTATTAGCTTGGCAGTTGCTTTTGATTTGGTTGTTTTATGACATGGTATACTGTATTTACTCAGTTTGAAACTATTCATTTCTACACACTATTTTTAAAAATTGCCTACTAGGTGAAACATAACAATATAACTACCTGTGCTGAAATTTGGGGGAAGTTTAGGTCCTTTAAAAAAATATATTAATCATTGACTACATCTATGATAAAAGTGCTTATTTTGGTTTACTAAGGTAATGCAGTTGGTGGAAATGATAAACATTTTAAGTGTTAACATCCTTTAACTGCATTGGATTTCAGAGAATAAATAAACATTTTGTAAAAATCACTTGGCAAGGATTATAAACTTAATTACTGCACTTAAAATGAAACATTACTTTTTTTAAACAATATGTCACAAATGTAGGCCTGTATTACTTGTATGCTTGTGTGACTTACTGTTAGTCCACCAACTTCTAAAAATTTAAAGGCTGTAATTGAAATACAAGAAAAGAGCCTTCTTTTAGAAGAAAGCAGGTATATTTTTGCTTTTTCTTAACGTTATTGAAAGTAGAAATTTAATTTGAAGATATAACCTTTAAAAATTTCTTATTAAGACAATGTTTTTAATTTAATTTGCCTCGTTACATCTAGTAGTTCCCATTTGATGGGATGTATAGGGAAGAGTGAGAAAGAGTGAGTGTGTATGTATGTGTGTGTAATATTTATATATATTCACAGTATGTATTTAGCATTTATTTTATTACAGCAGATTTAAAGTTTGTATCTAAATAATGCCTGTGAGTTGTGTGAAGCTGTTGGCTTTTTTCCAACATTACTTTGTAACTAATGAGGGTGGATGTTCATTGTAGTTTATTTATTTGGTTCTTTAGATGGAGGAATTTAAATAATCAAATTTTTCTCTTCACCCTTATGACTTGACATTTCCTTGGTCTGTTGGAGGCTAAAAGTAGGTATAAATGATACTGAATGTTTGGTATAGTGATACTCTGCTATAGTTCTTAATGCATGAAGAGAACAAGAGTCACAAAAGTTCACCACCTTGCACTTCATAGAGAAGGTACATAGAGACATTGCAAAACCTGTCTCCATTTGCTATCCTGATAATTAAGGTTTTCATAATACCTAGGGCCTGTCTCTGAGTAATTTTAATTTTGCCAAATACACTGACATTTAAAATAGTGATCCATCTAAATGTTTTTCAACTGGATTTTGAGGAAGGTAAGAGCTTTCGATAATAAGGGTTTGTTGTGGTAGTTGTCTTATGTGCTGAATTTGCAGATGATCAGATGCTATGCAGAATTATGATTTATTTTTGTTTCCTAAAATTAAGATAGCTTGAATATTATTTCACATTCCTTTTTCTTTTTTAAATAAACAGGTTTGCTTTGGAAAGGCTTAATGATGGAATGTTAGCATCTTCACTATGGTAAAGGAGAACAAAAAATGTTGCTGGAACATAAAATAGTATTTAAAAGTTAATGAACACTTCTAGTTTTATTAGTTATGGTCTTAATAATTAGTCTCTTGGCTTAAATGTCCACTGGTTTTACTTTGACGCAGTTGAACAACACTGGGGTTAAGTCTCTGGTATTTAGGCTGGCAATATATTAACCATATTTTAAAAGTACCAATTTTTTTTTTTTTTTTTTTTACAGAAAAGATAAAACTCAAAAGAGAACAGTGTATTCCTTTTGAGGGGCTTTTATAAATTATTAACTATAATATATGATGGATTTTTTCCTAATTTTTTATATTTCCTTACAATTTTGGTGGCCATTAATTTAACTTTAGGCTTTTGGTCATATGCTAGTCTGAGCTTCCAAAAAGATACATACATGTTTCACTTTTCATTAGCTGAATGAGGGTATTTTAAGAAGTTGAAAGAGAATTTATTTTCAAGTTGTGAGTAAATTCTCTTTTGAAATTCACCTGATTATTAAATAACTTAAAGTTTATTTTTAAAAGCTGACAACTTTTTATGAATCTTTGAGCTAACAGTTCCTAAAAGCGTAATTCAGATATTAATGGGCTGTGTATTAAATGGTTTTATTTTCAGTTTTGCAGCATAGAACACTGTTGAAATATCCATGTCAACTTGGTTTTTTTAACCTAATTCGGGTGTCTTTGACATTTCTTAAATGTTGGGGGTGGGGGTCAGAGCCAGTTATCTGGCTTCTGTTTTGTCGATTGCTTAGATTTGTTCCTGTTGTCAAAACTGTCGCCCCCAAAATTGGTGTGACACATGCTCATGCATAAAATGTTAAAATGTATTTGTATTTGTTTTCAACATCGCCAAGGTGCTATGGGAAATTAAAGTAACAAAATTAGAAAAAAAAATAAAGTTATTAAAAAGCAGGACTGGTTTCCTTTTCTCTAGGTGGTGTATGTCTAATGACTACTTCTGTCTGCCTTTCAATATTATATGTTGCCCTCGCTAATGCTATTATTATTACTGTCTAAGCTGTTTTTTGGATGATGAGGGCAGTGGGAAGTAATGGTGTTTCAAGTAAAACAAGGGCAGAGAGACAAGATACAGCTTTATGATCCTGGAGTTTTCTTTTAGTATCAGAAGCAGTGATGAAAGGGGGAAAAAACGCTGGGCACGATGGCTCTCGCCTGAAATCCCAGCATTTTGGGAGGCCAAGGTGGGCGGATCACCTGGGGCCAGGAGTTCAAGACCAGACTGGCCAACATGGTGAAATCCCATCTTTATTAAACATACAAAAATTAGCTGGAGGTGGTGGTGGGCACCTGTAATCCCAGCTACTCGGGAAGCTTAGGCAGGAGAATTGCTTGAACCTGGAAGGTGGACATTGCAGTGAGCCAAGATCATGCCATTGCACTCTATCCTGGGTGACTAATGAAAGTTCGTCTCAAAGGGGAAAAAACACTGGGTGCAGTGGCCGTGTAATCCCAGGGCATTTCAGGGGCCGAGGTGCATGAATCGCCAGAGACTGAGTTCAAGACCAGCCTGGGCAATATAACAACCTAGAGGGTGAGGCAGGAGGATTGCCCGAGCCCAGGAGTTCAAGGCTGCAGTGAGCTATGATTGTGTCAGTGCACTGAACCCTGGGAAAAAGAGTAAGACTCCGTCTCCAAAAATATATATGTGTGTGTGTGTGTGTGTATATATATGTGTGTGTGTGTGTATATATATATATGATGGCTGGGGGACAGGAATCATGGTAATGTGTAGCTTAAAAACTGTACCTTCATGGAACAGGTTGTGGCTTGATTTGAGTATGTGCATGTCAAGCCCAGCTAGAGGCTTTTTGGGGCTTTTCAGAGGGAAAATTGACCAGGAAATTTAAATGAGGGTTTTTGTTTGTTTGTTTTGTTTCTGTGAGACCGAGTCTTGCTCTTGTTGCCCAGGCTGGAGTGCAATGGCACGATCTCGGCTCGGTACAACCTCAGCTTCGTGGCCCGAGTTTTGGTTTTTTAAAAATGCTTCATTTTAAAGCAAAATGGAAAAGCTGAGTCAATCTCTGGCTTTTTAACAGGTGTCTGTAAATTATTGTGACACCTTTTACTGAACATATATTGCTAAAAAATAGTGGAGTGGCCAGGCGTGGTGGCTCATGCCTGTAATCCCAGCACCTTGGGAAGCCGAGACGGGTGGATCAACTGAGGTCAGGAGTTCGAGACCAGCCTGACCAACATGGTGAAATCCTGTCTCTACTAAAAATACAAAAATGAGCCCAGCATGGTGGCTCACGTCTGTAATCCCAGCTACTCTGGAGTCCCAGGCACGAGAATCGCCAGGAGGTGGAGGTTGCAGTGAGCAGAGATCGTGCCCCTGCACTCCAGCCTGGGCAACAGAGTGACTGTCTCAAAAAAAAAAAAAAAAGGGGGGGGGTGTGTTTCATGGCTACTATGCCACAGTTTATTCTTGAATTAAGTGAATCTTTTTTTAATGGTAGAACTTTTTTGTGGGGTTTTTTTGTTTTTTTTTTTTATTTAGATAGAGTCACTCTCGCCCAGTCTGGAGTACAGAGGTGGGATCCCAGCTCGCTGCAACCTCCGCCTCCCAGGTGCAAGCGATTCCCTTGCCTCAGCCTCCCAAGTAGCTGGGATTACAGGCACATGCCACCACGCCTGGCTGATTTTTGTCTTTTTAGTAAAGATGGGATTTCGCCATGTTGTCCAGGCTGGTCTCAACTCCTGCCCTCAAGTGATTCGCCTGCCTCGGCCTCCCAAAGTGCTGGGATTACTGGCGTGAGCCACTATGCCTGGCCAGTGATAGAACTCTTTAAGTCTATGAATGTGGCCTAATTTCAAATTATATTCTCAGAAATATTTACTATTCTGCCAAGTTACGTAGTTTGGATATGTATGTAGATACACCTTAAGGTAACAGATTTAATATGAGCATTCAGTTTAATAATTACTTAGCTCTTTAGCATTGCCTTTAGCTAAACCTTTAATTTGCAAATGAGCAATTATTTATCTTAACAAAGATGGCTAATGTCAGTGAGCAAAGTGGTGCTGGTAATGACAGGTTTACGGGGATAAGTGCTAACAAAGCCTTAGGGGGCTGATGTCAGTGTTTTAGTGTGTTTATTTGGCCAAGATATGAGGGGTGCATAACTTAAATTTTATATAAAGAGCACAGTATTCTTTATAGTGGACCCAAAACTAAATTGGTAAACTCAGATAGGTAGGCTCTCGTGTTGTATTTAAAATGAGTGATTTTGCAAAGAGTTTCATTACAGATACCTTATATTTAACTACACTTCTTGTTAGAAAATATTAATCTAAATATTATGCCTTCAAGTTTTAATTATATACCTGGAAGTTTTTTTATTTCCTTTTGTTGTTGTTGTTGCTCATTCACCATCATACTCTGATATACCTGGAATTTTTTAAATGAAAAGTTCTTAACAGTTACTATTAAAGAATTATGCATTTTCTTAAAACCATAGTGTTTTTAGTTTGTACGAGAATTTTAAGGAATTGGAATGTTTTCACTTTTTTAATATTGTTCCCAAATGAGCACCCCCAGTTTCTTAACTTTTTATTTAAAAGAAGGTCTCACTCTCACCCAGGCTAGAGTGCAGTGGCACAGTTGTGGCTCACTGTTCCCTCGAACTCCTGGGTTCAAGCAGTCCTCCCACCTCAGCCTCCCCAGTAGCTGGGGCACATGCCACCATGCCCGGCTAGTTTTAAATTTTTTTTATTTAATTTTTTACTTATTTTGAGATAGTCTTGTTCTGTTGCACAGGCTGGAGTACAGTGACACAGTCATGGCTCACTGCTGCCTCAAACTCCTGGATTCAAGTAATTCTCCCACCTCAGCCTCCCAAGTAGCTGGGACTACAGGTGTGTGTCACATCAGCTGATATTTATTTACTTATTTTTGTTGTTTGTTTGTAGAAATTGTCTCACTCTGTTGCCCAGGCTGGTCTCAAACTCCTGGGCTCAAGCGATCCTACTGCTTTGGCTTCCCGAAGTGCTAGTATTACAGGTTGAGCCACTGCACCTGGCCCTAGTTTAGCTTTTAAAATGCATTTTTTAGGCAGCCGTTCTGCAGGTCTTTGATTAAGTTCTAATTTGCTATTTTGCATTCTAAATTATGCCTAAAATAACTATCATCCTGTCAAAACTGAGGGTAGTGACAGCATTGGAGTTAATCATGATGGAGTGTTCATTTAATTAGTATTTATTGTATGCTGTGTTCCAGACAGTGCTAGGCAGCAAAAATAGATAGGATTCCTGCCCTTATGGTGCTTAGCATGAAAAAGTCAGTCATAAATAATTGCCAAGTTTAGAACAATAGTAAATATGACAGATGCAGTCTGACAGTCTATGAGATTGAAGTAGAGGACGGTGCAAGAAGGAATGCTTGGAGAAACTGAGAGGACATACATCTGAAAGAGTAGGAGTCAATTATATGAGCAGGTAGAGGGTGCCCTTAGATGTGAGGGAACAACCTATATCACTTTATGGAAGAATTATAAGCCCCGCAGCCATAGCATGGGGAATATTGTTCCATCTTCTAAGATAAGGCTGGAGAAGTAGGTAAGAGCGAAACTACTGGGATCTGAAGTGTGCATTTTGGTATTGATACAGGGTGTCACTCTGTCACCCAGGCTGGAATGCAGTGGTGCCACCACGGCTCACTAGGCCTCTACCTCCTGGACTCAGGCAACCTCCTGTCTCAGCCTCCTGAGTAGCTGGGACCACAAGTGCACAGCGTCACCAGCCCTGGGTTTTTTGTTTTGTTTTGGTTTTGTGGAGACACGCTCTTGTTTTGTTGTTAGGGCTCAAGCGATCCACCTGCCTCAGCCTCCCGAAGTGCTGGAATTAGAGGCATGCACCACCCTGCCCATCCTTCAAAACCAATCCTTTAAAACCCAGTAGTTAATCTGTAGTATAGGGTGGTTTTAATTAAATAAAATTTTCAGCCAGTTTTAAATGTGACTGTTAGGGACAGGCCTAAACATTATATCCACCACTTTGTTTCTTTCTTGATTCTTGTGTCCTTAGCCCTATTCATCATTCTCTTTCCCACCTGGACAGTCTCCAAGTCACCACTATTGTGCTCAGCATATGATACCATTCAAGACTTAATGTTTCCAGTCCTCACCAATAAGGTCTCCCACCTACTGTAGACGAATAAAAGCATGATGTTTGTCATGACTGTTTATTACCTCTTAAAATTTTTTTCTTCATTATCGATTTGCCATTTTTCCGTGGATCCAAAAAAGACTGATAATTCATGCCTGCTTAAGCAAACCAGTTGTGTCCAGAAGTAATAAACCCATCCTATAAATATGTCTTGAAAGTTGTGGAATTTGCATGTCCATCAAGCCTTTTCACTATCCCCGGCCGGTCAAGGTGGCTCACACCTGTAGTCCCAACACTTTGGGAATCCAAGGTGGGTGGATCACTTAAGACCAGGAGTTCAAGACCAGCCTGGCCAACACGATGAAACCCTGTCTCTAAAAAATTTGCTGGGCATGGTGGCATGTGTCTCAATCCCAGCTAGTCGATACATTACTCTTGATACACTGAGGCATGAGAATCACTTGAACCCGGGAGACAGAGGTTGCAGTGAGCCGAGATCATGTCACTGCACTCCAGCCTGGGTGACAGAGTAAGATTCTGTCTCAAAAAAAGGCCTTTTTGCCCACCTTGAAGGAAATTATAGGTGTACCATAGCCAGCTCTGCAACTGGTCCTGGTGTATTCAGGCAGGTAATTTTTGTTTGTTTGTTTTTTTGTTGTTGTTGAGATGGAGTTTCACTCTTGTCACCCAGGCTGGAGTGCAATGGTGCGATCTTGGCTCACTGCAATCTCTGCCTCCTGGGTTCAAGCGATTCTCCTGCCTCAGCCTCCTGAGTAGTTGGGATTACAGGCACATGCCACCACGCCTGGCTAATTTTTTGTCTTTTTAGTAGAGACAGGGTTTTGCCGTGTTGCTCAGGCTGGTCTTAAACTTCTGACCTCAGGTGATCCGCCTGCCTCAGCCTCCCAAAGCGCTAGGATTACAGGCGTGAGCCACCACACCCAGCCACTAGTTGTTAAATCTAGATGATGAGATGTGTACGCAGGTTTGATTATCTGTTTGGAAATAGTTTCAAATAAAAAGAAATGTTAAAAGTTTAAAGGGGTCTTTGGTTTCCAGTCTGGCATGTAAGAATCTTGGAGGTTGGCACTTCATCCTAACAAGTCAAAAACTGAATTAACTGGCCAGGCACAGTGGCTCATGTCTATCATCCCAGCACTTTAGAAGGCCGAGGCGGGTGGATCACAAGCTCAGGAGATCGAGACCATCCTGGCCAACATGGTGAAACCCCGTCTCTACTAAAAATACAAAAAAATTAGCT
>NW_012114611.1:444568-446409 GCF_000951035.1 Colobus angolensis palliatus | reverse complement strand
AAAAAAAAAAAAAAAAAGCTGGATGTGGTGGTGCACACTTGTAATCCCAACTACTCTGGAGCCCCAACTACTCTGGAGCCTGGAAGGATCACTTGAGCCTGGAAGATGGAGATTGCAGTGAGCCAAGATCCCACCACTGCACTCCAGCCTGGGGGATACAGCAAGACTGGCTCAAAACAACAACAAAAACTCTGCTCTGCAAAAGAGACTGTTGAGAGAAAAATACAAGCCACAGACTGGGGGGAAAATTGCAAAAGATATATCTGATAAGCGACTGTTACCTAGTATATACAAAGAACTTAAAAAAAAAATTTTTTTAATTAGCTGGGTGTGGTAGTGTGTACCTGTAGTCCCAGCTACTTGGGAGAGTGAGGTGGGAGGATCACTCGAGCCTGGGAGTTTGAGGCTATAGTCCACTACAGCCTAGGTGACAGAGCTAGACCCTGTCTCAAAAAAAAAATTAAAAAGTGAACCAAAGACTTTAACAAACACCTTGCCAAAAAAGACATACGTATGGAAAATAAGGATCTGAAAAAGGTGCTCCATATTATATGTCATCAGGAAAATGCAAATTAAAACAAGATACTGCTACACCTAATGAAAATAGCTAAAATTCAGAACACTGACACCACTAAATGCTAGCAGAATGTGGAGCAACATGACTTCTCATTTATTGCTGGTGGGAATGCAAAATGGTACAGCCACTTTGGAAGACCATTTGACAGTTCTCCACAAAACTAAACATAACACTATATGGGATCTAACAATCATATTCCTTAGTATGTACCCAAAGGAGTTGAAAATGTGTTCACACAAAAACCTGTACATGGATGTTTATAGCAGCTTTATTCAAAATTATCAAAACTGAGAAGCAACATTCAGCAGGTGAATGGATCAATAAACTGTGGTACATCCAGTTAGTGTTATTTAGCACTAACAAGGAATGAGCTATCAAGCCATGAAGACATGGAAAAAATGTAAATGCATATTATGAAATGAATGAGGCCAATCTAAAAAGGCTACATGCTGTAAGATTCCAACTTATGACATTCTGGAACAGGTAAAACTACAGAGACAGCGAAAAGAGCAGGGATTGCCAAAGGTGAAGAGTGAGGAATGGATGAATGGGTGGAGCATAGAGGATTTCCAGAGCAGTGAAATTATATATGATACTATAATGGTAGATTCATGTTGGACCATTAGACATTGGTCCAAACCCATAGAATGTCCAGCACCAAATGTGAAGGCTAATGTAAACTATATTATTTGAATGATAATGATGTGTCAGTGTAGATTCATCAGGCAGGCAAGGTGGCTCATGCCTACAATCATGCCTGACCAGCCTGCCTGGGCAACATGGGGAAACCCTGTCTCTACAAAAAATACAAAAAAATTAGCCATGGCGTGATGCGGTGGCTCACATCTATAATCCCAGCACTTTGGGAGGCCAAGGTGAGGGGATCACCTGAGGCCAGGAGTTCAAGACCAGCCTGACCAATATGGCAAAACCCTGTCTCTGCTAAAAATACAAAAATTGGCCCTGCGCAGTGGCTCACACCTGTAATCCCAGCACTTTAGGAGGCCAAGGCAGGTGGATCACTTGAGGTCAGGAGTTCAAGACCAGTCTGGCCAACATGGTGAAACCCTGTCACTACTAAAAATACAAAAATTAGCTGGGCGTGGTGGTGGGCGCCTGTAATTCCAGCTGCTCAGGAGGCTGAGGCAGGAGAATCACCTGACCCTGGGAGGCAGAGGTTGCGGAGAGCTGAGATCGAGCCACTGCACTCCAGCCTGTGCAACAGGGAGAGACTCGGTCTCAAACAACAACAACAACAACAACA
>NW_012114611.1:442749-443998 GCF_000951035.1 Colobus angolensis palliatus | reverse complement strand
GAGATGTCTGATAGGTCCACTGAATTTCACAATTAGGTGGTTACTGGTAACCATTACCAAACCGATTCACTAGAGTGTGAGTGGAAGCCTGATTACAAAGAGTTGAAAAGAGGTTAAAAAATAAGCAGAAGGAAGCCAGAGGCCTACTTTAAAAGTTCAGTGATAGAGCTGGAGCTGGATTCAAGTGTGTAATCAATTTTCTTTTTTCGTTTTTTTTTTTTTTTTTTTCAAGTGTTGGGTATTTCAGTGCTCCACGTGCTCAGAGAAATTTCTCTATTAACAAACTATGGAAATGATCCCTGAAAGTATAGTCTTTTTGTGCTTTTCTTTCTTTCTTTCTTTCTTTTTTTTTTAAGATAGGGTCTCACTCTCACCCAGGCTGCAGTGCAGTGGTGCTATCACGACTCACTGCAGCCTGAACCTCCTCGCTTGGGCTCAGGTGATCCTCCCGCCTCAACCTGCATTTTTTTAGAGTCGGGGTTTAGCCATGTTGGCCAGGCTGGTCTGAAACTCTTGGGCTCAAGTGATCCACCAGCCTCAGCCTCCCAAAGTGCTGGGATTACAGACATGAGCCACCGCACCTGACTGAAAGCACAGTCTTTGTAATCCATCTTCTTACCCTACTAACCCTGTCTCTCCATCTCTCCTCTTCTCTCCAACTTACCCCTCTTATGCCCAGTCTGTTAGCTGTGTGTTGGCTTGTTCCTTAAGTGGGATCTCTCCATGTGACAGGAAAGACTGGCCAGTAGCAGTTATATGTTTACACAGTCCTTGCAGACACTTCCAGATAAGGAAATAATTCTCTTCCCCAGTGTCCATATAGCAAATCTCTTCACGGGACAGATTATCTTCAGCCGTTTCAGGCTTTCATGATGATCATAGCTGCGAGCCCCAGAGATTAAGAGACATGATACTCCTAGCATCTATATATCAAAATTTAGGGATCCTGTACCTGTAATTGGTAAAATCATATTTCCTTGATTTCTGATGAGGCCTTTTTTTTTTGAGACAGAGTCTCACTCTGTCACCCAGGCTGGAGTGCAGTGGCAGGATCTCAGCTCACTGCAACCTCCACCTCCCAGGTTCACACCATTCTCCTGCCTGAGCCTCCGGAGTAGCTGGGATTACAGGTGCCTGGCTCTTTGTATTTTTTTAGTACAGATGGGGTTTCACCGTGTTAGCCAGGATGATCTCGATCTCCTGACATCGTGATCTGCCCACCTCAGCCTCCCAAAGTGCTGGGATTACA
>NW_012114611.1:437981-438872 GCF_000951035.1 Colobus angolensis palliatus | reverse complement strand
CCGTCTCGGCCTCCCAAAGTGCTGGGATTACAGGCTTGAGCCACCGCGCCCGGCCTAATTTTGGTTTTTAAATTTTAGCTTTTTTTTTTTGAGATGGTGTCTTACTCTGTTGCTCAGGCTGGAGTGCAGTGGCGTGATCTCGGCTTACTACAACCTCTGCCTCCTGGGTTCAAGTGGTTCTCCTGCCTCAGTCTCCTGAGCAACTGGGATTACAGGTGCCTGCCACTGTGCCTGGCTAGTTTTTGTACTTTTAGTAGAGATGAGGTTTCGCCATGCTGGTCAGGCTGGTCTCGAACTCCTGACCTCAAGTAATCAGCCCGCCTCCGCCTCCCAGAGTGCTGGGATTATAGGCTTGATTCACCATGCCTAGCCTGAATTTTAGCTTTTAAATATATTCAGAGTTTATTTTGGTGTATTATTTTTTTCTGAATAGGCATTTGTTCCAAAACCATTATTGAAAACTCTATCCTTTCTCTCTGATTTGAGGTGCCACCTTTATCACAAAGGAAACTCCCAGTTATTCCTGCATTATTGTTTCTTTACTGTTTACCCAATTCTTGATCAATTCTATGTCTATCCTAATAGCTTTCTGCCTTAAATTCTACATCTTTTTGTGTGTGGATTTTGATGTTTAAACAAGCAAGTTGCTCCTATGACTATTCTTGTTTAGCATGCCTGGCCACTCCTGTGAATTATTTTATTCAATGTGGATTTTAGAATCACCTATTGAATTTTGTTAAAAAAGTATTCTGTTAGGATTTTTTTTTTTTTTGATACGGAGTCTTGCTCTGTCACTCAGGCTGGAGTGCAGTGGCTGGATCTCAGCTCACTGCAAGCTCCGCGTCCCAGGTTTATGCCATTCTCCTGCCTCAGCCTCCCGAGTAGCTGGGA
>NW_012114611.1:433036-437401 GCF_000951035.1 Colobus angolensis palliatus | reverse complement strand
AAAAAAAAGACATTTATTCAGCGTCACGATCAGACTATTACATTTAGCAATCAACAGCATGGGTGCAAAAAAAAAAAATCTACATTAAAACCCTTTGTTGGAATGCTTTACACTTTCCACAGAACAGAAACTAAAATAACCTGTTACACAATTAGTCACAAATACAGTCCTCAAGTTTTTTGCCCATACACATGAGTATTTGTCTAAAACATGTCCTCTTTGTAGCAGTTAGGCCCTGCCACCACTGTGCTTGGCTGAGTTCACAAATCTGTTGTAATCTATAGCTTCCCTGTCACTTCTCTGGCTCTCCTCTCCTGCAAAGATTTGTTTCCTAATTGAAATCTTCTGCCACTGCCATAGCTACTGCTGCTCCTGGAACCGCCATAGCCACCTTGGTTTCATGGTTTTGCAAAGTATTGGCCTCCACCGCCATAGGGGCCAGAGCTTCTGCCTCCAAAATTTCCTCCCTTCATGGATCCAAATTTGAAGACTGATTGTTGTAATTGCCAAAATCATTGTAGCTTCCACCACCTCCAAAATTGCTTCCATCATTACCAAATCTATTATAGCCATCCCCACTGCCACCATATCCACCACCACCACGGCTGCCACCAAAGCCACCATGACCGCTGAAGTTTCCTCCACGACCGAAGTTGTCCTTCCCACCGAAACCACCTCCATGACCACCACCCAAAGTTTCCAGAACCACTTCGACCTCTTTGGCTGGATGAAGCACTAGCCATCTCTTGCTTTGACTAACTTCACAGTTGTGGCCATTCACAGTATGGTATTTCTGAATGACAATCTTATCCACAGAGTCATGGTCGTCAAAGGTTACAAAGGCAAAGCCCCTTTTCTTGCCACTGCCTCGGTCAGTCATGATTTCAATCACTTCAATTTTTCCATACTGTTCAAAATAATTTCTTAGGTGATGCTCTTCAGTGTCTTCTTTAATGTCACCAACAAATATCTTTTTCACAGTTAAGTGGGCACCTGGTCTTTGAGAATCTTCTCCTGAGACAGCTGTCTTCGGTCCCACAACTCTTCCATCCATGCTGTGTGGCCTTGCATTCATGGCTGCATCCACCTCCTCCACAGTGGCGTATGTGACAAACCCAAAGCCCCTGGAACGCTTGGTGTTTGGATCTCTCATTACCACACAGTCTGTGAGCGTTCCCCATTGCTCAAAATGGCTCCTCAGGCTCTCATCGGTTGTTTCAAAGCTCAGACCTCCAATGAAGAGCTTCCTCAGCTGTTCGGGCTCTTTAGGAGACTCTGACTTAGACATGAGGGCAGGGAGAAGACAGACTTTAACGATGCTTCTTCGGCGGCGTCCATGGGCAGAAAATCACTGTTTTTCTTTTTTTTTTTTTTTTTGAGATGGAGTCTCACTCTCTCGCCCAGGCTGGAGTACAGTGGCGCGATCTCAGCTGACTGCAACCTCCACATCTCAGGTTCCAGCTATTCTCCTGCGTCAGCCTCCAGAGTAGCTGAGATCACAGGTGTGCACCACTATACCTGGCTAATTTTTGTATTTTTAGTAGAGATAGGGTTTTGTCATGTTGGCCAGGCTGATCTTGAACTCCTGACCTCAGGTGATCTATCTACCTCAGCCTCCCAAAGTGCTGGGATTACAGGCGTGAGCCACTGCGCCCAACCTGCATTGCACTTACAGGAAGTTTTTTTTTTTTTTTTTCCTTTTGAGACAAAGTTTCACGCTTGTTGCCCAGGCTGGAGTACAATGGCATTATCTTGGCTCACCGCAACCTCTGCCTCCCGAGTTCAAGTGATTCTTCTGTCTCAGCCTCCTGAGTACTCCTGAGTAGCTGGAATTTCAGGCATGTGCCACCACGCCTGGCTAATTTTGTATTTTTAGTAGAGACAGAGTTTCTCCATGTTGGTCAGGCTGGTCTGGAACTCCCAATCTCAGGTGATCCACCAGCCTCGGCTTCCCACTGTGCCTGGCCATGGAAATTTTAGGACAACTGACTTGATAAAATATTGAGCCTTGCCACTAAAAAACATGCACGAGGCCGGGCACGGTGGCTCAAGCCTGTAATCCTAGCACTTTGGGAGGCCGACACGGGCGGATCACGAGGTCAGGAGATCAAGACCACCCTGGCTAACATGGTGAAACCCCGTCTCTACTAAAAAATACAAAAAACTAGCTGGGCGAGGTGGTGGATGCCTGTAGTCCCAGTAAACCCGGGAGGCGGAGCTTGCAGTGAGCTGAGATCCGGCTACTGCACTCCAGCCTGGGCGACAGAGGGAGACCCCATCTCAAAAACAACAACAACAACAACAAAAAAACATGCATGTTTATATTACCATTCATCATTCAGACTTATTTTTTGTATACATTAATCAGCCTTCCCTTCTGATTTCTTGGTTTTTAGACTTGTAGCTTTTTAGTATGTCTTGATATCAGGTCAGGCAAAGCCCCCTTTTCTATCTCTTATTTTTTGACTTTCTTTGAACATTTCATCTTCTGTTTGAACTTTAGAATCAGCTTGTCAAGTTACGATTTTTAAAAATTACAATGAGGCCAGGCTCATACCTGTAATCCCAGCACTTTGGGAGGCCGAGGCTCGTGGATCACCTGAGGTCAGGAGTTCAAGATCAGTCTGGCCAACATAGTGAAACCCCATCTCTACTAAAATCACAAAAATTAGCCGGGAATGGTGGTGCAAGTCTGTAGTCCCAGCTACTTGGGAGGCTGAGGCGGGAGAATTACTTGAACCTGGGACGCAGAGGTTGCAGTGAGCTGAGATTGCACCACTGCACTCCAGACTGGGTGACAGAGCAAGGCTGTGTCTCAAAAAAAAAAAAAAAAAAAATTAGCTGGGTACAGTGGTGTTGCCTGCAGTCCCAGCTACTAGGGAGGCTGAGGCAGGAGAATCGCTTGAGCCTAACCTGGGAGGCAGAGGTTGCAGTGAGCCGAGATCACGCCACTGCACTCCAGCATGATTGAGGCCTTGTCTCAAAAAAAAGAAAAAAAAAGAGATTTGATAAATATTATATTGATTTTTACTGATTAAATTTTGAAGTACTGATACCTTCATGATGTTGAGTCTTCTAGAAATGGGTAGTTATTCATTTAGGTATTATTTTTCTGTTTGTTTTTCAGCTAGGTCTTCTTTTAGATTAGTTGGTAGTAGATTAGTTTTTTCATATAGGTCTATACATTCCTTGCTAGGGATATTTCTATTTATGTTATATTTTGTTATAACTATGAATGCATTTTGCCTTTCAATGGCAATTACTATAAGACAAGAAAGTTACTTATTTTTGGGCCTGGGTGCGGTGGCTCACGCCTGTAATCCCAGCACTTTGGGAGGCCGAGGCAGGCAGATCACGAGGTCAAGAGATCGAGACCATCCTGGCTAACATGGTGAAACCCCGTCTCTACTAAAAATACAAAAAAATTAGCCAGGTGTGGTGGGGGGCACCTGTAGTCCCAGCTACTTGGGAGGCTGAGGCAGGAGAATGGCGTGAACCTGGGGGGCGGAGCTTGCAGTGAGCCGAAATCGTGCCACTGCACTCCAGCCTGGGCGACAAAGCGAGACTCCATCTCAGAAAAAAAAAAGACAAGAAAGTTACTTATTTTTATATGTTGACCTAATTTTAAGCTACCTTATACAACTCCCATTAATATTCTGTAGAACTAGAATTTAAACTCTATATGAATGTGGACCTTATTCAAACACTGTATCCCTAGCACCTAGGCAATGCCTAACATGTTACTTTAACTTAAGACATATTTTATTTATTAATTTTTTTTGAGACAGACTCTCGCTCTGTCACCCAGGCTGGAGTGTAGTAGTACGATCTTGGCTCACTGCAACCTCAGCCTCCCGGGTTCAAGCAATTCTCTGTCCCAGCCTCCCAAGTAGCTGGGATTACAGGCGCCTGCCACCATGCCCAGCTAACTTTTGTATTTTTAGTAGAGACAGGGTTTTTACCATGTTGGCCAGGCTGGTCTTGAACTCTTGACCTTGTGATCTGCCCACCTTGGCCTCCCAAAGTGCTGGGATTACAGGTGTGAGCCACCGAGCCCGGCCACTAATATATATTTTAACGAATGAATGATGGCATTTTAGTTGATTCTGTTGCATTTTCTGGATAGACAATTTTTCCAGTTTTTCAACTATTGTAATCATGAGACTTGGTAGAGATTGCTCTGAAATTCACGTTCTGAAGTACCCTTTCTTCTATGTATACATCAATATTAGATAAAACAGAAAAAGGTAAAGTTACACAGCTATGACATGCAGAAATAAGAACTATTTCTTTGTACTTAAAACAGTGTTGCCGGGCGCGGTGGCTCAAGCCTGTAATCCCAGCACTTTGGGAGGCCGAGACGGG
>NW_012114611.1:421648-431902 GCF_000951035.1 Colobus angolensis palliatus | reverse complement strand
GGGCGCGGTGGCTCACGCCTATAATCCCAGCACTTTGGGAGGCTGAGGCGGGCGGATCACCTAAGGTCAGGAGTTCGAGACCAGCCTGACCAACATGGAGAAACACCATCTGTACTAAAAATACAATATTAGCTGGGCGTGGTGGGGCATGCCTGTAATTCCAGCTACTTGGGAGTCTGAGGCAGGAGAATTGCTTGAACCTGGGAGGCGGAGGTTGCAGTGAGCTGAGATCTTGCCATTGCACTCTAGCCTGGGCAACAGGAGTGAAACTCTGTCTCAAAAATAATAATAATAATAAAAAGAAACCATGAAGCTCAGAAGGCAGTGGAAAGACATTCAAAGTGCTAAAAAATATTGTCAACCAACAATTCCATATCCACAAAACTATACCTCAAAAATGAAGGAAAGGCCAGGTGTGGTGGCTCATGCCTGTAATCTCAGCACTTTGAGAGGCCGAGGAGAGGATCACTTGAGCCCAAGAGTTTGAGACTAGCTTGGGCAACATAATGAGACCTCATCTCTACAAAAAAGTAAAAAATCAGCCGAACGTAGAGGCCTGCACTTATAATCCCAGATACTTGGGAGGCTGAGGTGGGAGGATTACTTGAGCCCAGGAGACTGAAGTTGCAGCAAGCCAATATGGCGCCACTGCACCCCAGCCTGAGTGACGGAGCCAGACTCTGTCTCAAAAAAAAAAAAAGAAAAGAAAAATGATGGAGAATGCAGACATTCCCAGATAAACAATAATTGAATTTGTCACTTGCCCTGCAATGTGAGCCATTCAAAATGAAAGATTATTAGACAATAACTTGAGTTCATGCAAAGAAATAAACAGCATTGGTAAAGGTGCTGGTGCGGTGGCTCACGCCTGTAATCCCAAAAATTTGGGAGGCTGAGGCCAGTGGATCACTTGAGGTCAGGAGTTCGAGACCAGCCTGGCCAACATGGCGAAACCAAATCTCTACCAAATACTAAAAATATAAAAATTAGCCGGGCATGGTGGCGGGTGCCTGTAATCACAGCTACTGCTGAGGCAGGAAAATTGCTTGAACCTGGGAGGCAGAGGTTGTAGTAAGCTGAGATCAAGTCACTGCACTCTAGCCCGGGTGACAGAGTGAGACTCTATTTAAAAAAAAAAAAAAAAAGTAACACAGTACAAACATAGTATATTTTTGTTTGTTAATTTAAAAAATTTTTTCTCCAAAAGCATGAGGCACCACACCTGGCCTAGGAGAAAAATTTAATGTTAAACTTTTAAAATAGCCACAGAAAGAATAGCAGTATAATCTGTACCTTCTAAACCAGAAGAATAAAGAAGTACTATCTAACACTTTACTAATTCAACAATAGGAAAAAAAGCAAAGACAGAGATTGATAAACAGAAAACATTTAACAAGAATGAAGAAATAAGTCCTAATATATCAATAATGATGTTAAATGATCATAAATGGATTTAATTAATTTGTTACAGAGTCACAGACAAAAGTTGAAAATAAAAGAATAAAAAAAGTCAGCAAGTAGTAATTAAAAAGGCTGGTACAACAATAATATCTAGACAAAAAGATTAAGGTAAATAGAAATAAATAAAGACAATATATAAGGAATAATCTAGCAAAAAGGTAGAATAATTTGGTGGAAGAATGCAGTAAAGGCTGGATGAGGCTTATGCCTGTAATCCCAGCACTTTGGGAGGCTGAGGTAGGAGGAACTCTCAAGTTTGTTCTAAGCTTCTTTAATTTTAAACAAACGTTGTACTTTAGAATGGTTTTAAATTAACTGAAAAGTTGCAAAGATAGTACAGAGAATTCCTGTGTATGCTTCATCCAGTTTTTTTTTTTTTTTTTTTTTTGAGACGGAGTTTCGCTCTTGTTGCCCAGGCTGGAGTGCAATGACACCATCTAGGTTCACTCCAACCTCCATCTCCCGGAGTTCAAGCGATTCTCCCGTCTCAGCCTCCTGAGTAGCTGGGATTACAGGCACATGCCACCACGTCCAACTAATTTTTGCATTTTTAGTAGAGAGGGGGTTTCACCATATAGGTCAGGCTGATCTCGAACTCCTAACCTCCGGTGTTTTGCCTGCCTCTGCCTCCCAAAGTGCTGGGATTACAGATGTGAGCCTCCACCGCCCTACCTTCACTTTTTTTTTTGAGACAGTTTCACTGTGTTGCCCAGGCTGGAGTGCAGTGGCCGTGATCTCAGCTCACTGCAACCTTCCCCTCCTAGGTTCAAGCTATTTTCCTACCTCAGCTCCCCCAAGTAGCCGGGATTACAGGCATGTGCCACTACTCCCGGCTAATTTTTGTGTTTTTAGTAGAGACCGGGTTTCGCCATGTTGGCCACGCTGGTCTTGAACTCTTGACCTCAGGTGATCCGTCCACCTTGGCCTCCCAAAGTGCTGGGATCATAGGTGTGAACCACTGCACCCAGCTTTGGACCCTCTTCATATTAAATTAAAATTAATGTTTTTGGAACACCTATTTGGCCATATACTGAGGAGGATGAGATCAAGTAAGTTCCCTCCTTGTAAGTCGTTAGAATTATAGAAAGAAAGAAGTGGAGCTCCTCTCCATTGTCTTTTTTTTTTTCCTTTTTCGTTTTTTTTTGAGACGGAGTTTCCCTCTTGTTGCCCAGGCTGGAGTGCAATGGCGCGATCTCTGCTCACTGCAACCTCCGCCTCCCGGGTTCAAGTGATTCTTCTGCCTCAGCCTCCTGAGTAGCTGGGACTACAGGCCCGTGCCACCACGCCCGGCTAATTTTTGTATTTTTAGTAGAGACAGGGTTTCACCGTGTTGGCCAGGCTGGCCTAGCATTCTTAACCTCAGGTGATCCACCTGCCTCGGCCTCCCAAAGTGCTAGGATTACAGGCATGAGCCGCCGCTCTCGGCCTGCCATTGTCTTTTTAAAACTGAAACAGAAACAAAGAGCTCCTGGCAGATAGGACCAGGAGCCACAGTGAAGGAGGTGGCCTGTGATTAGGTTTTTATAAATGGGCAGGTATTAATCAGGGGAAATGGAGTAAAGGACACGACAGACATACATGGGAAAAAGTAAGGCTTGGGGCCCCTAAAAACTTGCTCGAGAGTAAAGGTAAATGCTATGTGTCCACACTACTGTGGTAAAGCCGAGGGTCCATACCATGAGCCCATTTCGCAGCAGGGAAATTCGGGTGGTGGGCTTGGGCCCGTCGTTCTGGTAACTCCCCAGTAGAAGGCGCCATAAGCATGTGCGTCCTCAGCCTGACTGGGCTGTGGAGGCGGTGCGTCCTCCTGGCCCGGGGGCGGGGCCGTCGCGCTCACGTGACCTTTGCTGATGGCGGCGGCGGTGGCGGCGGCGGTGCTGGTGGCGCTCGGCGGCCGGAGCCGGATCCTGTAGCCGGGTGTGGGCCCGCGTCGGTCCTTCCCTCCTTCGGCCCCCTCTCTTGTCTTCCGGAGTGTGGCTGGCGGAGCCGGGATGGCGGAACGAGGCCTGGAGCCGTCGCCGGCCGCGGTGGCGGCGCTGCCGCCTGAAGTGCGGGCGCAGCTGGCGGAGCTGGAGCTGGAGCTCTCGGAGGGTAGGAGCCGGGCGGGGGAGAGGGCGCCCGGGGCCCTGCGGATCGCTGCGACTCGGGAGACAGGTCCCCGCCGCGCGCCCTGGCGGCCGTGCGGCGAGGGGGACGAGGGTGCAGAGAACCTGGCCTGGCACTCCACGACCGTCTTCCCTCCTCTCCCGCCCCACTAAGTGGTTTCCTGTGGCTTTCATTGTTTTCCCATGAAGGGGACTAAGTAAGGGCTTGTGGGAGAGGTCCTCCCGGGCCCACACTGCTTCTGCGCTTCCTGCCCCCCAAAACCCGAGACAAAGCTGCGCCCTCCCGCTTCTGCCCAGGCGTCTGGGCCAGGTGGGGTGAGGGGGAGGGCTGCGAGGAGGGTGGCTGACAGCTTTCTCCTTTCCTCTCCCTTTTTCGTGGAGGGCTCCACGCCTTGTTCCAGCCCCTTTCCCCCTTTCAAAAAGAGAAAGACACATGGGAAATCCACAGCAGTATTTCTTATCTTTCCTTTAACAATGCGCGGTGCCTCCCCAGTGACAGGAGTGAGACAGCAGCGGGTGAGCCATTGAGGGTCCTAGGGAGATGAGAAGCAGTGGCATTAACCCAGAGAGACACTCGGTGCTGCTTTTAGACCACCTTTGTCATAAGAGGTTTTTTTTCCTGGTGCCTGTTATTTGGGCTGAATTTTCCGCATGTGGTCACCTTTTGGAGTCTTTGAAGAGGGAGAGAGAGGAGGCTACCGGTTACTTGCCGGCATTCTTTCTTTTGACAATGGATTGGGACAGAGAGGGTTCGATTTTTCAGAATTTAAAAAAATGGGATAAATCAAGCCACTGTTATTAGAGAACTCCTTGTACAACAATGAGCGAAACACAGTGCTCCGTTGTGGGCATGTGATCAGGCTTGTTGGGCAGTTGTGATCAGTTCTCTGTAAAGTTCCTGTTTTTATCACTGGCTGCCCCTGAGACAAAAGCAGCATTTTCTCCAAGCTTGATACCAGTACTTTGATTGTGTCTCCAGAGTTGCATATTCTTGAGTTCCTTGTGGAAGGCCCTCTTCACTAGCATTTTTCAAGTGGATCAAAAACTCTTGATTGGAAAAGAAGAATGTGATCAACTCCCAAGATCTTATTAAACATTACTTATTGTTTACTTATTAAGGTATTATGGTTCCCTCACCTCCGAGAATCCTTTACAATGAAAAACCAAAAGTAGAGTTGAATGTTATAAATCCTGTTGGGCATTGAAGGAAATAATTATTTTTAATAACCCTTTTAATAATCTAATGTGTAGGGAAGTGCTGTTTTTACCTGTACTTAACTATCAACGTGTTATTTTTCAATTAATTCAATTTTCAAGTTATTCTTTGGCCAGCCCCGGGAATCACTGGTATTAGATTAATTTGTTTCTGTAAAGTGTTTAAGAAGATAGGAATCCTTTGGGTTTGTCTGCCCAGTTATACCTGTTTGAAATATTCACCAGGTGAATCCATTTGCCATAGACTTGAATGGCTGAGGCTTAGTTTGTTTAAATGTAAATTTAAGTTTCCCCCGCTTGGAAAATCGAGGGGCTTACCATCATTTCTGTCTCTCAAGAGAACTCATTCTTCTCCTAAAGCGTTGACATTAAATCTGTGTTGACTTGCATTAAAATCTGACTTTTAAAACTGCTATTTGAAAGTAACAAATCAGCTAGCTTTGATTAGTCAGAAAGAGAGGTTTGCCTGGATGCTTGCGTCACATGGAGATTAAAAATAGGAGTTGATTGCTTTCACACGGAGAGGGAAATCCTGGAAGCTCCTTATTCTGGGTATATCTGCTTCCAGCTGATTGTTGTTTACATCTCTGGGTGTTTCTAGACATCTCTAGAATGTCTAGAAATATTCTGAGGAACTATTTCTAGGACCTCCACTGATTAGCTCACCTCTCTCTCCTTCAGAAAGGTGTGAAACTTCTTCAAATTGTGAATGCCAAGGCTTAAACATTTTAAGGACAAGTGCGTGGTTTGCTTTCCAATGAAGGATTATTTTGGTTGGCATCTGACTTGGTTTGAATTTGTTTCTTATAGATTTATACTACACTTCTCGTATTTCATCTATTTTAGCAATGGATGACTCTGGAAAAAAATACAGTTGAAAAACTTGGGCCTGCAGTGTCAGCATATTGGTCATCTTTCTTGCTTAAAGTACAGGGGACGGTTGGCTGGAGTAGATAGACATTAGGAATTCAAGTGAAGTTAAAATAATCCAATTGTCCCAATATCTGTGTAGTATGGTGTTATTTGTGATGTCTGTAGCAAATTTAGAGCTAAGTTTTGTTTGTTTTGCATTTTCTGTACAGTTACTCTGCTCTAACATAAGTACTTTGCTTTTTTTGTTTTAGATGCTTTTCTTTTGTTTGCTTATTTGTTTTTTTTTGAGATGGAGTCTCACACTGTTGTCCAAGCTCAGGTTACTGCAACCTCTGCCTCCCAGGCTCAAGCAGTTTTCCTGCCTCAGCCTCCCCAGTAGCAGGGATTACAGGCGAGCGCCACTACTGCCGGGCTAATTTTTTCGTATTTTTAGTAGACAGGGGGTTTCACCATGTTTATTAGGCTTCATCTTAAACTCCTGACCTCAAATGATCCACCCGCCTCAGCCTCCCAAAGTGTTGGGATTACAGGCGTGAGCCACCGCTAAAGATGCTTTTAACTGTGTGTTTATCATGCCTTGCTGACATTGGTGCACTCATTTCTCTATTTTCATTTTTTTTTTTTTTTTTTAGGTTCAGGCTGTCATTGGTCCTAATCATAGCAATAATCTGAGCTGTTTGCTGTTAAAGAATTTTCTTTGTGCTTGCCTGTGTTTTCAGCTGCAGGCTTTGGTAATAGATCAGCCAACTCTGTGCTGAAATGCAGGTTTGTGCCTGCTTTAGGCTCTGCCGCAGAGGGTGTTGCAGAGCCCTGTGATGTGTCTGGTGCTTCAGGCAGGTCACCAGGCATCTTCCTGGTTAAAACCTGCTTCTACCACAAAAAGAACAGGCTGAAACGGCCTGGAAATCATTTACAAATTGAATTTTCATATAAGGGTGAGCTTTTCTATAGATGAGTTCAATAGGTGGAAGGTTTCTGCAAGTATTTCTGTGACTGAAATTTTTAATGATCCACATATTTTATTATTATATCTTGACAGTAAGCTCTGTTGTTTGGACTTATGTATATGGTCTAGTCAAGTGTATGCACATAAAATAGCACTAATGGGGAGAATTAGTTTGCTTAAATCTGTCTAATAATACATTATATTTGTGTAATGATCTTTTTGTACATTGTCATTTGAGCTTCACTAAACGTCAATAGATAGAATAGGTATTGTTACCACCCACCCCCGCTTTCTTTTTTTTTGGCTTAACAGAAGGGAAAACTTGTACTTGAAACGATTGTTTTGTCTAAAGCTGCATACTTAGTAAATGTCATTATCCTAAGCTGTCATGTGATGATGATAGTGTAATTATTTAAATATAAATATCTGTGCTGTCATTGCACAACTTGTTAACTAATTTTTACTCTAAGGAAATGCTACCAAACAGTTCTTTTTTTTTTTTTTGAGATGGAGTTTTGCTCTTGTTGCCCAGTCTGGAGTGAAATGGAGCGATCTCAGCTCACTGCAACCTCTGCCTCCCGGATTCAGGTGATTCTCCTGCCTCAGCCTTTCTGAGTAGCTGACTTTACAGGCATGCACCACCATGCCCAGCTAATTTTGTATTTTTAGTAGAGATGGATTTTCTCCATGTTGGTCAGGCTGGTCTCGAACTCCCTACCTCAGATGATCCACCCGCCTTGGCCTCCTGAAGTGCTGGGATTACAGGCGTGAGCCACGGTGCCTGGCCCTAAACCATTCTATACCACAGTTGATTCTCTCTCTCTGAAATCTCTTTCAAATCCATCACTTACGCATTCAGTTCAGCAGATGTGTATTTTGTGCCTACTGTGTGCAAGTGAGCAGGATACCATGGTAGCTTTCAAGAAGCTCTGAGTCTGGCAGGGAAATTATTGAAAAATGCCAACAAAACAGTCCATGACCATGGTGGAGTTATGTACACAGACTGCCTTCTAAGAAAAGAGGAAGCTATCTGCTTTATCGTTGTTGTGAGAGGCAGAAGAGAATTATAAAGACAAGATTGGATTGTGTGGCTAGTAGAGAGGGCTGTAATTTAGCCCATGCAGATCAGTCATAAGCGCAATGCAAAGAAGAATGTTCCCATACTTCTGTGGCATGCAGGAAGGAGCTCAAGTCTTTCAGTGTCTGAGAATAGTCCAAAGATGACAACTGGAAAGGTATTTAAGATAAAATAACACTCACAGGAAGGGATCCTCCCTTTTCTTGTTTGAACACTTCTCTGAGCACAAGCAGTAAACATAGTCCCATCCTCCCTTTCTCCTGCCTGTTTCATCATGTAGCTTTGTGGTCCTTAAAGCATGGCACAGGGTCTACCATGAAGGCAAAGGGATAAGAGAAGGCTGACTTCCTAGAATTGCAGTGACTTTTCTTTAGGAATGGGGAAGAGGTGGGAGAGTTGAAGAGGAAAAAGAGAAGTTGTTGGATAAAGATTTTACAGTCTCAGAAGGGGGCAGGTAGACTTAAGCCACCATAAAACTGGTAAATCCCTCCTGCTTTACCTGTCATGGGAAATGGGGCCACTTCTCCCAAAATACATAGCTTAGTCATAGATTCATAGGCTACACCTTTATCAAAGTTCTGTCTAAGCAGTTGTGACATCTGATGCTAGGAGTATTAAGGAAAGCAGGAATGTAGATTTATAAATGGGCATTTATAAATGGGCATTATCTAAGCGATCTACCTCCGGAACTTGCCTGTGTGTTTTTGGTGGGCAGGAGCTCATCTTCAGAATTACTGTCAGAGCCCGTGACACATTCCTTTGAAAATCCTCATGGTGGCAGATTTCAATTCTTTGAGGGTAGAGTTTCATTTATAGGTCACTTGGAGTCAAGTAGAGAAAAGCTGGTTAATATTCTTTTATAGCCCAAACTAGTTGTGACTGAAAAAATTAGAGTGATTATAAACTGATTTTAGTTGTGATTGTCAAAAAATCAGAATGATTGTAAACTGGTTTTGAGGGTAGTTCCAGAAGAGAAGTTACAGACAAATTCACTGGAAGAATGATTCACCTTATTGAAAAGAGTGGCTTGTTTGGATATCCTTGTTCTGGTGTGTATTTTGAAAAATTAATCTTGTTTGACAGCCCACAGCATTGAGCTCGATTTTTGAATAAGATAAATCATTAACATGTCATGCTCAGCTCAGCCCTTGATTGCAACTTTCTGTCCTAGCCTGTGTAAGACTTAGCACTTCAAGGTTGAAAGTTCATGTGACTGGCTAGAAAGGGCCTTCATACTATATTTGTATTCTAATTACTAGAGTCCTCCATGGTTCTCTCTCATGTGACTAATTCAGGGATATTCTTTGAAATGCTCCTCCTTGCTTATATGCACAGTTTCTCATAAATCTTTAAGGGTTCAGCTAAAGTACCATCTTTTTTTTTTTTTTTTGAGACAGAGTCTCGCTCTGTCGCCCGGGCTGGAGTGCAGTGGCCGGATCTCAGCTCACTGCAAGCTCCGCCTCCCGCGTTTACGCCATTCTCCTGCCTCAGCCTCCCGAGTAGCTGGGACTACAGGCGCCTGCCACCTCGCCCGGCTAGTTTTTTGTATTTTTAGTAGAGACGGGGTTTCTCTATGTTGATCAGGCTGGTCTCGAACTCCCAACCTCAGGTGATCTGCCCACCTCAGCCTCCCAAAGTTATGGGATTATAGGCATGAGCCACCGCACCTGGCTTTTTTTCTTTTTTTTGAGATGGAGTCTTTCCCTGTTGCCTGTGCTGAAGTGCAATGGTGCAATCTCGGCTCACCGCAACCTCTGCCTCCTGGGTTCAAGCAATTCTCTAGCCTCAGTTGTGTCTTTAGTAGAGATGGGGTTTCACCGGTTGTCAGGCTGGTCTCGAACTCTTGACCTTGTGATCTGCCTGCCTTGGCCTCCCAAAGTGCCAGGATTACAGGTGTGAGTCACCACACCAGGCTCAAGTACCACCTTTTTGTAAACCTATCCCTGACCAGTGTGATTTCTCTTTTTTTTTGAGACAGGGTCTCAGCTCTGTCGCTCAGACTGCAGTGGCGCGATCTCGGCTCACCACAACCCCCACCTTCCAGGCTCAAGCGATTCTCCTGCCTCAGCTTCCCCAGTAGCTGGAACTACAGGCAAATACCACTACTGTCTGGCTAATTTTTATATTTTTAGTAGAGTTGGGGTTTCACTATATTGGCCAGGCTGGTCTTGAACTCCTGACCTCAAATGATCCATCTGCCTCGACCTCCCAAAGTGCTGGGATTACAGGCATGAGCCATGGCACCAGGCCAATCATATATTTTCTAAGTATTTAAATTGCTTTTCATTTTATCTCTTAAAAAATTTTTTTTTAAAGTAGAGACGAGGCTGGGTACAGTGGCTCATGCCTGTAATCCCAGCACTTTGGGAGGCCGAGGAGGGCAGATCACGAGGTCAAGAGATCAAGACCATCCTGGCCAACATGGTGAAATCTCGTCTCTACTAAAATTACAAAAATTAGCTCAGCATGGTAGTTTGTGCCTGTAGTCCCAGCTACTCAGGAAGCTGAGAGCTCCTTTTGCCTTGGTTCCCCCAAAGTGCTGAGATTATAGGTGTGAGCCACCGAGTCTGGCCTTA
>NW_012114611.1:417800-419914 GCF_000951035.1 Colobus angolensis palliatus | reverse complement strand
GGATGGTCTCAATCTCCTGACCTCGTGATCCGCCCGTCTCGGCCTCCCAAAGTGCTGGGATTACAGGCTTGAGCCACCGCGCCCGGCTTTTCTTCTTTTTTTTGAGACAAAGTCTTGCTCTGTCCCCCGGGCTGGAGTGCAAGGAACGATCTCTGCTCACTGCAACCTCCGCCTCCTGGTTTCAAGTGATTCTCCTGCCTCAGCCTCCTGAGTAGCTGGGATTACAGGCTCATGCCACCACGCCTGGCTAATTTTTGTATTTTTAGTAGAGACAGAGTTTTGCCATGTTGGCCAGGTTGGTCTCAAACTCCTGACCTCAGGTGATCCTCCGTCACTGGCCCCCCAAAGTCCTGGGATTACAGGCTTGAGCCACCACCGCACCAGGCCTCAATGTAAGCTCTTATAGAGAGGTCCTTCATATCTGAAATTTATTTTAAATAACTTGCAACTATTTATTTCTTATGTTGTTTTAGGAATATGATAAATTTTTGGTCATTTCAATTTGAATTGAAAAATAAAGTCTCTGTCTTGGGAACTTGATCTTGGCATAAGGTATTGTGTAATCATTTGAGAAGCACATATTTTGACATCTGGTGGGCCTGGGTTGAAGTTCTGGCTGTATCATTTATTAGCTCTGTGACCTTGGACAAACTGTCTAACCTCCCAGGTATGAGTTTTCAACACTTAAAAAAGGAATGATGGTGGGGTGCGGTGGCTCCCTCCTGTAATCCCAGCACTTTGGGAAGCCGAGCCGGGTGGATTGCCTGAGCTCAGGAGTTCAAGACCAGCCTGGGCAACATGGTGAAACTCTGTCTCTACTAAAATACAAAAAAATTAGCTGGGCGTGGCAGCGTGCACCTATAGTCCCAGCTACTCGGGAGGCTTGAATTGCTTGAACCTGGGAGGCGGAGCTTGCAGTGAGCTGGGATCGCACCACTGCACTCCAGCCTGGGCGACAGAGTGAGACACTGTCTCAATAACAGCAACAAAAAGGAATGACACCCTCCTTAGAGTTGTAAGGAGGTTTAAAGTAAGAAATAGAAAAGCTGAGTGTAGTGTGGCATGCAGTGAGTACTCAGCACATGTAATCTTTATTGCTGGTGATAGTGAATGGATGCATGGAGACTTGGCAGTTTTTAATATCTTGTGTTACTTAGTATAATAAGGTTATATATGAAGTGATGAATGGAATCAATTTGTGATACATTTTTTAAAAGTAAGGCTTCACTCCATCACCAGTTGTTCCTGTTGGCACCTATACCCTTAGTCCAGCACCTGCTGGGTCACTGCAAGCAGTTGATTAGAGCAGAAGACTTGCTGGTCTGTTTCATACAGACATCTCACATATGTACATTTCTGAACCTACAGGTTCAGGCAAGTGCCTGTGACATGTAAGCTTAGTTTCTGAGACTTAGCATCTACAAGCTATGAAAAGGGACATATGGATGTTTAGAATCTTCAGAAACTATGGTTTTTACTCTTCCGTTTCTTATCCCCCACTTGTCCTCAGTGAACACATCCTTTTAGTTCCTCTTTCAAAAGTTTTCTGGCTGGATGCGGTGGCTCACGCCTGCAATCCCGTTACTTTGGGAGGCTGAGGTGGGCGGATCACCTGAGATCAGGAGTTTGGGACCAGCCTGGCCAGCATGGCGAAACCCCGTCTGTACTAAAAATACAAAAACTAGCCGGGCATGGTGGCAGGTGCATGTAATCCCAGCTACTCTGGAGGCTGAGGCAGGAGAATTGCTTGAACCTGGGAGGTGGAGGTTGCAGTAAGCTGAGATCATGCCTCTGCACTCCAGCCTGGGAGACAGAGTGAGACTCAGTATTAAAAAAAAAAAAAAAAAGTGTTCTTGATCTTCTTTTCCTTAGAGTTTATTTACCACCAGCCTTCGTGAGTCCTCTCAGACTTAATTGGTCTGATTGTAGTCTCTTTTTAGCTCTAGATTGATCTTTCATCTTTTAAAAATACTACTTTTATTTAAAGCCATTGCTAAATCTAAGGCTCTGTCATTCAGTTGTTTTTTTTTTTTTTTTTTGAAATGGAGTTTCACTCTTGTTTCCCAGGCTGGAGTGCAATGGCACGATCTCGGCTCACCATAACCTCTGCCTCC
>NW_012114611.1:413659-416790 GCF_000951035.1 Colobus angolensis palliatus | reverse complement strand
GCCCAGGCCGATCTTGATCTTCTGGTCTCAAGAAATCCTCCTGCCTCAGCCTCCTAAAGCACTGGGATTATAGACATGAGCAATTGTGTTGGGCCTCAATTATCTTTGAATTCTAAGTTTCCTAAAAGTGGAGATGATTTCCTATATTCTTTACCCTTAGGGTCTAAGTTAGTACTTTTGTACACATCAAATGGTCCATCTCTTTTTGTTGATTGTTTATATCACAGAGGATTGAGAGTTTTTCATATCTGTGTTTATAGTGCATAAGATGCTTTCTGGTGTGGATGCTCTTTTATGAGTAAGACAGGTTCTGAGAGGCCATTTCTTTGGAAATTCCATAGTGTCACAGCCGTCTGAATCTTTGGATACATGGGTTGGATTTGTTGGACCTGAAAACTCTAAAATTACATGCAGGTTTTTTTTTTTTTTTTTTTTTTTTTGGTTGAGACAGGATCTTGTTCTGTCACCAAGGCTGGAGTGCAGTGGTGCGATCTCAGCTCACCGCAACCTCTGCCTCCTGGGTTCAAGCAATTCTCCTGCCTCAGTCTCCCGAATAGCTGGGATTACAGGCATGTACTACCACTTCTGGCTAATTTTGTATTTTTAGTAGAGACGGGGTTTCTCTATGTTGATCAGGCTGGTCTTAAACTCTGTGCTCAAGCAGTCCTCCCACCTCGGCCTCCCAAAGTGGTGGGATTACAGGCATGAGCCACAACACCTGGCTGTATGCAGGATTTTGAGTGTGAGTGCTTATGTGTCTTTTTTGGGATCTGGGTCTACAACTTTCATCAGTTTCTTAAAGAGAGCTATGAAGCAAAGTTAACCAAGACTATGCATTATCACCTTTCATTCTCACTAGTTTATAAGGAAGACCAGACTCCCTCAGCTTCCCTCCCCAACACTTGGCAGACTCATCTGTATCAGTTCCACCCGTATCCCCTTTCTTTTCTCAGAGGAAGAATTGTCCTCTTCCTGTTCTAAGGTCTGTCCCTCCATGTTCTCACTCTCATCCCTTCTCTTTTGAGATCTTGGGATCTCACTTTATTGATTGATCTATTCATTTACAGTCTCTCTTTGTTTCTTTCATCTTCAGCCTCTCACTTAACACTTGGCCCTTGACTCCTTGCCTTCAGCCTATACATTTGTTCCAGCTTCTCCCATCTTTATTTTATGTTTTTGAAACAGGGTCTCACTCTCTTGCCCAGGCTGCAGTGTAGTGGGGTGCTCACTGCAGCCTTGACTTCCTGGGCTCAAGTGACCCTCCCACCTCAACCTCTCAGGTAGCTGGAACTACAGGTACATTCCGCCATGCCCGGCTAGTTTTTAAATTTTTTTTGTAGCAATAAGGTCTTGCTTTGTTGCGCAGGCTGGTCTTGAACTCCTGGGCTCAAATAATCTTCCCACCTCAGCCTCCCAGAATGTTGGGATTACAGGCATGAACCACCACGCCCAGACTCCCAGCTTTAAAAAAACACACACACAAAACTTTGCCACAGTCTTGCATGAGAATATGCTTGCTTTCATGTGCTGGCACTCTCTCTCTCAAGCCTAAAAGGTGTGGCCTGTATTTCCTTCCTCTTATTTCTTACCTTTGCTCACTGCTCAGTCCATTTCCCCTGCCTTATTAAGTCTGTGAAACAACTATCTCCAAGGCTACCACTGACTCCCAATTTCAGACTGCAGAGAACCTGCTGGATATGGCATCTCTCTCTGCGGCATTGTACACTGTGGACTTTTGTGTTTTTTTGAGGTGGAATCTCACCCTGTTGCCCAGGCTGGAGTGCAATGGTGCAGTCTCTGCTCACTGCAACCCCCCCCCTCCCGGGTTAAAACAATTCTCCTGCCTCAGCCTCCCAAGTAGCTGGGATTATAGGCGCCTGCCACCACGCCCAGCTAATTTTTGTATTTTGTTAGAGATGGGGTTTCACCATGTTGGCCAGGCTGGTCTCAAACTCCTGACCTCGTGATCCGCCCTCCTCGGCCTCCAGAATGCTGGGATTGCAGGTGTGAGCCATTGCGCCCGGCCCTACGCTGTGGACCAGTATCTTCATAAACTCTTCCCTTCCTAACCTTTGTGTCAGTTTCCTTCTGGCTTCCTAACCTTCCTCTTGTTCTCTCTGGGGTTTCTTCTCTTTCTTTCTCCTAATGAGGGTATTCCTCAGATTTGTGTCTGTTCTTCACCTCACTTTACATACACAGATGAGTAATCTCATCTGTGCCCAGGACTTCAGCTGTCATGGCTGTGCACATGGTTCCCTAGTCTGTATCTGTAGCCCTGACTTTCGTCTACTCTAGACATTCCATTGGTTCCCCTCATGCTAACATGGTAAGTCTAAAACCACTCTATTTCAACTTCTTCCTCCACCCCTGCTCCCACCTCCCTGCTTCACAGATATCTGTATTTCAGAATGTCCACTTACTATCTCCATCTATTTCTGCTGCTATGACAACATACCTTAGACTTCGTAAATTATAAATGATAGAAATTTATTGCTCACAGTTTGGAAGCTAGGAAGTCAAAGATCAAGAAGTCAGAAGATTTACCTGATTTGTCTGATGAGAGCCTGCTGTCTGCTTCAAAGATGGCAGCTTCTTGTTGCATCCTCACATGGTGGGAGGGGCAAACAGGCTCCCTCAAGCTTGTTTTATAAGAGCACTAAGCCTGTTCATGAGCACTCCTCTTTCATGACCTAATCACCTCCTAGAGGCACCGTCTCTCTCTGTCTTTCTGTCTTTCTATCTTTCTCTCTTTCTTTCTCTCTTTTTCTCTCTCTCTTTCTCTCTTTCCCTCTTTCTTTCTCTTTCCCTCTTTCCCTCTCTCTCTCTCTCTCTCTCTCTCTCTCTCTCTCTCTCTCTCTCTCTGTCTTTCTTCCTTCTTCTTTCTTCTTTCTGATAGTCTTGCTCATCACCAAGGCTGGAGTGCAGTCGCAAGATCATAGCTCACAGTAGCCTTGGATTCCTGGGCTTAAGTGATCCTCCCACCTCAGCCTCCCAAGTAGCTGGGATTACAGGTGTGTGCCACCACACCTGGCTAATTTTTTATTTTTTGTAGAGATGGGGTCTTGTTACGTTTCCCAGGCTGGTCTCAAACCCCTGGCCATGAATGATACTCCCACCTTGGCCTCCCAAAG
>NW_012114611.1:400153-412564 GCF_000951035.1 Colobus angolensis palliatus | reverse complement strand
TCCTAACTCATCTGCCTGTCTCAGTCTCTTCTCCCTTCAGTGTGTCCTTCTCTACCCTGTCATTGATTGATCATTCTGAAACACAAAGCTAATTGTGTTATTTTCCCTCTTTAAAACTTTTCCTTGGCTTCTCCCAGTCACAGGATAAACTCTAAGCATCTTTCTTTGAATATGAAGACCTGCCTGCCTTTTTAACCTCATTTCCTCCGCTGTCTATATTTGTTCTCTGCTCTCTAGCCATGCCAGATGACTTGCACTTCCCTGAATACACTGTGCTTTTTTTCACTTGTATGCTTTTGTATACATTGCCATTCTCTAAAACCTCTACTCTGGCATGTTCTTCCCCTTTTTTTGCCCAGTTAACTTCTGTTTCAGTTTCCTGTGAGTTTCCAGTTAACTTCTGTTTCATTCCAGTTTCCTTCTCTAAGCTCTTTTAAGAAGTTAAATCTCTGTATAAGTAATCATCAGTTATTGAGAACTTATGATGTAATAGGTCCTGTGCTTAGCACTTCATATACCTTGCCTGCCTGGTAAGTAGGTGCTGAATACATAACTTCTATTATCATAATGATGATGAGGGAACTGAGGTAGCAAAAAGCACCTGAACATTGCATACAATGTATCTTCCCATCTGTGGTTACACATTTCCCCATAAGGTAGCATTCTGGATGCACACTGGGAAGGAGCACTGAATTTAGGGGTCATGCTGAATTGGGTTCACACCCTGTATGGTCTTGGGCAATTTTTTGTTTGTTTATTTGTTTTTTTGAGATGGGATCTCTCTCTTGTTGCCCAGGCTGGAGTGCAATAGTGCGACCTTGGCTCACTGCAACCCTCTGCCTCCTGGGTTCAAGCGATTCTCCTGCCTCAGCCTCCCGAGTAGCTGGGATTACAGGCACCCGCTACCATGGCCGGCTAAGTTTTGTATTTTAGTGGAGATGGGCTTTCACCATGTTGGCCAGGCTGACCTCAAGTGATTGTCCACCTCGGCCTCCCAAAGTACTGGGATTACAGGCGTGAGCCACTGCACCCGGCCCTTGGGGAAGTCTTTGAAATGTGTTTCTAATCTTAACAACTCCTGGAGATAGGTATGCAATTTCTGTACAGTGTGCTGGGATTGGAAACCAAGTCTTTTTGGTTCTAAGCCCTGTGGTGTTTCCACACAGCCGTTTTGTTCTCCATCTCCCTGAATCTTGTTTCAAGTACTTTCAGCAGAATTCTCTTCGATCTAAACTGTTTATGTCTCATTTTCCTTAGGATACAACTTCTGTCTTTTTTTGTTTGTTTTTTGAGACAGGGTCTTGGTCTGTCCCCCAAGCTGGAGTGCAGTGGCATGATCTTAGCTCAATGCAACCTCAAACTCCTATACACAAGCGATCCTCCAAGTAACTGGGATTACAGGTCCCTGTCACCATGCCTGGCTAATTTTTTATTTTTTGCAGAGACAGGGGTCTCACTTTATTGCTCAGGCTGGTCCTGAACTCCTGGGCTCAAGCAGTCCTCCTTCCTTGGCTGCCCAAAATTCTGGGATTACAGGCCTGAACCACTGCACCTGGCCACAGCTTCTGCCTTTATTCTTTCGGGGGTAGGGCTCCCTTGGGAGAAGAATGGGAATATTCTATCTTATTCTCAGAAAAAGGTATAGGGGTGTAATTTCTCACTGTGCTTTGCAGGAACCAGAGGGGTTAACACCCTGTAGATTATATTTGGAGGGTTTCCTTCAGACCAGTGTAACTACTGGCAAAATTTAATTTTTTTTTTTTTTTGAGACGGAGTCTCGCTCTGTCGCCCAGGCTGGAGTGCAGTGGCCGGATCTCAGCTCACTGCAAGCTCCGCCTTTTGGGTTCACGCCATTCTTCTGCCTCAGCCTCCCGAGTAGCTGGGACTATAGGCGCCCGCCAGCTCATCCGGTTAGTTTTTTGTATTTTTTTTTTAGTAGAGACGGGGTTTCACCGTGTTAGCCAGGATAGTCTCGATCTCCTGACCTTGTGATCCGCCCGTCTTGGCCTCCCAAATTGCTGGGATTACAAGCTTGAGCCACCGTGCCCGGCCAAAATGTGACTTTTATTTCTTCTTCTTATTTCTTAAAATTTTTGTAGAGATGGTGTCTCACTGTATTGCCCAGGCTCGTCTTGAACTCCTGGGCTCAAGCGATCCTCCCACCTTAGCCTCCCAAAGTGTTGGGATTACAGGCATAAGCCACTATGCTGGGCCTCTTTTATTTCTTAAAAAAATGAAAAATATGAAGATCATCTATAAAGTGAAAGATAATTTTATGTACTTGTCTTTTGTTGTGAAGTTACTTTTTCTTCCTTGGATTGAGATGGAGATGATGAGAAGCTGAAAGGGGAAACCCAGGATGATAATATTTTGGATGCTACATGGGACAGCCCTAAATGAAAATCCACAGGTCTAGCCTAGCATCTTGGAAAGGTCTGTGTTGTGAACAGGTCTCGGACTTCTGGGCTATTGATAAAGAGTTATACTTACATTGTGGTGCAGAAAGAGTTTTTAGTCTTTTTTCCTCCAGTATATTTAATGTTTAATGTAAAAATTAGCATATAAATGAATGTAGATGTTTCTGTGAATGACATGTGCTTTAATTGTTTTTTCTTGGAGTTTTGTTTTTTTTTTTTTGGTGAAGGAATAGTGCTCTAATACCCTTTATTTTTGGAGGACTGTTGGCATCTGCAGGATTTTTTGTTTCGTTTTTCTTTCTAAGGATGTAAGATCATATTGTCGTAAGTTAATCATTGGCCAGAACTTGTGGCTTTCAATTCAGTTCAGGCATGAATAAATTTTATAGTGCTGACCAGTCTTGTCAATGAATCTCCTTTTTTTTTTTGAGACAAAGTCTTGCTTGTCACCCAGGCTGGAGTGCAGTGACACAATCTCGGCTCACTGCAGCCTCCGCCTCCTAGGTTCAAGCCATTTGTCCTGCCTCAGCGTCCCCAGTAGCTGAGATTATAGGTGCGCACCACCATGCCCAGCTAATTTTTGTATTTTTAGTGGAGACAGGGTTTCACCATGTTGGTCAGGCTTGTCTCGAACTCGTTACCTCATAATCCACACACCTCGGCCTCCCAAAGTGCTGGGACTACAGGCATGAGCCACCGCACCTGGCCTAAATCTCCTTTTAAAAAAGTCAACCCAGCAAGGAATTGTTAGGTAGAAGCTTCTGATAGTTCTTGTTTAGTAAATCTGTGACAAAGGCAAAGACACTGTCTTAAAATTTTAAAGAGTCATTCTTGATTTATTTGACTTCCTCTCTGGTTTGGAGAAACTTTCATTTTTAAGGTGAACATGTAGAAAAAGCAGTGGTATGAGTTTTCCTTCCATAGTTCTTTGCTTGTTTTTCTTCAAGAAGACCAAGAGAAGTAGTAGAAAATGAACATCCTGTTTAAAAAACAACTTCTCCATTTGTCGGTTTTCTGAGCTCTGATTTCTAATGTTACCCCTATATCATAGCTATTTTTAAAATTATCTTAAAGTTAGGAAATTATCATTTGCATAAATATTCTCATCTCCCCTAAGTAAGCTGCTTGAGGACAGCACACAATGTCTTTTAGTGAAAATGCTTTTCAGTTCAGCTAGTGAACGAGGGGATTCTGCCATCAGCCTCCCTATCTACCTTTTTTCTTGCTAGTGTCTGACACTCTTCATATGGGTTTCCTCACTCTTTCTTGACAAGCTCATTCCTGCCTCTGCATTTATAGCGAGTATTTTCCCTGTCAGGACTGCTTTTTCTCCTATTAAAATCCAACCCTTGTTTCAAGGCCTGACTGGTGTTCCTCTCATCATGAAACCTGCTGACTGCTTTAGTACATATTAATCTCTTCTATTTTTAGACTATTGTTATATTCATCAACAGTGTTTTTGTTTTTTGAGACAGAGTCTCGCTGTGTTGCCCAGGCTGGAGTGTAGTGGCGTGATGTCGGGTCACTGCAACCTCCGTCTCCTAGCTTCAAGTGATTCTTGTGCCTCAGCCTTCCGAGTAGCTGATATTACAGGCGTGCACCCCCACACCCTGCTAATTTTTGTGTTTTTAGTAGAGACGGAATTTCTCCATGTTAGCCAGGTTGGTCTTGAACTCCTGACCTCAAGTGATCTGCCCCCCCCTTGGCCTCCCAAAGTGTTGGGATTACAGGTGTGAGCCACTGCACCTGGCTTAATTTTTGTATTTTCTGTAGAGATAGGGTTTTGCTATGTTGCCCAGGCTTCTTGAACTCCTGGGCTCAAGAAATTCACCTGCCTCAGCCTCCCAAAGTGTTGAGATTACAAGCGTGAGCCACCACGCCCAGCCCCCAAACATTTTAAATTTAATTTAATTTATTTTATTTTTTTAAGATGGAGTCTTGCTCTGTCACCCAGACTGGAGTTCAGTGAGTGGCACAGTCTTGGCTCACTGCAACCTCCGCATCCTGGGTTCAAGCGATTCTCCTGCCTCAGCCTCCCAAGTAGCTGGGATTACAGGTATGTGCCACCACACCCGGCTAACTTTTGTATTTTTGGTAGAGATAGGGTTTTACCATATTGATCAGGCTGGTCTCGAACTCCTGACCTCAAGTGATCTGCACGCCTTGGCCTCCCAAAGTGCTGGAATTACAGGTGTGAGCCACCGCACCTGGCCACATTTTTTAAAAATGGAAAGAAAGATTAATAAACACAAGTAAGGTAATTATTATCTGGTTATTCCAGTTCAGGGTCTGGGAAGGCAGGAACCTATCCCAGCAGCTCAGGGTACAAGGCAGGAACCAGCCCTGGAAAGGACTTTCCATTGCAGGGTGCACACATACATACACACACTCACTTAGACTGGGGCAATTAAATGTGTCAGTTCACCTAATGGACACATCTTTGGGGTGTGGGGGAAACTGGAGTGTCTGGAGAAAACCTACACAGACATGGGGAGAAAATGGAAACGCCACACGGATAGTGGCCCTGGCTGGGAGTTGATTTTTTTTTTTTTCCTCAGCCTCTTTATAACATAACATTGAGTAAAATAATGTTACTTGAGGTCCTGCTTGTATATACATAGTATATATTGAGAATGACAAGGAATGTGTAATATAAATGCTAAGTAAGGATCCTTGAACTAGAAGAGACATATTGCAAGAGAAAAACTAGTCGTCTGAATGAAACATTCCCAGTGATTTCAGCAGAACTCAGATGTTGGACAGGGTAATGTGGGGGATAGGTGGGAAGTAAAAGCATTATTTGATGTCACTGGGATACTGGCAGGGGAAGAATGGGAGTTAACTGCATTGGTGAGGAGAAAAATATTTTATTTATGAAAGTGTTAAAAATTATAAATTACTTCCTAGAATATATTTGGGAAAAAGAGAAAAATTATACAATACTTAAATATTGCAAGAAAAGCATAGGAGCTGTCCTTTGAAGAAAATTGTAAAACTTGAAGGATATAGAAGCAGCATCTGAAAAATCGAAATATATACGGTTGTTCCTCTCTTCATGGGGGACTGGTTCCAGGACTCTCCTCGGTTACCAAAATCCAAGAGTGCTCAAGTCTGCTAAAAAATGCCTTGGTATTTGCATGTAACGTAAGCACATCCTCCTGTATGCTTTAAATCATCTCTAGATTACTTATATACTTGTATAGTACCTAATACAGTGAAAATACTATGTCAATAGGTGTTATGCTGTATAATTTAGAGAGTGATGACAGGAAAAAAATCTGTACATGTTCAGTACAGATGCCTTTGTTTCTTCCAACTATTTTCAGTCCGAGGTTGGTTTAATCCGTGGATGTGCAACCCAAAGATATGGAAGGACCAGCTGTACCGTGTTCCTGAATGAGAAGACTGTTATATATAAATTTAATGGGTGTCCAGTTACAGCTCCAATGGAAGATTCTTTAGGGAGTGGAGAATTAGATAAAATGATCTTAGTGTTCACATGGAAGAATAAATAGAATAGCCAAGAAAATTTAGAAACAGAATAGTGAGGTGATACTTGCCTTACCACATATTAGAACAGATTCTAAAGTTACTGTATTCAAAGCAGTGTGGTATTAGCTTTAAAATAGGATGAATGAACAGAATACTATGCCCAAATTCTTATATATAGGAAAAACTATTATGTGTGAAAACATACAGCTCAGTTCAGTTGTCTTCCCAATTTCCTCAAATTAGAAAAGATTTTAAATTCCATTTACTAGGACTCCATAGGACATCAGAATATTGAACTTGTTGATATTCTGTTTATCCTGCTAAGAGGAGTACACTGGAGCCAGAAAGAAAAGCCCCTTCCTGCAATGTCTTTCCAGTGCCCTCTACAGACAGACAAAGCTTAACATCATGGCACTTGTCAAAGGAAAAATATTTAAAGGGCCCATCTCAGTTTTCACAGAGCAGTGAGGGTTTATTTGGAGCTGAAAGGCCATAAAGTGATAACACATCCTTGATTCCTCTCTTTCCTTCAGTCCACCTCTCTGTATCAAGTCCATCAGTGAGCCTTTTTGGTACTACCTTGAGAATATATTTTAAATCTACTTCTTTCCATCCCAAGTCACTGCTAATCATGCCCATGTCATCATATATCTTGCTTCTTTAGCTCCTTACCTGGTGGTGTCCCAGCTTTCTTCTCTAACCCATTTTCTACATAGAAGGTAGAGAGTTTTTTAAACTGCAAATTAGGTCATATTACTTCCCTGCTTTATAGCTCTTCCATGAATTCAGTTTGTCTTTAAAATATAATTCAAATACCTTTCCATGGCCTACAAGACCTACATTGCCCTGACCCCTCATCTTTTCCCATCACCCACTGTGCTTCAGCCACATTGGCTGACTCTTCTTTCTCTTTTCCTTCCTCCCTTCTCTCCTTCCCTATTCTTCCCTCTCCTCTCCTCCTGTCTCCCTGCCTCCCTCCATCCTCCCCATTCTCCCTTCCTTCTTCCTTTTTTTATTTATCTGGTGTTTATTGAGTGCCTACTATGTGCCACATAGGTGCAGGTGATACAGCACTGATTAACATGACAAACACCCCTCCCCTTAGGGGGCTTACATCTGTAGCTGTAGACAAAGAATAAGAAGTAATATTTATGGCTTATTAGATGGTAAAAATTATTATTTTTTTTTTGAGACGGGGTCTCACTCTGTCACCCAAGTTGGAGTGTAGTGGTACGATCATGGCTTAACTGCAGCTTCCTTTTCCTGGGCTCAAGAGATCCTCCCACTCAGCCTCCTGATTAGCTAGGACTCCAGGCCTGTGCCACCATGCCCGCCTAATTTTTATTTTTTGTAAAAACAGGATCTTGCCATGTTTCCCAGGCTAACCTCAAACTCTTGGGCTCGAGCAATCCTTTTGCCTTGGTGCCCTGCAAAGTGTTGGGATTACAGGTGTGAGCCTGGCCATTTGGTAAAAATTTCAATGGAGAAAAAGCATGAAGAGGGACAGAGAAGGCTGGGCACGGTGGCTCACACCTATAATCCCAGCACTTCGGGAGGCTGAGGTGGGCAGATCATGAGGTCAGGAGATCGAGACCATCCTGGCCAACACAGTGAAACCCCGTCTCTACTTTTTAGTACAAAAAAGCCGGGCGTAGTGGCAAGCACCTGTAATCCCAGCTACTCAGGAGGCTGAGGCAGGAGAATGGCATGAACCTGGGAGGCGGAGCTTGCAGTGAGCCGAGATTGGGCCACTGCACTCTAGCCTGCACGACAGAGCGAGACTCCATCTCAAAAATAAGAGGGACAGAGAATACTGGTAGAGTATTAGTGGGCACAATTTAAAAGAGGGAGGTCATCATGAGATGGTACTTTCAACAAAATAGGCATTTCTTTTCTTCCTTGATCTCACCATACTGTTGCTGCCTCTAGGTTCCTTTTTTTTTTTTTTTGAGATAGGGTTTCACTCTCTCACCCAGGCTGGAGTGCAGTGGTGTACACGGAGCTCACTACAGCCTTGACCTCCCAGGCTCAAGAGATCCTCCCACCTCAGCCTCTCTAGTAGCTGAGACTATAGGTTTGCACTGTCACACCTTGCTAATTTTTTAATATTTTGTAGCTACAGGCTCTCACTCTGTTGCCCAGACTTGTCTTGAACTCCTGGGCTCAAGCCATCCTCCCACCTTGGCCTCCCAAAGTGCTGGGGTTACAGGCACTTTGTGGTTCACCATTCCTTGCCACCTCTGTGTCTTATTCCTTGCTTTTCTTCCACCTGGAATGTTCTGCTCCAACTTTGTCTCAGTTCAAAGTTAACCTCCATAGAGAACCTGCAAGGTTAAATTAGCAGCCCCTCCCATCATTCTTCATCTCACCACTCTCTTTTACCTTCTTTTTTTCCTGTTTAAAATTTTCTAATTAATACCAACATTTGAAATGATCTTGTTCATATATTTATTAATATGATTGCATTCTTCCCCAGTAAAATGTTTGTTTTTTGAGTGCAGAGACTTCACTGTCTTGTTCCCTCCTGTCTCTCTAGTGCCTAGATGACTCAGTAGACACTTGTTCAGTGAACAAATGGACTTTGCAGGGAGAAGATTCCAGTGGAATTCTTTAGATGGTGGCAGCTTTAAACAAGTGTACACTTTAAAGTCTACACTTTAAAGAAGTGTAGGCTCTGTCCCCAGGGTCTCTGCCAGGAAGGACAGGGGACCCTTGTGGAAGCTGGTGAGAGCTGCAGCTCGGGGGCATATGTGTTTCCTGGCATTTGGTTAGTTTTTAATGTTTGCTTGTTTGTTTTTCCCTTACTTTCCTCACTATATGCCCTCTGATTTTTGCACTTGACTTTTACAGTTGGGTGATATGTGACAACTTTCCATTTCTTCAGTCTGCCAGATTACTTTGCTTATCCAATTCATTTGGTATTTATTATGCAAATACTTTCAGAATACACAGCTCCAAGCCTGGGACAGTGCTTGGGTGAGAGCTGGAACCACGCCACCGAGTGCCTTTGCTTCCTGAACAGGAGGCAGACACTTCTCATTTTTTTGTGTACTTTGCGCATGCATTGATTCCCTTTTTCCTCTTTTTTTTTTTTTGAAACGGAGTTTCACTCTTGCCCAGGCTGGAGTGCAATGGCACGATCTCGGCTCACTGCAACCTCCGCCTCCTGGGTTCAAGAGATTCTCCTGCCTCAGCCTCAAGAGTAGATGGGATTATAGGTGCTTACCACCACGCTTGGCTACTTCTTGTATTTTTAGTAGAGACAGGGTTTCACCATGTTGACCAGGTTGGTTCCGAACTCCTGGCCTCAGGTGATCCAACTGCCTTGGCTCCCCAAAGTGCTGGGATTACAGGTGTGAGCCGCCGCTCCTGGCCTTTTTTCCTCTGTCTTAACCAAATGTAATATTCATAGGACCTGATCTAAAGCATAAGTTGATTAGGTGGGTTTTTCTGTAGATCAGACATTGTAAGAAACCAAAATCAGTTTTGTTTTGGTTTAACTGGTCCTGGTTGGAAAAAAACTGAATATTTCACATGCCTGGTTTTTCAGCGTCTTTTCTTGGCTACATTCCATCTTTGGCAAAATGTTGGAAAACCATGGAAATGAAATAATTAGCCATATGGCAAATACTGGTTTTGTTGAACCAAGTCAGACCTTTGGTCAATTTATTCTAGTTTATGCAAACAGTGTGGCCAACTACCAAGGACATTCATGGGCTGTGCATAACATGTCCAACTGTACACACAGAATATTTGTCTCTTAGGTCCTACCCACTTTCTCTCAGGTCTCTTTGACTACCTATATCTAAGGTGCAGTTCAAACACTAAATTAATTGTAATTTTGCACATGGGAAAATAACTAAAATCTTATTTACTTATATCGTGAACTTCAGGTTTATCTTTATGGCTGAGAGATAAAGCTTGTGAAACATCTTAATGACTAAGATTATCCTTGGCCGACAGCACTTTGGGAGGCCGAGTCAGGAGGATTGCTTGAGGCCAGGAGTTCAAGATAGTGAGACCCTGTCTCTAGCTGGGTATGGTGGTGTGCACCTGTAGTCTCATCTACTTTGGAGTTGAGGCTGCGGTGAGCTATGATCGTGCCACTACACTCCAGGCTGGGTGACAGAGCAAGACCACGTCTTAAAAAAAAGATTATCCTGTTTCAGTACAGATTGGAAGACACATGATTAAAATGATTATTAAATGTGACAACATGATTAAAATGTTAGTTAACAGAAAATCACCATTGTCAGAAGCATATTTGCTCAGAATCCTGAATTTGATTTATTTTCTTTTTCTTGCAATTGCAGTTGTGGAAAAAAGTGCTTTTCATTAGAGATGGAAATTCCTTCTGTGTTTTTTTTGTTTTGTTTTGTTTTGGAGATAGAGTCTTGGTCTGTTGCCCAGGCTGGAGTACAGTAGTGGAATCATGGCTCACTGCAGCCTTGACCTCCCGGGCTCAGGTGATCCATCTACCTCAGCCTCCCAGGTAGCTGAGACTAAAAGCATGCACCACCATGCCCAGCTAGATTTAAATTTTTTGTAGTGATGGACTTTTGCCATGTTGTCCAGGCTGGTCTCAAACTCTTGGACTCAAGCAGTCTGCCCACCTCAGCCTTCCAAAGTGTTGGGATTATAGGCATGAGCCACTGTGCCTGGCTCTTTTTTTTTTTTTTTTTTGGTAGTCAGATTTAGTGTCTCAGTGTCCTCATCCATAAAATGAGGATGATAATAGTATCTACATTGTAGCATTGATGTGAGCACTGAATCAGTTACTATACAAAAGTATACTTTGGGAGGCTGAGGTGGCAGGATTTCTTAAGGCCAGGAGTTCGAGACCAGCCTGGGCAACATAATGAGACCTGCTTTCAAAAAAAAAAAAGGAAAAGTATAGTGATTAGTATAGTGTCTGGCACACAGAAAGCAGTATAAGTCTATTATGCTGCTGTGTTATTTTATATTTCCAAACGTCCATCCATGCAGAAGTTGTGATTAGTGAACAGAGTATCTAAACTGGGCATATGGACCCAAATTTTTTTTCCAGCTTTATCTAAAGCAGGATGATAGTTAAAGCCATGAGAATAGATGAGTTCACCCAGGAAAAGAGGGCTTAGAGTGAACAGAGAAGAGTATTTCAGATAGAATCCTAAGAAATGCTAACATGGACAGAGGAAAAGAAAGCTTGCAGAGGTGACTGTGAAGACATACCTGGAGGTTTAGCAAGAAATCTAGAGAAGGGAAGTCAAGAGAATTGGGGGCCAGGAAGACAAGAGAGAGAATGATCAAATATTGCTGCAAACAAAAGAATGGTTAAGCATTAAGGTGGATTTGTTAGATTTAGCCACAAAATGATTTATGATTGTGAACTTGGTGAGTGTGGTTTTAATGCTGTGGTGTGAGGATCAGAAGCCAGAGATTATAATGGGTTAAGAAGTTATTGGGAGGAAATGGGTAAGTTTCAAAAACAAAACAACTTTTAGTGGGTTTGACTGTGGTTAGGAGGGGCAGGACATGGCAGTACTTTCTTATAGTTATTTTAGGGGAAGTTAGGATACTGTAAACAACTAGTCAGGTGTGGTAGCATGCGCCTGTAGTCCCAAAATAGTCCCAGTTACTCAAGAGGCTCAGGTGGGAAGATACCTGAACCCAGGGAGATTGAAGCTCCCAGGAGCTGTGATGGCACCAGTGGAACTCTTGCCTGGGCGACAGAGTGAGACCCTGTCTCAAAAACAACAACAACAAAAAAAACTGTAAGCAATATCTTTGTTGCATGATAAATGTCATAAAGGAGACACGTTCAAGTACTTGAAGGTACTTAGGTGCAGGGCATTAGTGTACATTTAGTATTCTGGGAAGGACTGTCCAATGGACCAAAGGAGTTTGGTGGGCTGACAGACGAGGGGAGGAGGCTACTTTGGATTTGTGAATCATTGAAGCGTGTTTGAGGAACTGTGATTTAGTCATTGCTAGAACATGGAGTGTAAGCTCAGGAAGTCCAATGAGCCAGGATAGTGGTTAGGGCTGAGAGCATGGCAGGGGCGGGATGTGCCCTATGGCCACACCCATAGAATCTTAAATTCTATCCTGTTGGTATTTGCTTCCCAGTGAGGATTTGTATTGATGTGCCAGGGGTACTCAAAGCTACAACACAGAAATCACTTGGGCTTGGTGGGTTGTGCCTGTAATCCCAGCTACTCAGGAGACTCATTTGAATCCGGGAGGCAGAGATTGCAGTGAGCCAAGATCGTGCCATTGCACTCCGGCCTGGGCGACAGAGTGAGCCTCTGTCTCAAAAACAAAAACAAAAACAAAAAAGCTACAGGGGGTAAACATAGCATATTTTCTTGGAATATCCATTGAATTGCATTTCACGGGAAATTATTGCTATAGTAAAGCATGAATTGAACATTAAGATAAAACATAATCTTAAATTTTAACATTAAAAAATAATGCATTGTTCTCTAGTGGCTGGCTTCTTCAGGCTGTGCCTCTTCTGGGC
>NW_012114611.1:394552-398558 GCF_000951035.1 Colobus angolensis palliatus | reverse complement strand
GTGCTGGGATTACAGGCGTGAGCCACTGTGACCAGCCAAGGAGAGCATATTGAGTGAACAGAGGCTAAACACAGAACTGGAAAGCACCACCATTTAAGGGGGAAGCTGAAAAAAAGAACCTGAAAAAGAGGTCGAGGTATGAGTGACCAAAGAGGGAGAAGAGCAAAACAGCAAGGAGTATTAAGTGTCTGTTGTTGCACAGAGTTTGAGACTAGGACTGAGAAAATGCAATTGAGATTACAAGCAGAGGTCATTGGTGGTGACCTTTGCCTAAGCTGTTTTAGTAGGGTTTAGGGACAGGGTTGGGGCAAGGAAGGGGTACTGTAGCCTGTTGAAAGTGGGTAAGGAATGCAAAGCAGAGAGGAAGTGGAAGTAGAAGCAGGCAGGGTACCCTGCTGTTTCAAGCCTGGCCATTTGAGGTGGAGAGAAAGGAAGCAGCTAGGATGTTTATACATTCGTCTGTTCTTTGTTTGTCTCCTCACTAGAAAATAAGTTGCCTGAGGGTAGGAACTTAGTTTTATTCACTGCTTTATCTCCAGAGTCAAAAATTGTTCCTGGCCTGTAGTAGGCACTCAACATATATTTGATGGCCAAACGAATGAATTATGTTAAGAAGGTAGAGACTTGAGTGTGTTCATTTGTTGGGTGGGGAGGTAAGAGGTCTTGGGGAGGAGGAATTGAAAGTCTAGAGTAGAAAGATGTGATGGAACAAAGTCTCCCTGAGTCAGCAAAGTTTGAAATCCTAAGTGCTGCTGGAGTGATCATTCAGGATACCAGGAATGACTCCTTTTCTGCTGAAACAGAAGGAAAGAAGGAAAGGATGGGAGCAGAGGCAGATACTCATAGGTAGGTGGATAAGGAAGTTGAGGGAGTTCTTGTCTAATGGCCTTATGAGTATTCTGTCAGTTAAAAATAAGAGTGTTGGCCAGGTGTGGTGGCTCTCGCCTGTAATCCCAGTACTTTGGGAGGCTGAGGCGGGCAGATCATTTAAGGTCAGGAGTTCCAGACCAGTCTGGCCAGCATAGTGAAACCCTGTCTCTACTAAAAATACAAAAATTAGTTGGGTGTGGTGTTGTGCGCCTGTAATCCCAGCTACTTGGGAGTCTGAGGTGGGAGAATCACTTGAACCTGGGAGGTGTAGGCTGCAGTGAGCTAGATCGCACCACTGCACTCCAGCCTGGGCGGCAGAGCCAGACTCCGTCTCAAAAAATAAAAAAAAAATAGGAGTGTCATGTATGTATCCTTACAAAATGCTCTGTGAAGACATACAAAAAAACCCACCAGCATTTAAGCAGCTGTGCTTCTGTGGAAAGTCACTGTGGTCAGCGACATGAAAGGTAGGTGAGGTGAGGATGTACCAGAGAAGATGAGTAAGAGTAGGTGAGACGAGAGATCTCTAGTCTCAGCTGGGAATGTAGGGTGTGGTTTGACCTGAGGGAAGGGAGTGTGGGTACCTGTGTGAACCCCCTTTCCTCCAGAAGGAGCAGGACGCTGTCCTTGGGCTCTCAGGCAAGTGGGAGAAGAAAGGGCAGTGCATAAGTCTTACTCTTTCCTGTGTGAGAAAAAAAAGAAACTTGAGCCTTGAGTGAAGTAGAGTAACTCTTTGTCAGCGACTCCTCTGGCCCTCACTGGGCTGGTTTTTCAGTGATCTATTTCTGATTCATTTGACAGGAAACTGCTTTCCCAACTTTTACAAGTTGTTATCTAAAATGGTTTGTGTGCTTATAACAGCAAAGGTAGTAGTGAGAAAGAGGATGTGACAGAGTCACAGTGAGTCATAAAGAGCAAGACATGACCGTATTTGTTTACCTCATCAGGTTTTACATAGAATTAATTTAAAGAATATTAAAGTGTCCATTTTGTTTTAATTAGCAGTTGTTTAGTAATAAGTTCTCGTGCTTTGGAATTCTCTGTTTTCAGTCTCATCAAATTCAAGAGTACGTATTTCTCATGACCTTTCTGAAAGGGAAAGGAGAGTAGTGAGGATGGATCTTGCAGTCTTCTAGTCTTCAGTTGAAATTAAATAACCCAACCAAGATGGTTGTTTTTCTTTTGCTGTCAACCTTATCAGCCATTATTGCAGGTCAACCCCTGACAAGTTGTGCAGGGTGAGGGTAGCGTCGAACTAGAGTTCTGGCTGTTGTTTTGCATTTTGTGTGTGTTTGCATGTATTCTCTGTAAAGTGAGCAGAGGATTCTTGAGAAAGGGAGCAGATTCCAAGGGTAAGAAGGGATTTCACTTATAGGAAGTTGCAGATTCTAACCATTTTTTAACTGCCCTACCAAGGAAGACAACTTTTTTTCTTTTTTTTTTTTGAGACAGAATCTTGCTCTGTTGCCTAGGCTGGAGTGCAGTGGTGTGATCACAGCTCACTGCAACCTCTACCTCTTGGGCTCAAGCCATCCTCCCACCTCAGCCTCCCAAGTGGCTACCATACTGGCTCATTTAAAAATTTTTTAGACACAGATTCTCACTACCTTGCATAGGCTGGTCTTGAACTCCTGGGCTCAAGTGATCTGTCTGCCTTCCAGCCACCCAAAGTGCTGGGATTATAGGAGTGAGCCACTGAGCTGGGCCTAACTTGATATTATAAAAAGTACCTGTTACTTTTTGAAGATGGGAGTAACTTTTTTCCCCCCTCTGACAGAAGATGAAATCAGAGATTGAGGGATGGTAGTTGGAACTTGGTATTATCATAATTAGAATTTATCAATACTTAGAATTCATTTTTTTCTGAGCCATCTCCTTGCTCTAACTCATTCCCCATGATTCTAAATTTAGCCATTAGTCAACTAGTTAGAACTCCAGTTAGGCATGTATTCTGGGGAATAAAATAATGACTTTGTCAGCATTTTGGGGAGAACTCAGGGAAAAGAGATTCATCTAGTCAAGTTGGCATCAACAAGCTAAGGACTCATTTCTCATTTTCATGGACAACCAAGTTATAGCCAGATCCTTATTTTCTGGGAATTTATATTATGTGTGTGTGTCTAAAAAAACACTTTCAAGACTTTTGAAACCCAATGTCTGGACTCTTTTTATACATTCTCATTTCAGTTGGTTTTTAGAGGAATCAACTGGACAGCATTCTCATATTGGGCATGTCAGAGACAGTGCAGTAACATGGAAAAGATTGTGGGTTTGAGTTCTACTTCTGTCTACAAGCTTTGTGACCTTGGGCAAGTCATTTAACCTCTCCTATCCTTTGGGAGATGAAGTGGCTAGATGAGAGAATCTACTTCTTCCTAGTTCTTAGTTCCTGAGATGACCTATGATTGGATCTGTTTATGAAAATACATGAAAAGGAGATCCTATTTTAAATTCACTGGAACAGGGCTTGGCGTGATAACTAACTCCTATAATCTTAGGACTTTGGGAGGCCGAGTTGGGTGGCTCAGTTGAGCCCAGGAGTTTGAGATCAGCTTGGGCAAGATGGTGAAGCCCCATCTGTACAAAAAAATACTAAAAAATTAGCTGGGTATGATGGTGCATGACTGTAGTCCCAGCTACCTGGGATGCTGAGGTGGGAGACTCACCTGAGCCCAGGAGGTCAAGGCTGCAGTGAGCAGTGATTATGCCACTGCACTCCAGCCTGTCAGACAGAGTGTGAGCCTGTCTCAAAAAGGAGAAAAAATAAATTAACTGGGCAGTTATTTTTTAAAGAAAATCCAGGTCAGGCCTGGTAGCTTATAGCTGTAATCCTAGCACTTTGGGAGGCCAAGGCAGGACGATTGCTTGAGTCCAGGAATCAGGAAATTTTTTTTTTTTTTGAGACGGAGTCTTGCTGTCACCCAGGGTGGAGTGCAGTGGCACAATCTAGGCTTACTGTAACCTCTGCCTCCCAGGTTCAAGCAATTCTCCTCCCTCAGCCTGCCAAGTAGCTGGCATTACAGGCGCCCACCACCATGCCCGGCTGATTTTTGTATTTTGTTTTAGTAGAGATGGGGTTTTACCATATTGGCCAGGCTGGTCTTGAACTCCTGACCTCAAGTGATCCTCCTGCCTC
>NW_012114611.1:381338-387157 GCF_000951035.1 Colobus angolensis palliatus | reverse complement strand
TTTTTTGAGACAGTCTTACTGTCACCCAGGCTGGAGTGCAGTGGCATGATCTTGGCTCACTGCAACCTCTGCCTCCTGGGTTCAAGCGATTCTCCCACCTCAGCCTCTCGAGTAGCTGGGACTACAGGTGCATGCCACCATGCCCAGCTAATTTTTGTATTTTTTGGGTAGAGACGGGGTTTCCCCAAGTTGACCAGGCTGGTCTCGAACTCCTGACCTCAAGTGATCTGCCCACGTCGACCTCCCAAAGTGTTGGGATTACAGGTGTGAGCCACAATAATTGTATTTTTTTTAATGTTGAACTGTCTTAATGGAAGGCATATGCTTACTTATTCAGAGTGTGTGCTGTTGTTTTGGCCTAGTGAGGGTTAAGGGACAGGACTTTATTTAGTTCTGACTGTGACACCTTGCAACCTGTTGAATCTTTCTCCCAATCTCCTTTCTCTCCTACCCCCACTTCATTTTCCTGTGCTTTTTCTTTCTTTCTTTTGCAGCACTTACCAGATTGCTTATTTGTTATTCTATAATTTTTTTTCTATTTTTTTTTGTGGAGACAGGGTCTCACTTTGTTTCCCAGGCTGGTCTTGAATTCTTGAGCTCAAGCGATCCACCTGCCTTGGCCTCCCAAAATGCTGGGATTATAGGCTAGAGCCACTGCACCTGCCAGATTGCTTTATAATTGTTTGCTTACACTTCTCTTTATTCTTCCTAGAGGCTAGAAACCATGTCTTATTCATTTTTACCTTCCCTGTTGTAAAACATTGAGGGAAGGAAATCGGTAGGATGTGAGGGAATAAGTAGGGATTGACTCAAAGATGGCCCAGATTTTGTGTTTGAGTGACCAGGCAAGTGATAGATAGTGTGTTATATATACAAACACCTGAGATGCTGGTTTGGGGTGAAGAATTTAATTTTGGACATGTTGAAGTCTATGGCAATATGGGAGGACCATCCCAGTCAACAAATGGCATTGGCAGGACATTCGAGTGGCTGTTCAATAGGCAGTTAGAAGTGGTGATTTATATCCTGGAGCTGTTGAAGGATTTGGGCATCATCTTCATGTGATTCATCAGGTGAGTCAGATCTTTGAAAAGGAAAGTAAAAAATGAAGCTAATGAGGAATGCCTCTGTTTAGGAAGCTAGAGGAGAAAGAAGAGTCATCCAAAATGACAGGGGTGATCACTCACAGAAGTAGGAGGTGGACTGGGATGGGTAGTGTGGTGCTTCTGTGGAGACAAATAGTAATGCTAAACCTGTAGAGAGCTTAGGAGAATTCAGTGAGAGAATACAAAGGATTGGATTTGTCAGTTTCAGTCCTGTGGCTGAGTCAGAGGCTAGATTGAAAACGGGGATGAGGACACAGAAATGATGAGTGTAGGCTTCTTATTTTGAAGCTGGGAAAAAGGAATGAAAGAACAAGGGTGGATTCAAAATAGTACTTAATTATTTAGCTTTACTATTACTTCTTAATAGATACCGAAGAGTCTTCATAGGGCTAAGGGAAAGAGATAGAGGAAAGAAAAGCTTGTGTTGGTGTGGGAGAGCTGGGCATAGGTTAGATCTCTGAATGTGTGGAAGAGGTGAGCTGCTTGAGAACAGGAGGGCAGGGCTGTTGTTCTCTCCTTCTCTAATAGGAAGAAGAGGATGAGTGAAAAATTTCACCTCAGAGGGAGGTTGGTGTGGGGATAAAGGGAAAAGATTCAGAAAGGTGGAAGCATAAGGGTTTGAGAAATATGAAGAGAACAGGAGCATCAGCCATCGGGGAGTGTGAGAGGAATTAATGAAACATTAAAAGCACTGCCAACAGTCAGCGTGAATTTGGAGTGGACACAGAAGTATGAAATGGAAAATAGCTCCACCCCACCTCCATGCCCAGTCCCACTTCCCAAAATGTAACCACTTTTTAAAGTCAGTTTTGTAGTTCTGGTAGTTAATAGTGTAATTTTCAGTAATACGTTGGCAGTCAACAGTGTCTCTTGATTCCCTTCTGTGTACCATGAGAAATTAACCCATTTCTTGTACTCTTTTTTTCTGGAGTTTTTTTTTTTTTTTTGTAGTAATATTACTGTTTTTCTGTTATCAAAGTAAATAATGTTTATATTCTCTTTTATATAACAAAAATTAGTCTTCATTCTGTATGTACAAATTAAGCCTAAATATATTCCACAAATACAGTTTTTGCAATATTATTTACTTTGGAATCTAGAGGTGCTGTTGAATACTGGGAAAAGCAAATATAGTATTTTATCACCAAACTGCTTCAAATAGAATGGCCCATACATCAAGATCTAGTGAATCCTCTTTTAATTTCTTTTCAGCTTTCTGTGCTCCTTTTAGTTCTTACTCAACTGCTGTTGTTTCTCATACTTTAAGTTGTCATTTTTCTCGTATTTTTTAAAAACTTGGAATAGTTACTATTTTTAATATGGGATGCGTGCATGTTGAGCTTTAAGTTCTTGCCTTTCAAAAATGTCTTTGTCTCTCATTTGATTGTCATTTGAATATAGCCTATTTTAATACTTTGGAAGCTTTTAGGATTTGCTTTTTGTCTTTGGAGTTCTGAAATTTCACTAGGATGTGTCTAGGCACGTGTCTTTTCTCTTTCATCCCCTTTGGCTCTAGGTAGACTCACTTCTGTTCTTTTCTCCTTTTCTTTTCTTTTATTTTCTTTTTTCTTTTCTTTTCTTTTCTTTTCTTTTCTTTCTTTTCTTTTCTTTTCTTTTCTTTTCTTTTCTTTTCTTTTCTTTTCTTTTTTTTCTTTTCATGGAGTCTCGCTCTGTCACCTAGGCTGGAGTGCAGTGGCACTATCTCTTATGGAATATCATATACAAAAGAGTATATATAAAGTGCATGCACAGGCCGGGTGTGGTGTAATCCCAGCACTTTGAGAAACTTAGGCGGGTGGATCACCTGAGGTCAGGAGTTTGAAACCAGCCTGGCCAACATGGTGAAATCCCGTCTCTACTAAAAATACAAAAATTAGCTGGGCGTGGTGGCAGGTGCCTGTAATCCCAGCTACTCAGGAGACTGAGGCAGGAGAATCACTTGAACCTGGGAGGCGGAGGTTGCAGTGAGCCAAAATCATGCCACTGCACTCCAGCCTGGGCGACAAGAGTGAAATACTCTGTCTCAATAAATAAATAAATAAAAATAAATAAATAAATAAATAAAATGTATCCACAGTTTAAAGAAGAGTAATAGATTGAACACTGGTAGGTCCATGATCTAGCTTGAGAGCTAAAAGCTTAAAACACCTCTGAAGGCCCTGTGGGCCTCTCCTATTACTCTTCCCTCACCCTTAGATGTAACTATCATTCTGAATTTTGTTAATTCTCTAGTTTTGCTTTGTAGTTTGTATAATCCTAAATAATGTGTTGTTTAGTTTTACAAGTTTCTGAATTTTCTATGAGTGGAATCATGCTGTATGAATTCTTCTGATTTGTCTTTTCTGCATTGTTTATGAAATTCATTCTTGCTGATGCAAGTTACTGTAGTTATTTCTTCCCTCAGCTTCTATGGCATCCCATTACATGAATCCATCTCAATTTACTAATCCATTCAGCAGCTGGCAGGTAGTTTAGTTGCTTCTGTTTTTTTTTTTTTTTTTGCTATTGCAAATATCATAGCTATGAACATTTTTTGTTTGTTTTTTGAGATGGAGTTTTGCTCTATCACCTAGGCTGGAGTGCAGTGGGATGATCTCAGCTCACTGCATCCTCCACCTCCTAGGTTTAAGCAATTCTCTGCCTCACTCTCCCGAGTAGCTGGGATTACAGGTGCCCACCACCATGCCCGGCTAATTTTTGTATGTATTTTTAGTAGAGATGGGATTTCACCATCTTGGCCAGGCTGATTTTTTTTTTTTTTTTTTTTTGAGACAGAGTCTTGCTCTGTCACCCAGGCTGGAGTGCAGTGGCTGGATCTCAGCTCACTGCAAGCTCCTCCTCCCGGGTTCACGCCATTCTCCTGCCTCAGCCTCCGGAGTAGCTGGGACTACAGGCGCCCACCACCTCGCCCGGCTAATTTTTTGTATTTTTTAGTAGAGACGGGGTTTCACTGTGTTAGCCAGGATGGTCTCGATCTCCTGACCTCCTGATCCGCCCATCTCAGCCTCCCAAAGTGCTGGGATTACAGGCTTGAGCCACCGCGCCCGGCTTTTTTTTGTTTTAATCTATGGTCATCAACAACTTCTGTTGGGAGAACAGAGATAGATAGACTAAGAGAAACAGAGATAGAAAATGTTTAATCCTGTTTTGTGGCTTAACTGTAGCACTTCATATTCTCTTGAATTTTAGACTAGATTTCCTCCAAAATTCTGTAAACTTGGGGATATATATGATTGCCAGACGTCTGACACTTTTCTAGATTTGGGACTTTCTGGAATCTGATTTCTTCTGGTAACCTGTAATATATGAAAGAAAGTAACACACACATTATTAAGACAAACTAGAAAATATCCTAAAGAGGCTGGAGGCAGTGGCTCATGCCTGTAATCCCAGCACTTTGGGTGGCCGAGGTGGGTGGATCACTTGAGGCCAGGAATTGGAGACCAGTCTGGCAAATACGGCAAAACCCAGTCTATACTAAAAATACAAAAATTAGCCATGTGTCATGATGTATGCCTGTAGTCCCAGCTATTTGGGAGGCTGAGGCACAAGAATTGCTTGAACCTGGGAGGTGAAAGTTGCAGTGAGCTGAGATTGCGCCACTGCACTCCAGCCTGGTTGACAGAGGCTCTGTCTCAAAAAAAAAAAAAGAAAGAAAATCTCAAAATCTCATAAATAGATGGGAAAAGGCTGCAGTTGTCTTGGAATTCATAAATGTATTCAAATTTTTTTTTCATCTTTGTTAATGCATATTTCTGTAATAGTTTTTCCTCTCCTAATTTTCTCTCATAAAAGGAGAAGATTTGATATTCCTGAGTCATCACTCTCCTGAAATCTACTCAGTTTTACTCAGACCTGTGCTATATAGAGTATTATGTTCATGCCTATGTCTGATGTGGAGGGAGAGACACAGACAGGAGAGTGGGTGACTGACTCAGATGTAAATGACCTTATTATACTTGAGCTGCAACCACACCTAGAAACCTTGACAACAACAGGGCCTGTGTTTGATATACCTCACTTGTTAAATCCTGTCTGGATTTTGTATGTCATATGTGTGTTCATCAGCAAAATTGAACAGGTGCTAGAACAATTGCAAAGCTTTAATCGGACTTATGATTACACAGTTTCTCATTATGATTAAACTGTTTCTCGTTTTGGCCATACAAAGAATATGACACAATAACTAAAACAAATTTTTAGTTGTTTCTTGTGTTGTTTATTCTGTTCAGAGGTTTCCTTTCTTTTTCATTTTTATTTCTTAGACAGGGTCTCACGGTGTTGCCCAGGCTGGAGTGCAGTGGCATGCTCTTGGCTCACTGCAACCTCCGCTTCCCAACCTCAAGCCATCCTCCCACCTCAGCCTCCTAAGTAGCTGGGACTACAGGTGTGTGCCACCATGCCTGGCTAATTTGTTTTTTGGTCTCTTTTTGTAGAGATGGGGCTTCACCAAGTTGCCCAGGCTTGTCTCAAACTTCTGGGCTCAAGCGGTTCACTCACCTCAGCTTCCCAAAGTGATGGGATTATAGGCATGAGCCACCGTGCCTGTCCCAGAGGTGTCAATGCTACATATACATCCTCCACCAACATAGAGTCATGGGTAAATTAATTAAGGTTAAGAGACAATTTCAATGTCTTATGCCAAGCTGTTAATTTTTTCCCCTTATTTATTTATTTATTTAGAGACGGAGTCTTGCTCTGTCTCCCAGGCTG
>NW_012114611.1:371302-371772 GCF_000951035.1 Colobus angolensis palliatus | reverse complement strand
AAAGTCTAAACAAGAAATGTGTAGCTTAGTGAATTTATAGTGAATTTTTACAAAGTGAACACACCTGTGAAACTACCATCCGGTTTAAGAAAGAGAATGTTGTCAACATCCAGAAAACATGCTCATTCCTAATTATTATCTCCCTCAAAGTTAACTGCAGTTCTCACTTCCATCATCATTGATTGGTTTGCCTGTTTTTGAATTCCATGTAAATGGAGTCATATGTGCGTTCTCTTTCTTGTCTGGCTTCTGTTGTTTAACATTGTAGCTATGAGTTTCATCTGTGTTGTTACTTACAACAATAGCTAATTCTTTTTCATTTTGCACAGTATTTAATTGTATGACTGTACCACATTTATTTATTCTATTGTTGGTGAGCATTTGATTTGTTTCCAGTTTTGGCTTTTGTGAATGTTTTGTATGTGTTTTGTGGTGCCCATATTTTAGTTGCCATTACCAGTAGTGGAATT
>NW_012114611.1:361329-365422 GCF_000951035.1 Colobus angolensis palliatus | reverse complement strand
CTCACGCCTGTAGTCCCAGCTACTTGGGAGGCTGAGGCAGGAGAATCACTTGAACCCAGGAGGCGGAGGTTGCAGTGAGCCAAGATCGCGCCACTGTACTCCAGCCTGGGCGACAGAGCAAGACTCCATCTCTAAACAAAACAAACTAACAAACAACAACAACAAAACATTTTGAGTTCCTGCCTTGGCCTCTCAGAGTGTTGGGATTACAGGCGTGAGCCACTGTGCCCAGCCAGTTTTCTTACTTTTAACCATTGTGGTAGATACATAGTGTTTCTTAGTGGTTTTAATTTGCATTTCCTTGATGCCTAATGATATTGAGCACCTTTCCATATGTTTACTGGCTTTGGGATATTCCCTTTTGTGAAGTATCTGTTCCAGTGTTTTGGCAGTTTTAAAGTTGTGTTTGTCTTTTTCTTATTGATTCATAGATGTTCTTTATATATTCTAGATATGAGTTCTTTGGTTGTATGCATTGCAGATGTCTTCTCTCTGTGTCTTGAAATTTTACTTTCAATGGGGTCTCTTGATCACATAGTAAATGTTTAGGAGTTGACGATGCTATTTTGGTAAAAATGGGCATACATCATATCTCCCTATGGGTTGCTTACTTGGAGGCCAGATAATAAGAGCAGATGTTCTGTTGTAGTTAGTTTTGCCTCCCCAGCAGTGCCAGCTGTCTTACAAATAAATATGGGCCCTAATTGCATGGGAAACAAGCTGAGTGCATGGGTGGATCAATTCCCATAATTCATCTCTAGAGATAAATTCATCTCTAACCCTGGAGACTACTAAAAGCACAATCCCTGAAGATATTGACTTACTAGAGTCATGTTTGTGTACACAGTATAGAACATACAAGTTAATGCTTAAATTGTGTACTGGTTTAGGATCTCAATATGTTTTAATCTATCCATTTTAAAAGTAGGGATTATTTAAACAAATTAAATTGACTTCCATTTTCTACAGAGGTAGAATAAAATTTAAGAGAGCTGCAAGCCAAAAGTCAAAAATAAAGATACTAAGGGCAAAGGATAGAAACGTAGTATCAGTCAGTGGTTAAGAGCTTGGGCTCTAGAGTTAAGTTGAAATTCTAGCTCTTTTATTTACAAGTTTAGCAATTTGGGTATGTTATTTAGTCTCCTTAAGCTTTAGTTTCCTCATCTTTGAAATTTGGATAATAGTGAACCCACTTCATAAGGTTTTTGTGAGGATTAAATGAGATAATTCATGGTGGCTGGCCCATAATTAGAGCTCACTGTTTACTGTTATTGAGAAGTAAAGGATAAAAAAGTTAGATGAAAAACAATTACTATTATTTGTTTGAGGCAGGGTCTCTCACCCAGGCTGAGTACAGTGGCATGATCACGGCTCACTGCAGCCTTGACCTCCCAGGCTCAAGCGATCCTCCTGCCTGAGCCTCCCAAGGCTATACCATGGTGCTGCATGCACACACCACCATGCCCAGCTAATTTTATAAAAAACATTTATTTATTTGTAAGAACAAGCAGAATTTACATATGTTTTTGAGAAAGCAGCTTTTTTTTTTTTTTAGATGGAGTCTTGCTCTGTTGTCGAGGCTGGAGTGCAGTGGCGTAATCTTGGCTCACTGCAACCTCTGCCTCCCAGGTTCAAGTGATTCTCATGCCTCAGCCTCCCAAGTAGCTGGGATTACAGGTGCCCGCCACTAGGCCTAGCTGATTTTTTTTGTATTTTTAGTAGAGATGGGGTTTCACCATGTTGACCAGTCTGGTCTGAAGCTCCTGACCTCGTGGTCCACCCGCCTCAGCCTCCCAAAGTGCTGGGATAACAGGCGTGAGCCACCGCACCCAACCTGTAAAGTTTTCTTTTTCTTTCTTTCTTTTTTTTTTTTAGGTTAAAGTTTTCTTAAGGCCATACTTCTTCATGCCTTTTAAGCCAGTGCTCTTTCCATTAACCACCCCTCCTAAGGGATTGATATGAAACCCCAGGACACTGCCTTTGCCTCCTGAGTTAGTATTCAAGAAGAATAAACAGGACCAAGTCAGAGGTCAGTTATCAGGATACTGTATGAAAACAGTTTCTGTGAAGGAGCAAGGGAGATAGGAAGTAGACCAGGAAGTAAATTGGGAGGGTCATAACTGGAAAAGCTGCTAAGTTAGACATCAGACTGGAAGGACTGGAGTAGATAGGAGGCAGGAGAGGCAAAGATAGAGACCAGAAAGGGGACAAGGTACAGCATGTCACAAACTGGTTTGAATCAGATCTCACAGAGTTCCTCTAGCAACAGTTTCCCTTGAAGCACAGTTTGATGTGTCTTGCTCCGCTGGGGATGGTTTCTCAAGTGAAACACCAGACTGAACAGAAGGGCCCAGAACCAAGAATGCCTAATTAATATTCTCAGGTCCATGCACAGTGCTAGACACATAGTAAATACTCAGTTTTCTTTTTTGAGGTAAGAGTCTTGCTCTGTTGCCCAGGTTGGAAAGCAGTGGCGCAATCTTGGCTCACTGCAACCTTCATCTTCCAGGTTGAAGCGATTCTCCTGTCTCAGCCTCCTGAGTAGCTGGGATTACAGGCACCCACCACCATGTCTGGCTAATTTTCTTGGATTTTTAATAGAGACAGGGTTTCACCGTGTTGGCCAGGCTGGTCTGAAACTCCTGATCTCAGATGATCCACTCCCCTCAGCTTCCCAAACTGCTGGGATTATAGGTGGGAGCCACCGAGCCCGGCAAAAATAATGCTTTTTTTGAGTCAGTGATGAATTTATTTCTAATCTTTTGGAGTTGTTGACATCAAAGAGGTGCTGAGAACACTAACTGTGATAGGTATATTTTGTGACTAAGAATGGTTTTTACTTTATAAAAATTGTTACATTTTAAATGATTATAGAAATGCCTACATTACAGCCTTGATTTTAGGCCAGTAAAACCTAAAATGTTTCATATCTGGCACTGAAAAAAAAAGTGTTGTTGATCCCTGTACTTACCATACAAGTGTATGTAATCTTCTATATGTCTCTCAGACTGAGCTTTTTATTTATCTTTAATTATTATTTTTTTTTAGAGACAGGATCTTGCCCCGTTCCCCAGGCTGGAGTTCAGTGGTGCAGTCATAGCTTATTGCAGCCTCGTAATCCTGGGCTCAAGCAACCCTCCTCGCGTAACTGGGACTACAGGCACATGCCTTCTTGGCTGGCTAATTTTTAAAATATTTTTAGAACTGGGGGTCTTGTACTTCTGGACTCAAGTGCTGGAATTACAGACATGAACTACTGTCCCTGGCTCTAGACTGAGCTTTTTATGAACAAGGACTGAATCTTACTTATATGACTGTTCCTATTGTCTAGGTGAATATTCAGTATGTGGTAGTAATTTAATGAATGGGTTTTGAATGAATGATGTGACTCAGTGGTATTTTAAAATTATAGTTAAATTACTTTTGTAATACTTTCTGCGTTTTTGCTTTATATCATGAGTTCCGTTATATTTATAAGTAAGAATTATGTAGATTTGAGACTCTTTTATTCAGTGAAATAGACTTATAGAATGTACTTATGGAGTGCCTTTTTAACAGAGAAAAATCAACAGTGCAGATAAAATCAGATTTTTTATTTTTTGGAGGCGCACTTTTTTTTTTTTTTTTAATGACACTATCTGAGTTCACCTCCTGCCTCTGACTCCCAAGTAGCCGGGATTACAGGCATGTGCCACCATGCCCAGCTAGTTTTTTGTATTTTTAGTAGAGGTGGGGTTTCACCATGTTGGCCAGGCTGGTCTCGAACTCCTGACCTCAAGTAATCCACCTGCCTTGGCCTCCCAAAGTTCTGGAATTATACACGTGAGTCACCGTGCCTGGCCTAAAATAAGATTTATTGAGTACTTGTGTATAGCATGGTAGAAATAAAAGCAGAATTCCTTCTCTTTCTCTCTTTTTTTGGGAGACTGAGTCTCACTCTGTTGCCCAGGCTGGAGTGCAGTGGCATGATCTTGGCTCACTGCAAGCTCTGCCTCCTGGGTTCAGGCCATTCTCCTGCCTCAGCCTCCCGAGTAGCTGGTAACAGGCGCCTGCTACCATGCCCGGCGAATTTTTTTTTTTTTTGCTTTTTTTT
>NW_012114611.1:358421-360059 GCF_000951035.1 Colobus angolensis palliatus | reverse complement strand
GATCCTTCTGCCTCAGCCTCCCGAGTAGCTGGGATTATAGGCGTGTGCTACCACCCTAGCTAATTTTTGTATTTTTAGTAGAGACAGAGTATCTCCAGGTTGGTCAGGCTGGTCTTGAACTCCTGACCTCAGGTGATTCACCCGCCTCGGCCTCCCTTCTTTTTTGACCTTTATGGTACTATTAACCACCAACTTTGGTGAAATCCTTTCTTTCCTTGGCTTCAGTGAAAACATCACTTTCTAAACAATGCATTTCCTTTTCTGCTGGGCAGGGGCCCTTTTTATAGAGGCAATAAACTTGTATGTTTAACTTTGATGATTGATTATTGATTCAGTTGGTAATACAAATTAAAGTTTGGCTTAAAACAGTGAAATATTTCTGGGAAGTAACTGAATGATGACTGGACAACACTAGAGTACTTTGAAAATACTTAGTGGAAATGTTTATTGATATCATCTTTTTCTGGAAGCTAATTTAACAGTAACTCAAAGCAGGGTTAATTTTGTGTAACCTGGCACCCAACAATTGTATGTCTAGGAATCTGTCCCTCAAAACAATAGGATGAATGGTAAAAACATACGTAGAGAGATGTTAATCAAAGCATTATTTGTAAGAACAAAAAATGGAAACAACTTAAACACTTGTCAATAGAAAAATAGTGAAATTATGATTTATTCTTACTATTCATCCGTTTAAAAAGTGAGCTAGAATGTGTGGGGGCAGAGTGTGTAAGAGAAATCTCTGTACCTTCTGTTCAGTTTTGCTGTAAACCTAAAACTGCTAAAAAAAATAAGTCTACTAAAGGAGCTAGAGCTATAAATGTACTGAGCTAAAAAAAAATCTGTAATATATTAAGTGAAAATAGGCTGTGACACTATGTATAGCATGATTTCATTTCTTTTCTAAAAAAGGGTGTGAGCTGGGTGTAGTGGCTCATGCCTGTAATTGCAGCACTTTGGAAGGCCGAGGCAGGGGGATTGCTTGATGACAGGAGTTCAAGACCAGCTTGGGCAATGTAGTGAGACCCCATCTTTACAAAAAATACAAAAATTAGCCAGGGGTGGTTGTGCATGCCTGTAGTCCTAGCTACTTGGGAGGCTGCAATGGGAGGATTGTTTGAGCCCAGTAGTCCAAGGCTGCTGTGGGTTAGGACAGCACTCCTGTACTCCAGCCTGGGCAACAGAGCAAGACCCTGCCTTTTAAATAGTAAAAATAAATAAAATGTGTATGTATTTTTATAAATAGGAAAAACGCATCGATTTTAGTGGCAGTTTCATCTAGAATTGGGTTTAGAGGGGTTAGAGTAAGGAGCTTTTACTTCTTACTAGGTATACTTCCAAAAGTGATAATTATGAGTGATACTTTTTTGTGCATGCTTTTCTGATATTTTTCAAATAAAATGATCTTAAGAAAAAAACTAAAAATAATGGAGAGCAGGAAAAAGGAGTTACGGATCCAGCTAGCTACTTTAACTTTTAACAACGATGTCCTTTAAAAATGTTTGTATTTGTATACGTACTCTTGTATGTTGTGTATATGTGTATATACACACACACACACAAAATGCAGAGTAACTTGCAGTCAGTTAAGCTACAGAATGCATGGTATTGGCATGCATTTTTATTTTATTTATTTAT
>NW_012114611.1:354460-356941 GCF_000951035.1 Colobus angolensis palliatus | reverse complement strand
GCCTGTTTAACTTCATTTTATCATCGCCACTTATAAATAGCTTAAGTCTGTGTGCACAAAATTATGTTTCATTCTGTTAAATTTTATGTTTTTTTTTCTTTTTTAGGTATAGAGATTTAAGTTCCTTATATAACTAAGGAAAAGTCCAATTCCAAATTTAACAATCAAGATACTTAGTTGTATGGAATTTGGAAATTTTCTTAACCCTCTCTTCTGTGTCATTGACACTTTTCAGTTTTCTAGGAACTCTGGGCTTTGCAAATTCTCTGAGCCTTGAGCGTTCCTTCTTTAGCCAGCGGGATGGCAGCCATTTTGCCCTGCGTTATTGCCTTGTCCAGTGAAGGAAAATGAAACGCCTAGAAATTGTGAATTTTGCTTTTTGGACCTGATTAGTTTTGTGTGTGATGGATAACGTTAAGTTTTTAAAATTCCCATGTGATTTCTTGGGTTTTAAATTCAGGGCTTACTTAGCAGTGTACTCGTGGGGCCAGCTGGAATTTTGAAAATTGAAGCTTCCTGCAGTTTTGTTGAATATTTTCTTCACTGATTTTTTTTTTCATTCATCTTTTTCATGAGGCTAGGACATTCACAAGTGAATTGAGAAATTGAACTACTCAGAATCTAACTATGAATGTTTGAGAGACACCCAGTCCAAAAGAATGATTAGACTCTAAGATATTCATAACCATTAGTTTATTAATAGCTCTATAAAGGTTTTCCATATTCTAGGGTCCTGAGGGGAATGGTCTGGATAACCTAACAGGCTTTTCCATCCCTCATGATTCATTTTACCCTATTGAAAATTATCTTAAACAGAAGGAAATGAATAGGCCTGGTAGAACCAGATTCTAAACAGTGTTGCTTCAGTGGGAAGGGAGTGGTTTGTTAGTCAGTGCTTGTGGAAGCTGTTACTCCAAAGGCAGCCTGCTTCTCTGAAGTTAGTCAACAGTACTGTAGCCCAGTGGCAGATGCTGCCAACATAAATCTTAAAGAGCTAGTAACGTGTTGCTCTTCTAGGAATTCCGTTCAGCTACAGATTTAAGGTTTATCAGTAGTATTTCCAGAGAGATGATCCAGCACAGTGGCTCACGTCTATAATCCCAGCACTTTGGGAGGTGGAAATGGGTGAATTGCTTGAGTCCAGGAGTTCAAGACCAGCCTGGGCAACATGGCAAAACCCTGTCTTTGCCTATAGTACCCCCAGCTACTTGAGAGGCTGAGGTGGAAGAATCACCTGAGCCTGGGGAGGACAGGGCTGCAGTGTGCTGAAATTGCGCAACTGCACTCCAGCCTGGGCAATCACAGTGAGACCCTGTCTTTAAGGAAAAAAAAAAAGGAAGGAAGGAAGGAGGGAGGGAAAGAGGAAGGAAGGAAGGAAATGAAGTATTTTAAAGACCAGATTCTAGGCCGGGTGTGGTGGCTCATGTCTGTAATTCCAGCACTTTGGGAGGCCAGTGAGGGTGGATCACTTGAGGTCAGGAGTTTGAGACCAGCCTGGCCAACATAGTGAAACCCCGTCTCTACTAAAAATACAAAAATTAGCCAGGCATAGTGGCACGTACTGGTAATCCCAGCTACTGGGGGGCTGAGGCAGGAGGATCGCTTGAACCTGGGTGGCGGAGGTTGAGGTGAGCCAAGATCATGCCACTGCACTCCAGCCTGGGCAACAGAGCGAGACTCCATCTCGGGGGGGAAAAATTGTTTTTTTGTGTGTGTATGTGGTTTTTTTTTGAGACAGAGTCTCACTTCGTTGCCTGGGCTGGTGTGCAGCGGCATGATCTTGGTGCACTGCAACCTGTGCCTCCCAGGCTGAAGCCATCCTCCAATCTCACCCTCACAAGTAGCTGGGACTACAGGTACATGCCACCACGCCCAGCTAGTTTTTGAATATTTTGGGGAAATAAGGTTTTGCCATGTTGCCCCAGCTGGTCTTGAACTCCTGAGCTCAAGTGATCTGTCCGTCTTGGCCTCCCAGTCTTGGGATTACATGCGTGAGCCCCCATGCCTTGCCCAATGTCCTGCCTTTTTAAGGCTGAATAATACTCCATTGTATGTATATTTCATATTTTGTTTATTCATCTGTAGATGGACATTTGAGTTGCTTCAGCGTCTTGGTGATTTGAATAGTACTGCTGTAAACATGGGTGTGCAGGTATTTCCTCAAGACCCTTTCAGTTCTTTTGGATGTATACCGAGAAGTGGCATTGTTGGATAATATCGTAGCTCTATTTTTCATTTTTTGAGGAAGTTCCCTAGTGTTTTTTATAGTGGCCGCACCATTTTACAATCCCACAAGCATGCACAAAGGCTCTCCATATCCTCATCAACACTTGTTATTTCTTGTTGTTTTTTTAAATGGATATCCTAATGGTGTGAGGCGATGTCTCATTGTGGTTTTGATTTGCATTTCTCCGATGCATTTCTCCGATGATGAATGATGTTGAGCATCATTTCTTTTTTTTTTTTTTTTTTTTTTTGAGA
>NW_012114611.1:340668-353680 GCF_000951035.1 Colobus angolensis palliatus | reverse complement strand
GTATTTTTTAGTAGAGACGGGGTTTCGCTGTGTAGGCCAGGATGGTCTCGATCTCCTGACCTGGTGATCCACCCGTCTCGGCCTCCCAAAGTGCTGGGATTACAGGCTTGAGCCACCGCGCCCGGCCAAAACACGTTTAAAATTTTTAAAAATACACTTCTTACATTTAGGTCTTTAATCTATTTTGAGTTATTTTATTTATTTTTTTATTTTCCCGGAGTCTTCAGTGGTGCAATCTTGGCTCACTGCAACCTCTGCCTCCCAGGTTCAAGCCATCCTCCTGCCTCAGCCTCCCCAGTAGCTGGGACTACAGGTGTGTGCCACCATGCCTGGCTAATTTTATATTTTTAGTAGAGACGGGGTTTTGGCATGAACTCCTGACCTCAGGTGATCTGCTCACCTCGTCTTCCCAAAGTGCTGGGATTACAGGTGTGAGCCACTGCACCTGGCCTGAGTTGGTTTTCTTTTTCTCTTTTTTTTTTGAGACAGAGTCTCGCTCTGTCGCCCAGGCTGGAGTGCAGTGGCGTGATCTCAGCTCACTGCAGCCTCAATCTCCCAGGCTCAGGTGATCCTTTCACCTTAGCCTTTCAAGTAGCTGGGACTATAGCACGTGCCCTCATGCCTGGCTAATTTTTTAAATTTTTTGTGGAAATCAGGTCTTGTTATGTTGCCCAGGCTGGTCTTGAACTCCTGGGCTCATTTGATCCTTCCACTCTGGCCTCCCAAAGTGCTGGGATTGCAGGTGTGAGCCTGTGTGCTTGGGCTGTTTTCCTTTTTTCTTAATTTTTTACTGATATGTTATTTAATATAATTTTATTTCTATTAAAGTTTTACACACATGTATTTTAAAGAGGCAAGTAATTTTATAAGCCGTCACCACAGATAGCAGTCTTCTGCTTACCTCTTCTACCCAATTTCCTCTTCCCCAAAGATAACCTCTTTTACTTCCTTGACTGATTCCATCTGGATTTACCTTCATACCTTTAAGCAACGTGCTTACATTTCTTCTTGATTTTCAGTACTTTTGCATCATATGCTGGCTTCCCACCTTAGCTACCCACCCAAACGTCCATACCACTTTCCCCTCCATATAGTTATAGCAAAATTTTGATTAAATATTAGATTGATATTTTTTATGTTATTACTAAGTAAATGCTGTTGATAGCTAAATCATGTGGTATACTTTTATTTTTTTCTTTACTGCTTAAATTTTGTTTTCTCTGTAATTGCAAGATGTTTTATTTGCTTATTTTCTATGTATTTGTCACGGGTATCTCTGTAAGTTGCATGAATCTCCCTCTGTATGATCGGTCACATCAGGTTTTCTGTCAGTTTCATCTTGAATAAGTCCTTCCTGGAATCTTCTGAAATGCCTTGGTTTAGATGGATTTGTCACTGGGTGCATGGCATGGCAGTAGAATGGATCAACCCTCTCTAGTTTCTTAGGGATTTCCTTTACTTTGTGTATTGCATCCTGTATATTCTGGGTCTCATGTCTTTACCTTTTTGAGCTTCTTCACTTTGGTTGAGTACATCTCTAAAAGACATCTCCCTTTTTTTTTTTTTTTTGAGATGGAGTCTTGCTCTGTCGCCAGGCTGGAATGCAGTGGCGCCATCTAGACTCACTGCAACCTCTGCCTCCCAGGTTCAAGCGATTCCCTTGCCTCAGGCTCCTGAGTAGCTGGGATTACAGGCGTGCGCTAGCACGCCTGGCTAATTTTTTGTATTTTAGTAGAGACGGGGACTTCACTGTGTTGGCCAGGATGGTCTCTATCTCCTGACCTCGTGATCTGCCTGCCTCAACTTCCCAAAGTGCTGAGATTACAGGTGTGAGCCACTGCGCCCGACTAACATCTCCCATTTTTAATGTTTTTTTTTTTTTGAATATTATATTCTTGCCCTCAACTCTGCCTGGTGTCCTCCATTCTAGAGACTATCTGTTTTGCCCTTCTAGAAAATAACTGCAGTCTTCTGTAGGGTGAGGAAAAGACATTCTCTTGGCTACCTGGAAGAGGAAAGAGGATCTAGGAGTCTAACTTTTCTTAAACTTTTAGTTAATCTTCCTGTTTATAACGTTTTACCCTCATTTCCAGAGGGAATTGGTTCTCCCCTTCCTATGTATTTTCATAGTGTAAGTCTCCTCCCCACCTTCCCACCCCTACCCTGTGTTTGCCACTTAGGATTCAGCTTTCTTGGCTCTGCTGAGGCATTTATTGCTTATCTACCTGCTTTCCAAATTTCAAATTTTGTTGCTGCTGTCACTTTGGTTCTTTTTTTGTCCTTACGGTTAATGCTTATGTTTTCCTCCCTACTCATTCAGTGAGGTATGAGAAAGAACAGAGGCTATGCACTCATTCTGCTATCTCTGACTGGAAGTTGCCGGAGCTGCCCTTTATCTCCTCTCTTCTCCCATGCTGTCTTTTAGTCACTTTTTATCTGCCTTTTATCTATTTGTCGCCTCTGACTTCTGACTTTTACCCTCATCTTGTTCCAAGTCCAGTCGTCTTTAATACTTACTTTTTCCATCTCATTAGGCCTCTCACCTCTTGTTTCCTTTCACCCCACATTCATTTGGCACCTCATGTCCTCCTCTTACTTCTAGGGGCCTCCCTGAGCAGAGCAGCCTTTCTTTCCCTTTGCTTCTTGTCAGTTTCCCTTCTCTCCTGTGCTGCTCTGCTCCGCTGATATACGAAACACACATATCAAAGGATAGCCTGGTCATGTTTGTGTAGCAGCTCAAGAAACTATTCTGAACAGCAGCAAAAACCACACACCAATCTTTAGAAATTAAATCTTTGTTGAATTAGCATGTCTTGACTGCTCTCCTTCTTGCTACGCATTTTCCTGTGTCATATGTCTGACTGACTCTTCATTGTTTTTTTTTTTCCCCAAGACGGAGTCTTTCTGTGTCACCCAGGCTGGAGTGCAGTGGCGCAATCTCGGCTCACTGTAACCTCCACCTTCCAGGTTCAAGCAATTCTCTTGCCTCAGCCTCCCAGCCACCTGGGATTACAGGTGCCTGCCACCACACCCGGCTAATTTTTGTATTTTTAGTAGAAACGGAGTTTTACCATGTTGGCCAGGCTGGTCTCCAACTCCTGACCTCGTGATCTACCCACCTTGGCCTCCCAAAGTGCTGGGATTACAGGCGTGAGCCATCTAGCCCTGCCAACTCCTCATCTTTTTACTAACTATTCATCTATTGATACATCGTATTCCTTGTAGTGTTTTGCCACTATGAAGACAGGTATTTACTTTTTAAGTAAAATAAATATTACTAATAGTAAAACAGTCATTATACTGGGAGTTAGAAGGGCTGAATTTATTGGCTTAAATGACACTATGTATTATGAGCCTTTTTTTTTTTTTGAGATGGGGTCTAGCCCTATCGCCCAGGCTGGAGTGCAGTGGCTCACTGCAGTCTCTGCCTCCTGGGTTCAAGCGATTCTCCTGCCTCAGCCTCTCCAGTTGCTAGGACTGCAGGCACATGCCACCATGCCTGGCTAATTTTTTTTTTTTTGAGATGGAGTTTTGCTCTTGTTGTCCATGCTGGAGTACAGTGGCACGATCTTGGCTCACCACAACCTCCACCTCCCAGGTTCAAGTGATTCTCCTGCCTCAGCCTCCTGAGTAACCACGCCCAACAAATTTTTGTATTTTTAGTAGAGACAGGGTTTCTCCATGTTGGTCAGGCTGGTCTTGAACTCCTGACCTCAGGTGATCCACCTGTCTCGGCCTCCCAAAGTGCTGGGATTACAGGCACGAGCCACCGCCTGGCCCATTTTTTGTGTGTTTTTAATGGAGACAGGATTTCACCATATTGTCCCTGCTGGTCTTGAACTTCTGACCTCAAATGATCTGCCTACCTCCGCTTCCCAAAGTGCTGGGATTACAGGCTTGAGCCACGTGGTTGGTATTGTGAGACTTTCTGAATCACTGCGCCTTGATCCTTTATCTATAAAATGGATATAATAAGCTCTTTCTAGTTTATAGGACTTGAAGAAGCAAATGGGAGAGGGTGAATGAAAGTAGGAAACGCTGAAATGATTTTTAAATTGTGTGCCCCACCTATCTTGCCTTCCATAGATGGTCCAGGCTGCAGTCTGGGAGCTGCTCTCCTGTGTGTGGTGCATGGACCCAGGCAGGAGTGAGTAGATTCCTGGAGGACCTACTATGGCTTGGATGATCTCTCCACTTTGGGGTGGGCACCATCCCCTCCCTGTCTTAGCTTGGCAGATATAAAGCATTGGCTGTACGTTCTTACTTTACACACTAATGTTCTCACAACAGTGGCAGAGCCTTCCTAGGCAGAGGACATCTACAAGGAGTGGGTGATGGTGGCTGCCACCTCCTGAACTGTGGCTAATAGGCTGCTGGGTGGGGGGATATTGCCTGAGGGGTCCGCTGGAGCCCATGGCAGGCAGAAGCCGACAAAAATTTATTACTATTATTGTGACTACATCTGTATGCATGAACCACTTAACTGTAGAGGAATTTTGGTTACATAAGCTTTATGGTGGCTTAGTAAATAGATTCTACAGTTCTTGTTGTTTCTCCCAGATTGAACTTGCCTTTCTGCCATATGATTGGCACTACTGATTGTTGAGTCATTTCTTCCAGAACAAGGAAAAATGTCAGGTGTGGTGGCTCCCGCCTGTAATCTCAGCACTTTGGGAGGCTGAGGTGAGAGAATCGCTTGAGCCCAGGAGTTTGAGATCAGCCTACGTAACAGAGAGACCTCATCTCTATAAAAAACAAAAAACAAGGAAAATAGGTACATAAATGTTAGTGTTACAGATGGTAAAAGGTGAACAAACATCAGCACAATGCAATATACATTATCACAAGTTTCGGCTGAGCACAGTAGCTTAAGCCTGTGATCCCAGCACTTTGGGAAGCCAAGGTAGGAGGATCACTGGAGCCCAGGAGTTCCAGACCAGCTTGGGCAACATAGTGAGACCCCATTTCTACAAAAAATATTCACAAATTTCAAGATTTATGGAGTTTTATTATATGAATTAATCTAGTTCAGAAGCTTTTTAGATATGACATTGTTTTGATCAGTCTCCTGTACCCTTAGGGGTAGCACAAGTAATAGGAAAAACAAAATAGGTCTGGATGCAGCAGTGCTGGTTGAAGATGTCTGGATGATTTAAGTTTCTGTGTTCCTGCCAGGGGTAATAATTGAGAGTCATATATAAGGGAACCTTAGGAACCCTTTAACACTGTTTACAGATGTGGAAATGGAGGTACTGAGAGGTGACTTAGTTTGCTTGAGGCCACATCGTTGGCAGCACTGTATTTCTGAACTTGTATTCTACCAACATCTCAAGTAGCAAAAAATGGAAATGAACAGTTGAGGGAGCTGTCAGTCAGAGATGGTGGAATGAATATCTCTAATAGCCTCTGTTTTTTTTCATACCTCATTAAATGACAGTAAGAAAAAGAAAGGCATTAACTCAGAAGAACAAAACAGAACTGCAGAAGAGAGAACAGCAACACAATTTTGAAACTGGAAAGCGGGTAGATGAACGATCGCTGACTTAGTGGCAATGGGGGAACAAGGCCGTTTACACTTTGAAAACCCAAAAGGCTCAGGAGTGGGTGCATCAGTTCCCTCTGGAAATGGGGGCAAAAGTAGGTTGCAAAGAGAAGGATTCATTGAAAGTTTAAGAAAAGACTTCAGATCTTCGCTCTTCTATGAAGCCAGGAGAATGTTCTTTCTTTACCATAGCAGAAGACTGGAGATTTATTTTCTAGAAGAGGAAAATAGAGAGTCTCCAGAATGGGGAACACCAGGTACGGTTGAGGGCAAGGAGAGCCTGCCGTCAAACTCTTCCAATTTGTATATAATTCTTTTCATACCCAGTAGTATGTTTCAAGGTGGATTCAGTTCTAAACTCAGAACATGGGTGATTAGGTGATCACCCCAATACTTCCCCAAGGGACAGACTTCTTGTTAACTCCTCTCCACTGAGTACATCACTAAGGCCTTTGGGGAGCATTTTATTTTTCCTTTTCTTTCTTCTCCTGTAATTTAGTAGTTAATCTTCACAGAAAAGAGGAAGATGGTGTAATGATTTGTCTCTTTTTTTTAAAAACTGGGCTGCATAACAAAATAATGATGTTTAAAAGATTCAAAGGTAGATGTTTTCTTAGGTGTTATACAAATTTTATCTCAATAGTTTGACTAACCAACAATTGGTCCTTAAAATATTAGGCTGGGCATAGTGTCTCATGCCTGTAATCCCAACATTTTGGGAGGCTAATGTGGGAGGATTGCTTGAGCGTAGGAGTTTAAGACCAGCTGGGGCAACATAGCAAGATCTCATCTCTACAAAAAAATTAGTCAGGTGTCGTGGTGCATCCCTATAGTCCCAGCTACTTGGGAGGCCGAGGTGGGAGGATCACTTGAGCCCAGGAAGTTGAGGCTGTAGTGCGCCACTGCACTGTAGCCTCAGTGACAGAAACCACACACACACATACACACACACACACACACACACAATTTCTAGTATCAGAGGTCTTTAACACTTATAAGGTATCGTAGATGTTTTGGCCTTGGGAGTGGGGATGGAATACAAAGATATATAAAATGTAGTCTTTGCCCTTGTTGAGGGGTGAAATGTAGCACGCCAAGTTTAATACAACCATTGTTCCTTGTGTGCCCATGTACAAGTATAAGCCGTGTAAAGATCTTAAAAAATATATATCTTGTTTCCTACCCTTATAGAGTTTACAGTCATGAATGATCTTTCTCAGCCAGGCGTGGTGGCTCATGGGAGGCCAGCACTTTGGGAGGCCAAGGCGGGTGGATCACTTGAGGTCAGGAGTTCGAGATCAGCCTGGCCAACATGGTGAAACCCCATTCCACCAAAAAAAAAAAAAAATTAGCTGGACTGGTGGCATGTACCTGTAATCCCAGCTACTCAGGAGGCTGAAGCAGGAGAATCACTTGAATCCGGGAGGTGGAGATTACAGTGAGCTGAGTTCACTCCAGCCTGGGCAACAAGGAGCGAAACTCTGTCTAAAACGAACAAATAAATAAATAAAAATTCAAAAATTAGCTAAATGTGGTGGCACACGCCTATAATCCCAGCTACTTGGGAGGCTGAGGCACAAGAATTGCTTGAAGCTGGGAGGCAGAGGTTGCAGTGAGCTGACGTTGTGCCACTGCGCTCCAGCCTGGGCAACAGAGTGAGACCTTGTCTCCAAAACAAAACAAAACAAAAAAAAGAACGATCTTTTTCAAATTATATTCTGTATCAGAGAGAATGATCTTTCTCAAATTATAGCCTGATGATCACGAATCTCAGTGAGATGTTTCATTTATAAAATTTAGTGGTTTAATTTCATCTCTTTGACAGTCATCTTTAGCATGTTAAAGACTTAGGCAAGTGTCTGGCAAATAAACTGTTTTCACGTTTTTACAACTTAATATTTTTTAAATTTATTCAATAGAATAAAACTTAATGAAATAACCTGTATAAGAGTGCATTCCTCTAACCCCTATGCACATTAGATTGGCAGTAAATTTTATCTGAATCACAGGCTTTTCCCTTCTGTTAACTCAGTATCAATTGTTTAAGGAAAGCTAGACAACTCCCCTATTCTTGCCTTGCCTTCATGCAGCCAAGGGTGAATATTTTAGGTTTTATTTCTATGGATCATTCTTCATTAACTGTGCTAGAGGCTATCATTTAGAATGGGAGATATTTCCAGGTTCTTAAAGCTAGAGTATATTTATGTACTATGTATTCTACATTTGTCATAACATTTCCAGTTATTAAAAGGTACAGAAATCTTTTGATGTTTTCTAATGCTTCTGAATGCAGACCTTTATTCACTACCTCCATCTTAGGTGATGGTTTTCACCTAGTAATTTTTTTTTTTTTTTTTTTGAGACGGAGTCTCGCTCTGTCACCCAGGCTGGAGTGCAGTAGTGCGATCTCAGCTCACTGCAAGCTCCGCTTCCTGGGTTCACGCCATTCTCCTGCCTCAGCCTCCCAAGTAGCTGGGACTTCAGGCGCCCGCCACCATGCCTGGCTAATTTTTTTTTTGTATTTTTAGTAGAGATGGGGTTTCACCGTGTTAGCCAGGATGGGCTTGATCTCCTGACCTCGTGATCCGCCCGCCTCAGCCTTCCAAAGTGCTGGGATTATAGGCATGAACCACTACACCCAGCCTTAATTTTTTTTTTAAGTGAGAGCTACAAATCTGTCTTAGGGCTTCTGTGAAACTATTCAGAGTACTGTAAGTTAAAGTAGCACATCCATAAACACATTGCATCTCAGATAACAGAATACCTTAATTTATGGAAACTATACTCCCAAAGAGGCTGTCTATAAAGTAATTTTTGCATATATAAATTCATTGTATTATTGATTGGTTGATTGATTAATTGACTGAGACAGTTGCTCTGTTGCCTAGGCTAGACTGCAGTGGTGTGATCTCTGCTCACCGCAATCTCTGCCTTCTCGGTTCAAGTGATTATTGTGCCTCAGCCTCCCGAGTAGCTGGGATTAACAGGCATGTGCAACCACGCTTGGCTGATTTTTGTATTTTTAGTAGAGATGGGATTTTACCATGTTGGCCAGGCTGGTCTCGAGCTTCTGGCCTCAAGTGATCCATCCATGTCGTCCTCCTAAAGTGTTGGGATTACAGGCATGAGCCACCATGCCTCACCTGTTCTACCATCCCTTTTATAAATATTGGTCTGCTTCTCTCTGAAGTGTTCTTATGCTAGTAGTAGAATAAGATAGAATAAGATCATATTTTTTATCTCTGTATTGTCAGGCTTATAAGTGCCTGTTGATTGAATTAAAAGAGAATAAATAAGGTATCATAATTCAGATATTTGAAATCAGTTCCTAAAGTGACATGTAAATTGTTTTAGTTCTCTCCCTGACCTTGACCGCCAGAGCAGGCTTTGGAATACAAAGAGGTGGAGGAGAAGGACAGTAGAGAAAGGGTCACAAGCTGTTCTTCCAGATTTCCTAGCAAGTCTTAGATAATGGTAATACCTGATTCTAGAATACAGAAGGTTATATAACATAGTAAGGGAGTGTGTATGGTAATAAGAATAAGAAATGAAGTTATTAGGTCTCTTCTGTATATAGGGTTGGAGCAAATGCTTAAAAGCATAGAACAGGGCTTTCCTATCTTATTTCAGCAATGCCGTTTATATATTTGAAAGTTACAGAGTTAATTTTCTTTAAAAAAAAAATTCTGGGCCGGGCGCGGTGGCTCAAGCCTGTAATCCCAGCACTTTGGGAGGCCGAGACAGGCGGATCACGAGGTCAGGAGATCGAGACCATCCTGGCTAATACGGTGAAACCCCGTCTCTACTAAAGAATACAAAAAACTAGCCGGGCGACGAGGCGGGCGCCTGTAGTCCCAGCTACTTGGGAGGCGGAGGCAGGAGAATGGCGTAAACCTGGGAGGCGGAGCTTGCAGTGAGCTGAGATCCGGCCACCGCACTCCAGCCTGGGCGACAGAGCCAGACTCCGTCTTAAAAAAAAAAAAAAAAAAAAATTCTGGCTGGGCACCGTGGTGCATGCCTGCATTCCTAGCACTTTGGGAAGCCGAGGCCGGTGGATTGCTTGAGCCCAGGAGTTCGAGACCAGCCTGGGCAACAGCAAAAACCCTCTATACAAAAAATAAAAAAATTAGCCAGGCATGGTGGTGTGCTCCTGTGGTCTCAGCTAATCGAGAGGCTAAGATGTGAGGATCATCTAAGCCTGGGGAGGTTGTCAAGGCCGCAGTGAGCCGAGATCGTGCCACTGCACTCCAGACTGGGCGACAGAGTGACCCTGACTCAGGAAAAAAAAGTCTCAGGCTTTTCTATGGTCAGACTGAATTGTCACCTAAATACAGTACATATGACTTTGTGACTGTGAAGTGTTTGTGTGTGAAAGAGAGACTGATTGATTGTAATACAATACTATAAGCCAGATAATTTAGCTGTCAGTGGCAAAAGAATAATTTTAACTCTTATGTACCACTAAATATATTTTAGCTACCTTGTAAAACCAATCTCAGTTGGCTTAGCTGCCACAAAAAACCTATAATACTCTAATAAAATTAGCTGTAGAACAATTGCTAAAAATTTGAAGATTTTTAACCACAGCTTGACTTACTCATGGAACCAACAGAAGGCCTGTTCATCAGTTTTCATCTTTTTGAGTCATTTGGGAGCTGCTGGTTATCCATTTCCAACATATGCTTAAATTTTGTTGAGATGTATTTTCTTCCACTTTGTTTCTTTTCTCTCTTTTTTTCTTCTGAGATAGGGTCTGTCTCTGTTGCCCAGGCTGGAGTGCAGTGGAGTGATCTTGGCTCACTGCAGCCTGCCTCTCCTGGGCTCAAACAATTCTTCCACCTCAGCCTCCTGAGTGACTAGATCTATAGGTGCATGCCACCACTCCTGACTAATTTTTGTATATTTTGTAGAGACTGGATTTTGCCATATTGCCCAGGCTGGTCTTGAACTCGTGGACTCAAGCAATCCACCTTTGGCCTCCCAAAGTGCTGGGATTACAGATATGAGCCACTGCACCCGCCCTTTTTTTTTTTTGAGACAGAGTTGCACGGACTGAGTGAGGCAATGTGATTATAGCTCTCTCTAGCCTCCAATTCCTGGGCTCAAGTGATCCTCTCCTCTTGCCTTAGCCTCCCAAGTAGCTGGACTACTGGTATGGGCCACCATACCCAGCTAATTTTAAAACTTTTTATGGGGATGGTTGTCATTATGTTGCCCAGGCTGGTCTCAAACTCCTAGCCTCAAGCAAGCTTCCCACCTTGCCCTCCCAAAGTGTTGGGTATACAAGCATAAGCCACCTTGCCCAGCCTCATTTTTTTTTTTTAAGTTCATTCTGTGTACCTTAACTTCTTTGATCCTTTATTCTTGAAATTTTAACAGGATATTTGCTGAATTTATTTTTTAGTCCTCAGGTGGTAAGGTTTGAGTGAATGACATCACATTTCACAACATAGCATCAGTATTGGTCTGTGCAAGTCCTCTCTCTTAGCTCTTCAGATTAATTAATTATTTTTTACCTCCACTTTCCACTTCTGTTCCCATTTCCCCATAGTTAAACTGTTCTGATGTATTTGATAAGTATCCTTATAGTTATATGCAGTTTTGTAAATAATGTAGTGCTATGATTTTGTGTGTATGTGTGTGTGTTGTTAAACTTACCTAAATGGTACTGTACCCTCTTGGTACTATTTATGGACTGTGTTGCTGTGTATATACCTAGTTCTTTGTTTCTAACCACTATCTGCCTTTCCTTAAATGATTTGTTCTCTCGGTGATGGACACCAGATTATTTTCAACTTCCCACTGCTACAGACGACGGGATGAACATCGTTGTGCTTGTTCTGTTACGGTGGGAGAATTTCTTTCGATGTAAGCATAAGAGTAGATTGCTGTACTTAATTTGATAAGCACTGCCAAATTTGGACTCTTTTTCAGATTATGCAATATTTCCTATTTCTTCAGAAGTAGGAAACAGAAAGCTGTTTATCCAGCTTTCTAATTGTTGTCTATCTGATGGGGGTAAAGTGGTATCTTAATGTTTTAATTTATATTCTCTACTGAATGACAGCATTTCTTTATATACCATTAAGACCATATAGAACGCCCCCTCTGTGAATTACCTGTTCATATCCCTGGCCCATTTCTTTAATTAGAGTTTCTGTCTTTTCCTGTTTGATTTACAGAAGTGTTCTTGTAGAGTTTAGAATATTAACCTGGTATTTGCCTTTTCTTCATCTGTCATAGTATGTTAATTTTGTCATTGGTACCTTTTGCTGAGTAGTGCTTAACTCTGATATAGGAAGTCCATAATCTTACTTTATGGTCTTCTGGAAATATAATGAAGATATTCTGCATTTTAAATTATGTATTTCATAAGTCAGCCTTTCCCATGAGATCTTCCACCTGAGTCCATCATTATATATGACATAGAATAGTAATCCAGTTTTATTTTTCTCCACGTATTGAGGCCATTTTCCTAACCACGTGAACTAGTTTGTGGCACTACTTTTTTTTTTTTTGGAGACAGAGCTTATTCTTTCGCCCAGGCTAGAGTGCAGTGGTGCACTCACAGCTCACTATACCCTTGACCTCCCGACACAAGTGATCCTCCCAGCTCAGCCCCCCTAGTAGCTGGGACTAAAGACATGCACTGCCACACCTGGCTTTTATTTTTTTGTGGTGATGAGATCTCGTCATGTTGGTCAGACTTGTCTTGAACTCCTGGGCTCAAACGATCTGCCTGCCTCAGCCTCCCAAAGTGCTGGGATTACAGGCATGAGCCACCGTGTCCAGCTGGTGCCACTACTCTTTTTTTTTTTTTTTTTTTTTGTAAGATGGATTGCTCTGTCACCCAGGCTGGAGTGCAGTGGCGCAATCTCGGCTCACTGCAAGCTCCGCCTCCTGGGTTCACGCCATTCTCCTGCCTCAGCCTCCCACATAGCTGGTACTACAGGCGCCTGCCACCACGCCCGGCTGATTTTTTGTATTTTCAGTAGAGACGGGGTTTCACCATGTTAGCCAGGATGGTCTCGATCTCTTGACCTTGTGATCTGTGCCACTACTCTTATATATCATGTTCCCATATTTCCATGGCATTCTAAGAGCTCTGGTCTGTTTTATTGGATATAAATAACTGTAGTTATTGTTTGTTACATCAGTGCCAACTGTTTTCATTACTCTGTTTTGTGCTGTGTCTTCATATCTAGTAGGATACATCAATTAAAAAGGCATCATTTCACCCTCAAATTAATCTAAAAAGTTAATGTGGTCCCAATTAAATTTCATCTATTTTCTCAAGGAATTTGGCAGACATTCTAAAATTTGAATGGAAAGATTAAAGTCATTTTCAAAATTGATTTACCTCTTTGTGGTCCTGTTACTGCTTAATCTAAGTAGTTCACAGTTTTTGTGTGTGTGCGTATTTGGGCATTTTATATGTTTCAAGAAATTTATCCGTTTCATCTTTTTTTT
>NW_012114611.1:301339-335673 GCF_000951035.1 Colobus angolensis palliatus | reverse complement strand
ATTCTCCTGCCTCAGCCTCCCAAGTAGCTGGGATTACAGGCGCCCGCCACCATGCTCGGCTGATTTTTGTAGTTCTAGTAGAGATGGGGTTTCGCGACGTTGGCCACACTGGTCTTGAACTCCTGACCTCAGGTGATCTGCCCGTCTTGGCCTCCCAAAGTGCTGAGACTACAGGCATGAGCCACTGCGCCCGGCCTAAAATTCTTTGATAATTCTATTATCTGTTTAATTTCAGTTTTGGTATCTGTTGATTGTCTTTCTCCCAATAATTGGTCATATTTTCTTGGTCCTTTGTATGTTGAGTAATTTCGGATTATGTGTGGTTCATATTGAATATTACATTGTGAGACTTTGGGTCCTGTTACAATCCCCTGGAGAATGTTGATTTGTTTGTTTTTTTAAGCATGGAGTCAACTTGGTTAAGTTCAGATCTCGAGTTTGTTCTCACCTTCTATAGATTCCAGTGTCAGTTCAGTTCTCAGTGTTTGCTCTGCTGTTTGACCCTGCCTAAGCACTAATCAGGTCTGGGACTTGGGGGCGTCCTATAGCTCAGGTCTCAAAGCCTTTACTGTGCTTCTTTGAAACTGTTGTACATATGCAAGCTTGGAGGTCAGCCTGAGATGCATGTTTGTTAATTATGTAGAATTGGGGATCCCCTTTTCCAGCTTTCTCCTGTTTGGTGTATCTCCTCATTCTTGGGCTCCTTTTCCCAGCATAGTCCTGTGACTGGTCCAGACCTCAAGATAGGGCCTTTTCCCAGCATAGTCCTGTGACTGGTCCAGACCTCAAGATAGGGCCAGCAGAGGGAAACAAAGGTAAAAAAAAGAAGAAGAAAAGGGTATTTAACCTGTACTTTTTGGCTCATCTGGCTCTTTCAGTCCTCTGAGCAGGATACGGGAATTTTTGTCAGCATTTTTGGTGTGTGTGTTCCCTGTGCTATTTTGTAAATTGGGCCACCAGGACCAGGCCCATCCTTGGGTCAAAGCCAGGAGGTGAAGGCGTAAAAAAGAAAATAGGCAGGAAACTCAGTGGAATTGTAAGCTTTCAGTTTTGACTTACCTCTTCTGTTTGCCTGCTGTTTATTTACTCTTCTTCGTCCTCAGCGAGTGGCTTATTTTATTTAGTTGAGAGTGTTGTAATCTGGGAAGGAGAGAGGCTGAGGGGAGCTTACTCCTTGGCTGACACCAGAAGTCTTTGCATCATTTTTTAAAACAATAAAATTTTGATAAAAAATTATTCCACAAAAGTTGCAGGAATCAAGCTTTGTATAAATGATGTCAGAGGACATTTCCTGCTTCTTCCAAATTAGAATAAAGTACTGATAAGCTTTGTTTTCAAGTGCTTTATTCGTCAGTTTTTTTTTTTTGTCCATAAGAATTCTCTTCCCTAGTCGTGCTTCCCTCCCCTCTAAACTAATTTGAAATAGTTCCTGATTTGCCTGGTGAATTTTTTTTTCCTAATCACAATCTCTGCTTTTCCAGTGGAATTTCTTTTGTCTTTTTTTTTTTTTTTTTCCCCACCACAGCTCTTTTTAATGCATGGGAATTTGTTTTGATAGAGTAAAATTGTTAATTTCAGGGCAAATAAAGTATCAAATAACAGAGAAACTAGTTAACGGCATGGATTTGTGGAAGCAGAGAACTATCTGGTCCTCAGTATGTGTTTTCCATGGAATTGCCTCTCAGTCTGGGGAGAGCATTTGGCTGTTACCCATCAATGTGTTCAATCTTGCGGGGAGATTTGAGAGCATGCACCTTTCTCTAGACCAAAACATATTAGGTTGTTTCACTGTGACATATTAAATGACTTTTTGTTACTGAAAATCCAAGGGCGTGTTATGTGGCTAGTGATATCTTTTTAGTCTACCAAACATTTGCAGGTGGGAGGAAATGTGCATGTTAATTCCACCATCCTGAGTTGTTCGTTGGGCTCCTTCCTTTGTCCTGCTGCCTTGTCACAGCTAATTCCAGTGAGTTGGCAGGGAGGTTCTAAGGGATGGCTGGCACTCTTAACTCCTTTCTAGGTGCAGTTAGAGATTGTTTAGGCTTACTGATGGCCACCAGACTGTTTTCTTTTGACTTCTCGGTGTTACCTTTTACCAATTGTGGCTTGAGATTCTGCTGTGTTTTACTAAACTATACTCCACCTTTAAATAAACTGTAATGATTATCGTAAGAGTAATTGTATAAAAATCAGGTAAATACTGACCTCTTTACAGATTTTGCTTTTGCACTTATTTTTATAATTATTATTTTAAGAGGTATATAGAGAGCAGATACATGCTGGTCTTTTAAAATATTTTAGCTTTACTCATTTTTATATTTATTGTAAAACTAATAAGTTTAAAACCCATCTAACTTCCAAGAAGTAACAGCTGAACTTCTGTGTTGACATCTGTTGCAAGTTGTTAAACTCAGAAATCTTTTGCAGTTTTGTTATAGAAACTTGTCTCTTCAGTGAATGAAGTTCTCTGATTCCTTTATGAGAGATTCACTTGTTTGACTGGGTTTTGCTGTGTCATGTTTGCTTTATCACTCCTGAAAATCAGCTCTGGAACATTTTCCATGCCCTAATTTAAAATGAAGAGATCTCTGATTTTTCCTTTAGATGTTATTTAAAATTTTGGTATCTTGAAATCTTGATATCTAAATCTCTTCGGGATTTGTCTTTTACATTCTGTAGTGTATAGTGTATATATTCTATATATGTATGTGCATATATATGTATATTTGAATATGCAGAGTGTTCTAGCAATATTAATTGGATCAGTAAATATTTGAGCACCTACTAAGTGCGAACACTGTTCTACGTGAGCCAGTTGCTGACATTTTGGTGTATAAAGATACAGGCAGTAAATGGGCTGGGTGTGGTGGCTCATACCTGTAATCCCAGCACTTTGGGAGGCTGAGACAGGCGGATCACTTGAGGTCAGGAGTTCAAGACCAGCCTGACCAATATGGTAAAACCCTGTCTCTACTAAAAATACAAAATTAGCCGGCGTGGTGACACATGCCTGTAATCCCAGCTACTTGGAAGGCTGAGGCGGGAGAATCGCTTGAACCTGGGAGACAGAAGTTACAATGAGCCGAGATTGCGCCACTGCAATGGGCTGGGCAACAAGAGTGAAACTCCCTCTCAAAAAAACAACAACAAACAATAAAATAAAGATATAGGCATTAAATATATGAATATATGGTGCATAAACAAATAAGTTTTTTACAATACTTCAGGTTACTTGAAGCCTTTTTTTGAGTGACTAGATTTAAGTTTGTGAAACACGGTTTTCAGAAGTTTTGGTTTTATTCTCTCAGAAATTTTGGCTTCATTTTTTCAACAAAACTTTTATTGACTGTTTATTTAGCAGATATTAAATGTAGCAAAATGACTATGACCCACCTCTTGTCCACAAGGAGCTTACAGTCTAATCAAGAACCAATTTGTAATAACAATGAAATTAAAATATGATTGTATGTTGAGGTAAGTGATAATAGAGTTATGAAAAGAAAATGCCATGGCAACATAGTGGAGAGGTTGGGGAAGGATGGGGTGGCAGGGAAGGTCTCAAAGAGAATTTGTTATTATTGGCAGCCTCTTTTTTTTTTTTTGAGACCGAGTCTTACTCTGTTGCGCAGGCTGGAGTGCTGTGGCACGATCTCCGTTCACTGCAACCTCCACCTCCTAGGTTCAAGAGATTCTCCTGCCTCAGCCTCCCGAGTAGCTAGGAGTATGGGTGTGCACCACCACGCCTAGCTAAAATTTATATTTTTAGTAGAGATGGGGTTTTGCTGTGTAGACCAAGCTGGTCTCAAACCTCTGACCTCAGGTGATCCACCCTGCCCTGGCCTCCCAAAGTGTTGTGATTACAGGCGTGAGCCACCACGCTCGGCCTATTGGCAGCCTCTTGAATGGCTTTGGCTATAGGTAGATGGGAGTCGAATTATCTATGACCTTTGAAACCTAGGCTTTTTTTTTTTTGAGATGGAGTTTCACTCTGTCACCTAGCCTGGAGTGCAATGGCGTGATCTCAGCTCATTGCAACCTCTACCTCCTGGGTTCAAGTGATTCTTCTGTTTCAGCCTCCCGAGTAGCTGGGACTACAGACGTGTTCCACCACGCCAGGCTAATTTTTTGTATTTTTAGTAGAAACGAGGTTTCACCATGTTAGCCAGGATGGTCTTGATCTCTTGACCTTGTGGTCTGCCTGCCTCGGCCTCCCAAAGTGCGGGAATTACAGGCGTGAGCCACCGCGCCCGGCCTGAAACCTAGGCATTTTAATTATTTGTGTAACTTTAACATACAGCCAGACCTGGAATTTTATTTAAAAGATGCATCTGTCTTTCCAGTTCAACTTTTAGTTTTACTATTCCTTTAGGAAAAGACGTTTATGAATGCAGCTGTGTGACAGCATTGCCGAAGCCTTCTCTTTAGAGTTTATTACAACACAGCTCCAGTTACCTTGCTTTGCTTAGGTTGTTCTTTGCTTTTTAACATAAAATATTTATATTTGTCTTCATTCATTTTGTAAAAATGAAGCACAACTTAAAAAAAGTCACAAATTTGGGAGTTTTACTTTATCCTTATGTGTGTTCCATTTTTCTTTAAAGCTAAAATATCTATTATGTGTTGATATAAAAATATTAACCCAGACTAAGACCACAGTTTCCTCAACCTTTGTTGAGTATATACCCTCCTCCCTTTTACAATTACATCTTGTAGGAGATTCTGGCATTTCTCATTTATATATTGTGAAGTTAAAATATATTTCCTAGAAGAAAAATATTTCACAATAAGGGGAACTGAAAGCATTTGCTAAGGAGAGAGTTAAGGGTTGCTGAACTTAGCGGCATGCTGGATTGGTGGTGTGCTGAGAATGCTTTCGCAACAGCTCGATTCAGAAAACATTTACTGAATTCCTTTTGGCAAAAGGCTCCTGCTAGATGCTTTGATGTATAAGAAAATGAACAAAACACAGGCTCTGTTGTGTTGAAGGGCCTTCCAGGTTACTGCATTGACTGTTTCTGAATCTCATCTCTTCTATTCTCCACGTTTGCCATATCCCAGATAATGAAAATTAGAGCTCTAAGTTATCAATTCTGTAAGCTGAAAAGTCTAAATTAGTTTCCTTAAAGTGTTGGTTACAGGTTCTGCTTTGTGCTGACAGAATTTAGAATAACAGAAAACATTTTGGTGCCTCAGTGCCTCCTTCCATAAATTAACATTTACTTAAGTAGATGCTTTTCATGGAGCATTATGATCCAGCCCCTCTCAAGCTGTGACTCGCCATGGACAGTATTAAATCAGATCTGAGCAGCTCTAGGAGACAGTTGAAAGTTGGAGAATATGCCCAGTGTCAGCATCTTGGCTAGGGTGTGCTGTTAAAACAAAGAACACTCTTGGCACTCAAAAACTGAATAGGCATGTGCCATTCTGCATGTGAGCTCTAATGAATAAAGCCGCAGAGGGTGTTCTCTGTTTCCATTCCTGCTGAACTAAATGGTAAAGTATCCTTTTTAGGCTTCCCCTTAAATCTACCACAGACTATCAGGTCATAATCCAGAAGAGGTAAATACCATAAAATCCCCAAATACAGCCACGTATCCAGAAGCCAGAATTCTGGCTTCATCAGCCATAGCACTCAGTTCCATTAAACAGATAACTGCTTGAACATCTGCTGTGTAAAGCTCTGTGCTGGTGCTTCAGGTTGTAAAGAGACAAATAAGATTGAGTATCGATCAAGTTGCTTACAGTTTAGTAGTGCACCCTGTTCTCCTTGTTCCACCTGCCTTGCCTTTCTAAATTCCGTTTCTTCCTGGCCTACCCTGGCCTGTAGCCACCTACAACTCAGTGTAGATACAGACCCCTTCAGTGTGTTTATTATAACCCAGTCTTATAACCTTATCTTTAATGTACAATAGATGTTGGAAGCAGTAGAGGAGATGTGCCTTGAGCCCTGGACAGTGTCTGCAGTGATTTGTAGAAAAGCCCATTGTAGCATTAATCACTTGAGGTACTGTTTCAGGGCAATTTTATTTTTCTAATGGAATCCAATGATTGGCATAGTTCAAACAGACAGAACCCAGACAGGAGGCAGTCTTTAAAAATGGTTACTTCAATTTTGTTTACATTCCTTCTCTTTGCAGAATGTATTTCCCTTCCTCAGACTAAAAGTGGCGCAGTGGCTGGGCGTGGTGGCTCACGCCTGTAATCCCAGCACTTTGGGAGGCTGAGATGGGCGGATCACGAGGTCAGGAGATCGAGACCATCCTGGCTAACATGGTGAAACCCCGTCTCTACTAAAAATACAAAAAAATTAGCCAGGTGTGGTGGCGGGCGCCTGTAGTCCCAGCTACTTGGGAGGCTGAGGCAGGAGAATGGTGTAAACCCAGGAGGCAGAGCTTGCAGTGAGGCGAGATTGCGCCACTGCATTCCAGCCTGGGGGACAGAGGAAGACTCCATCTCAAAAAAAAAAAAGGTGGCACAGTGTGATGTATGCTACTGTGGAAGTATTTTGCATAAAATCACTAAATTCATTTATTCAAATAATTTGTCTTAGACTTTTTAAAAGTGACCAGAGATAAATGTTTATGAATCATATTTAAGTATTTGGAGGGCATTTCAAGGTAAATATACTTAAGATAATTTCCTTGACTGTGTTTGATGATATTAAGAGTTCTGAGAAATCTTTTCCAAAATCTTGCAATCTGAAAGTGAATGGGACATTCAGAATTAACTGTAGTCACGTCACAATTGTGTCTTTATTGTTGGTTGGTCTTGCCTGTTTCATTTTACAGACAAATGTGAAGGACAATGTTTTCTCCATCAAAATACATAAGAAACTTCCATATAAGAGTAAGACAGGAAACTAATGTAACCTTTAAAAAAATCTTGAATTACCTTATTAAGATTACAATAGATTAATTTGATTAATCTAAAATTAGATTGGTATTTAGTTAAACCTGATTTTATGATTTAGAAAGGCCAATAAATAGCACCTCTTTTCTCCACACGGATTCTGGATAAATGGCAAAAAACCAAAGTATTAGCAGATGAGGGCCATAATACTGCTTTTATTACTGATAAAGGTGATGGTAAAGGAAGCAGCTTAAGGTTAGAGCCAAATTGACTTGCTAAGTGAATTCCGTCATTGTTCAGACCTACCCTGTGGGCACAGTGGTGCTGAATTGGAGAGGGCATATGCAGTAAGCAGACCCTCCACTCATCCCAGCTTCAGCAGACAGCTTATGCATGTGAGGAAGAAGAGCGTGAACAGACTGTTTATTTTTCCCAAATTTACCAGTCAGTCAGTTGCTTCCCTCTCCAGGACAGAATCATCTAAGTGGCAAAGAAATGCTAAAGATGTTACAACTGGTGGACCTCGATTTATGCAAGGAACCCTCAGAAGTGAGGAATGAATGTTCCCATCTGGCACTTCGTTCCTTCTTCCATGCATGGCTTTTATGAAGAATGGGTTGGCGCCAGGGTAGGAGACTTAGCCTGACTAGGCCAATGAGCAAACCTTTGTTTTAGGGAAGAGACCTTGTAACAGTTGGCCTCTCGGAAACTGTAGCCAAGGTTTGTTTATCAGAATGATGGGAATTTGTCCTTAGGCAGTCCTCTCTGCCTTTCTGAAACATCTGTGAGTTAGTATTATTTCTGGGCAATAAGTCAAGGTCCACAACTTAGTTTTCTATTGTCCTTTAACGTTTTAAAATATGCCTACATCTCTCTCATTTTTAGTTTTCTTCAGAGACCCCTTTTGTTTACCTCCCTTTCTGGTGTTTTGCATCATTATAGCTAACTTTACTTTCTTTTGACATTCTCCCCTTGGACACAGTTTTAACTGTTCCATATCTTGATGGTTACCAGATCTCTATCCGGAACCCTGACCTCTGTTCTGAGCTCCATATTTGTATCCAGCACTCTAGCAGTTCCACCTGGGCTGTCTAAAACTAAACTCTCTTCTTGCCACCCCCACAACAACTCAGAAACCCTTGCCTTTTATTTTGTGTTCACAATATGAGTGATACCACAGCCTTTTCATTAGTTTAAGCTAGAAAGTGAAAGCTGGGGGTTACCACAGGCTTTTTTTTCTTTTTCTTTTTTCTTTTGAGACAGGGTCTCGCTCTGTCACCCAGGCTGGAGTGCAGTGATGTGATCATGGCTCACTGCAGCCTCGACTTCCCAGGCTCAAGCCATCCTCCCACCTCAGCTCTCAAACTCCGGTCCCCAGTAGCTGAGACTACAGGCACAGGCCACCAGGCCTGGCTAATTTCTTATAGAGACAGAGTTTTGCTATTTTTGCCCAGGCTAGTCTTGAATTCCTAGGCTCAAGTGATCCACCTGCCTCAGCCTCCCAAAGACCTGGGATTACAGTGCCTGTGCCCAACCAGGCCGTCCTTTATTATCTCCTAGGTCAGGGGTCAGCAAACTGTGTCTACTGGGTCAAATCCAGCCAGGGACCTGGGAGGGAGCCAACTTTTTTTTTTTTTTTTTTGAGATGGAGTCTTGCTCTGTCGCCCAGGCTGGAGTGCAGTGGCACAATCTCGCCTCACTGCAGCCTCTGCCCACCAGGTTCCAGTGATTCTCCTGCCTCAGTCTCCTGGGTAGCAGGGATTACAGGCACACACCACCATGCCCAGCTAATTTCTGTATTTTTAGTAGAGACAGGGTTTTGTCATGTTGGCCAGGCTGGTCTAAAACTCCTGACCTTAGGTGATCTGCCTGGCTCAGCCTCCCAAAGTGCTGGGATTACAGGTGTGAGCCACTGCGCCTGGCCCCAGTATTTTTTTTTTTTTTTTTTTTTTTTTTGAGGCGAAGTTTTGTTCTTGTTGCCCAGGCTGGAGTGCAATGACGCGACCTCGGCTCACTGCAACCTCCGCCTCCTGGGTTTAAGTGATTTTCCTGCCTCAGCCTCCTGAGTACCTAGGATTACAGGCATGTGCCATCATGTCTGGCTATTTTTGTACTTTTAGTAGAGATAGGGTTTCTCCATGTTGGTCAGATTGGTCTCGAACTCCCGACCTCAGGTGATCCACCCGCCTTGGCCTCCCAAAGTGCTGGGATTACAGATGTGAGCCATCGTGCCCACCTTTTTTTTTTTTTTTTTTAACATTTTAAAATGCTTGTTTAAAACAAACAAATATATCTGTGAAAGAGACCACATGTGGTCTGCAAAGCCTAAGTACAAGTACATACTTACGGTCTGACCCTTTTTTTTTTTTGAGACAGAGTCTCTCTCTGTCTCTAGCCTGGAGTAAAGTGGAGTGATCTCAGCTCACTGCAGATTCCACCTCCCAGGTTCATGCCATTCTCCTGCCTCAGCCTCCCTAGTAGCTGGGACTATAGGCGCCCGTCACCATGCCCGGCTAATTTTTTGTATTTTTTTTAGTAGAGTCAGGATTTCACCATGTTAGCCAGGATGGTCTCGATCTCCTGACCTCGTGATCTGCCTGCCTTGGCCTCCCAAAGTGCTAGGGTTACAGGCATGAGCCACCGCACCCGGCTGGTCTGACCCTTTACAGAAAGGGTTAGGCTGCATCTTTTCTAGGTCGAGTCCTATTAATTCTCTCCCTGCAAGCATCCCTTGTTATTATTACTGTTTTTTGATATGGAGTTTCAGTCTCGTTGCTCAGGTTAGAGTGCAGTGGCACAATCTCGGCTCAGTGTAACATCCACCACCTAGGTTCAAGTGATTCTCCTGCCTCAGCCTCCTGAGTAGCTGGGATTACCATGCCTAATTTTTGTATTTTTAGTAGAGAGGGGCTTTCACCATGTTGGCCAGGCTGGTCTCGAACTCCTTACCTCAGGTGATCTGCCTGCCTCAGCCTCCCAAAGTACTGGGATTGCAGGCATGAGCCACTGTGCCCGGCCCCTGCAAATGTTGCTTTTAATTGTTTCGTTCTCTCTGTCTCCACTGCCCCCATCTTGCCTGCTCTGTTTTTTCCTTGGATTAACATGGTAGCCTCCTAACTTGTCTCTTCCTCCACATTGTTGTCAGATTTCTTCATAAAACACAAATGGAATCATGGATTCTCTGTTTAGAACACTGTAGTGTACTTCATCCTTTTCTAGATTTTCTGCTGGGAGCCACCTCTTCTCTCTTCTCGCTTTAGGACTCTGCTCAGTTATCACCTTTTCCATTAAGCTCACCTGTTTCTTCTGGAGTCATGCCCCCACTCCACCTTTTCTGTACTTCCACTATTGGCATATGCCACACTGCATTCCGAGAACTCATTTGCCATTCAGTCTTCCTGTCTATGCTGTATACACCTTGAGGGCAGGTTCCATGTCCTGTTTATTTTCATACTCCCATTGCCTAGCATGGTGTCTGGCATGATGTAGCAATCTAATGAATTAATAATTATAATGGGTGCTTTGAGGAACAATTTTTATTTCTGAGGTATGAAAAATATTAGAAGTCTAAAGATATTATCAGTTTAAGTTGCTAGGCAGGATTTTTTATACAGTCGTGGTTTATTGTCTTGATTTCTACTTCATAACTTTTTAAAAATTAAACTTTTTAATTTTGAGGTGATTGTAGATTCACATGGACTTAAAAGAAATGAGGGAGATCTTAGTTTTCTTTTACCTGGTTCTCCCAGTGGCAACACAGAGTACAGTATCACAACCAATATATTGATATTGATACAGTCAGTATACAGTACATGTCCATCACCACAAGGATCTCTTCTGTTGCCCTTTATAGCCACATCACCTCCACTGCCTCCTTAGTCCCTGGCAACCACTAATCTGTTCTCCATCACTAACCTGTTCTTCATTTCTATGATTTTGTCAGTTTGAGAATATTATGTAAATGGAATCACAAAGTATATAACCTTTTGGGGCTGGATTTTTTTACTCAGCAAAATTCTCTAAAGATTCATACAAGTTGGCCTGGCGCGGTGGCTCACGCCTATAATCCCAGCAGTTTGGGAGACTGAGGCGAACGGATCACTTGAGGTCAGGAGTTTGTGACCAGCCTGGCCAACAGGGTGAAACCATGTCTCTACTAAAAATACAAAAATTAATCGGGCGTGGTGGCGCACGCTGGGTGGCTCCCAGCTACTCGGGAGCCTGAAGCAGGAGAATCGCTTGAACCCGGGAGATGGAGATTGGAGTGAGCCAAGATCGTGCCACTGCACTCCTGCCTGGGCAACAGAGCGAGACTCTGTCTCAAAAAAAAACAAAGCAAAGATTCATATAAGTCATATAAGTTGTTCTGTGTATCAGTAGCTGAAGTCCCAGCTACTCGGGAGGCTGAGGCTGGAGAATGGTGTGAACCCGGGAGGTGGAGCTTGCAGTGAGCCGAAATCACGCCACTGCACTCCAACCTGGTCGACAGCGCAAGACTCCATCTCAAAAAAAAAAAAGTAAAGCTGAAATGTTAAAATATTTAATTTATCCTAAATAACAATAATAAATTATTATATTTATATATACTTTTATATGAGAAATAACTGTATTTTCTAAAACCAAAAGTAATAGGTAGAAAAGCAGTTTTACCTTTCTGTGAGTCTCTTTAGTGTCTGGATTCTTATAAATGTCTTTTCATTAATCTGTTATGATAAAGAAAATCTGTCCTCACATGTATCCCTGGCCTCATGCAGCTTTGTAGTTGGAAGAGTCAGGAGTACAGCATTTTAATAGTCTTATCAGATAACTGTGGATATTCTTCTGTGATACTACATCAAAAGTCCACAAATAATAACTTCTTAAAGGTTAGTTACAATGTAGATTATGTAACTATGTCAGTGAACTTTTCGTACTGTGTTACATTTAGATTCATTAATCTGTTTTATACTGTGTTTTTCTTTTGAGACGGTCTGGCTCTGCCAGGCTGCAATGGCACAATCTTGGCTCACTGTAACCTCCATCTCCCAGGTTCAAGTGATTCTGGTGCCTCAGCCTCCCAAGTAGCTGGGACCACAGACGTGCACCACCATAGTCAGCTAATTTTTGTATTTTTAGTAGAGATGGGGTTTTACCGTGTTGGCCAGGCTCGTCTCAAACTCCTGACCTCAAAGTATCACCTGCCTCAGCCTCCCAAAGTGCTGGGATTATAGGCATGAGCCACTGCGGCCAGCTTTGTTTTATACTTTGAATGGATGTGTTACCCATACATTTTTTTTTTTTTTTTTAAGATTATGTGTTATTTGGAAAATAATTATACGTACCTTCTAAATTTTGACACATTTCCCTATATAGAATCAAAAAACCACATCCGGTCGTAAAAAATATTTCAATAATGATATTAAGATGTTATATGCTCTTTTATATGATGTTAAAGGCTATTCAAAAATTTTGTTTTGGCCGGGTGCGGAAAATTTTATTTCTTGTTCTTTATGTACAACAATAGATCTCAAACTTTACACTCTTAAATTATTTATACTAATGGTACAAAAGCAATAGTGAGTAAAATTGCTGGAAACAGCACAAATCAAGGCAATGGCAACTTAGTCCATGCACTCACGGCAAAAGATATTGATTTTATTACATCTTAATGCGTGAGTCCACATTTTTGTAAAATTCTGTGTTGTGTCAAGGAAAAACATTTGTACAATTGTTTGAGAGTTGTGAGCTGACTTTTTAAAACATCATTTCTACTTGAAAGAATAAATGAGAGATAAACTATGGTTATATATTTAGACTTGGATGTCAGCCAGGTATTTTCTCAAAAATGAATGAAATGAGCCTGTTGCTGGCAGCATTTGTTGACAATAATAAGTTACAGTTAACTGATAGTGATTTTAAGCAAAAATAAAAATTTTAGAAAACCTGAATCTAGGTCAGGCACAATGGCTCACACCTGTAATCCCAACACTTTGGGAGGCCAAGGAGGGCAGATTACTTGAGCCCAGGAGTTTGAGACCAGCCTGGGCAACATGGTGAAACCCCATCTCTACAAAAATACAAAAATTAGCCAGGCGTGGTGGCAGGTTCCTGTAACCCCAGCTAGTCAGGAGGCTGAGGCAGGAAAATCACCTGAACCTGGGAGGTGGAGGTTGCAATGAGCCGAGATCGTGCCATTGCACTCCAGCCTGGGTGATAGAGTGAGACTCCATCTCAAAAATATGTATGTATTTTTTGCTTCACGGACCCCTGTAATTTTGGAGAGACCCCCAGAAACTGTCAACCACATTTCTGGAGAACTGCAGATTGACAGTAAAGTCATTTCTGACTCGACTGTATTTCCTTCTCACTTCTCTTATTTCTTTTCTTTGCCTTTACTTTTCCTGAGATTGGATTGGCCTGGTGGGTGTGCTGACCTCGTATGAATACGATTCCTGGCAGTCTTGGCACAGGCACTGGACAAATGCTGGAAATAACCACGGGCACAAAGGAGAAGACCAGTTCACAGCTTCACCTAGACCTTGCGGGGCAAAAACAACAGGGAAGGGCCAACCTTGCTAACTTTGTTGGCTTGCTTGTGTGTACATTTAGAAATTGGTCACATCACATGGACCTGAGTCCACAGTGAGTCATTAACTGTGAGTCAAGTACTTTCCTTCCGAAGAAGTCTTTAGGGCTCCAGGACGGGAGAGACTCTTAGGCTAAAAAGGGCCCTTCAGAGGTCTCAGCACTACACACTGTTGCCCCAAACCTTCTGAGTTATATCATGGTCATTTCTTTCTAATTCATTCTAATTATCTCCAGGTAAAGGTCTCCAGTTTCCTGGCTTTAATGAGCCTTTGGAGTTAAGAGATTTTTCCTTATGAGTACTCTAGATGCCCTTTTTTATAATTTAAGCTAATTTCCTTTAGTGTTATTTTTTAAAATAAAAGTAGTCAACAATGGTGCTTCTTATGCTTTTTCTTTATATTTTGCGGAAATTTTATTTTCTGTATCTTTACTCCAGTCTACTTTATCCTTTCTTTTCTTTTTCCTTTTTTTTTTTTTTTTTGAGACGGAGTCTCACTGTTGCCAAGGCTAGAGTGCAGTGGCGCGATCTCGGCTAACTGCAACTTTCTTCTATTTTTAACCCAGTTCCTTCAGTTCAGTTGTTCTGAACTGAGGCAGTTTTGTACACCTCAACTGCCAGGGTACATTTGGCAAGGTCTAGAGACATTTTTGGTTGTCAGAGCTCTGGTTTGGGGGATGGAATTGCTACTGGCATCTAATGGGTAGAGGTCAGCAAAATTACTAATTGTGTTGTTACAGTAATACTTTTACACACTTTATGTTCCAATGATGGAAATATCCTACAGCGCACACAGCACCTTCCATCAACAAAGAATTATCTAGCCCAAAATGTCAACAATGCCAGCCTTGAAGGACCGACCCCGCTTTAGTCCTTCCTTGTAATTTGGTAGCTCTTTCTTAATGTTTTTTGCTGCATTGTGAATTCAGTTTTACTTTGTATATTAACTAGAATTGTGGTTTTATTTTGGAGAGACTATTTTGTGTTCGGAATAACTAAATACATTTTAGAGGTTGCTCACTCTTTGGAATTCTGACTTACATTTGTGCTATAGGTCATACCACATCATTATTTTCTACACATGAATGAGCACAACTACTCGATGACTTTCAAAAACACAGATTTCTGGCCCAATTGGGACTTAAAAAGAACTCTTCTGGAAATGCCTATAATTAGCCAGATTTTGGAATCATTGAAACAGGAATTTATTCATAAGCTAAAAAATAGGCAAGCTTTTAAGACTGCTACTGCATAAAGAAAATGACCTTTGTGGGTCTCAGAAGTAATATCCACCCTCCCAGGCAACCAGTTCTGTCAGTAAAACCAGTCAGGTAACCCTCAGGTTGGTAAGGCTGGGGGCACCCAATAGGAGTTTGGTTCTTTCCGGCTGTATACTGTACAGTTCACCTTGTTTGCCACAAATTAGGTTTTCAAAGAGGGAGAGTGAAAAGAAATGTGGGAGGGGATAGAGGAGATTGCTAGTAGAATAAAATACGATTTACCTTGTACCTTAGGAGGGGCATTACTCAGTGCTGATTTCTCCTCCATAGCATCTACTTGCTACCCACATTCACTACAGTGGTAGGTGACCTTAAACACTACTTGTGGTGTACATTATCCCGCTCAAGACAGTGGAGTCACTGGGCAGCACAAGGGATATCCACTCGACTTCTGCTGACTCAGGCATGCTTTACTTGCCCCCTCCATACTTAGTCTTGGCCAAAAGGAAAGTTAATGAAGATGAGCTCATTTGTTGCAGCAGTTTCATGAAGTATACAGTTAGAAATTTGTTGAGGAAGGGAAGAAAAGATAAATATCTTTTACTTTTTTCTTTTTCTTTTTTGCATCCAGAATGTAGCCTTTAATACTGATTGAGGCAGAGCTCAGTGTGAGAGCTGTGCGAGCCTGCACTGAATCCTTGAGTTAGGCTCCCTTCTGTTAGGCAGCTCTGGACCTGGGCAGGCCTCCCACAGAGTAGGACACAGGGCATGGTGGAGCATGCTTGATCTCTAAAAAACAGAAGGGCAGTAACTTTTTAGATGAAGTGAATTTTGTTTGGAAGGATAATAGCTTCTTTTTCTTTTTTTTGAGTGGAGTTTCGTTGTTTTTGCCCAGGTTGGAGTGCAACGGCACGATCTCAGCTCACTGCAACCTCTGCCCCCTGGGTTCAAGTGATTCTCCTGCCTCAGCCTCTGAGTAGCTGGGATTACAGGCGCGTACCACCACGCCCGGCTAATTTTGTATTTTTAGTGGAGACGGGGTTTTACCATGTTGGCTGGTCTCGAACTCCTGACCTCAGGTGATTCGCCTGCCTTGGCCTCCCAAAGTGTTGGGATTACAGGCGTGACCTGCCACGCCTGGCCTAATAGCTTTTTTTTCTGATTAGTTATTAAGGAAGCAGACTAGAATTCTATGAAACATTGTAATATTAATTTATATTGGAAGTATAAATAAATACTGGCTCCATCTTAGCCCTCTGGATTTCTTTTATTATTATTTTTACTCTTTTTAATGGAGATTTTCAAACATATACCAGAATAGAACTATGTAGTGAATCTCCATGTACCCATCACCCAACATCAACAGTGAAAACACATGACTCATCTACTTTCATCTGTGCCTCATCCACTTTGCTTCTCCTGCACCCTCTCCAGCCTCCAGTTGTTTTAAAACATATTTCAAGCGTTAACATATAATTTCACTTACAAGTACGTAAGCTAGTCAGTGGTTGCATTTCCCCTGATGGTATGCACATTTTTTTCTTTAGTTAGTTGTCTGGTTTCTTTTTAAAAGGTGGCTGATAATCAGATGATTTAATCAAATTTAGGGGATGTGTGGGGTCTATAACATTCTGCTTTTTGTGGGAGGGTGGCATTCACCTAGATTAGAATTACAAAGATGATGTTACAAATCTAATTATTGGTATATAAAACTGATTGAAGGAAATGTTTACCATATATACAAAGTGTTAGTAGGATTCCATGTAGACATAACCACAGGCCACAAATGAGCTTCATCATTGCCTGGAAGCCCTACTGGTAAATTCGTTTCCTAATGTTCTGAGAGGACTATTACATATCTTTTCCTCAAACCCACACACACGTCCTTTATTCTCTTAGCCAATGGCTTTGTTTCATGCTTCTCTGATAAAATAGAAATCTTTCCAGAGTGATACCCTCATCTTCCCTCCACCACATCTACACTTTTTTTTTGGCAGCCAGACCCCTCTTCTCTTGTGTCCCTCCAGTTGGTTATAGTGGTGGCGAGTACTTGTTTCATCTGAACCCCCACTCATGTTTCAGTCCCTCCATTGGTGCTGAGCACCCCTACCTTCACAAGGCCCTTGCTGCTTCTGTGGTCTGCTTTTCTTCCCCATCTGCAGGTGCTGCTTGTCTCCCGGAGCATTCCTATTGATCACAGACAGATGTCCCGATGTAGGATTTTTTGACTTTACGAAGGTATGAAAGTGATACAAATTCAGTACAGTCCTTTACTTACAATGGGGTAACATACCAATAAACCCATCCTAAGTTGAAAATATTGTAAGTTGAAAACACACTTACAGTCCATGATATTTTCTATTTACGATGGTTTTATCTGCACGTATCCCATCATAAATCAGAGAGCATCTGTGCAGATAACACTCTGGTGTACCCCCATCTTGAGAAATAATCCTTTATTACATCAACCTCTCTCTCTAGTCAGTGAGCCACTTTTTTCTCCCCATGACAGCACAACTCTTCGAAGAGTTGTCTACTCTTTCTTCTGTTTCTTCTCACCACTCAGTCGTGGCTGCCATCCTCACTGCTTCACTGAAACCATCCTTGTTGGAAGCACCAGGGTCCCCGGTGAGGGCATCCAGTCATTTTTTGTCTGCCTCACAGACCTATTCTCATTCCCTTTACTTCCGTTGCCTAACCTCTGAATGCTGGAATGCCCCGGAGCTCAGTCTTGGGCTTCGCTTCTCTTTATTTACACTCTCTCCCATGTGATTTCACCCACTTCCATAGCTTTAAATGCCATCTTTATGTGGATGACTTCTAAATCTATATCCACAGCAAGGCTCATCCTCTAACTTCCACCTTGATACCAGTAACCTGTGACCCAGACCTCACAGGTAGAGAGGAAGTTCTGACTTTTCCCCCCAGTCCTTTTTCATTTTAGCAAATGAACTCTAATACACCCAGTTGCTCGTGCCTGAAACATGGGAGCCATCTTAAATCCTTCCCTGCCCCTGTCCAGCCCTTCATCAGTTTTATCAGTTTCACCTCAGTACATATCTCAAATGCATTCACTTCTCTCCGTCTGCACTTCCACTACTAATCACCATCATTTCTCAACTAGAAAACTACTAATTTCCTAATTGGTTTCTGTGCTTCGTTTTTGTCTCCTGTATGCTGTTCTCCTCACAGCAGGCAGAGTCTTCTATTAAAAATGTGTTTTTTATATTTTTATTTTTATATATTTTTTGGAGACAGAATCTCACCGTGTGGCCCAGGCCGGAGTGCAGTGGCGCAATCTCACCTTGCTACAACCTCCGCCTCCTGGGTTCAAGTGATTCTCCTGCCTCAGCCTCCTAAGTAGCAGGGATTACAGATGTGTGCCGCCACACCCGGCTAATTTTTGTATTTTTAGTAGAGATGGGGTTTCATCATGTTGGCCAGGCTAGTCTTGAACTCCCAACCTCAAGTGATCCATCCACCTCTGCCTCCCAAAGTGTTGGAATTACAGGTGTGAACCACTGCGCCTGGCCAAAAATGTTTAACCATATCATCTAACGCTTTCCTTAGTCCGTAATGGCTGCATTACATGTAGAATCAATTATGACTCCTTCAGGATCCTGCCTGCTTCTCCTGCCTTATTTCTACCACTTCTCCTGTCCCTCGTTATGCTGTGACTAGACCTGCCCTCTTTCACAGCAGGATCTTTCATGCTCCAGGGCCTTGACACTTGCTGTTCCTTCTACATGGACTCTTCTGTTTCTGGCTCTCGTCCTTATTCTTCAAGATGCAACTTAAATGACACTTCTTCTGAGAGCCTTTTTCTGATCACCCTTCCCAAAAGTAGTCACTTACCCACCTCAGTCTGTTCTTTTGTCACATTATCTATTTTTTCCAGCAAATATTGATTGAGTACCTATTCTGTGCCCAGCACTGTTCCAGGCATTGGAAATAGAGCAGTGGGCAAGGTAGACACACTCAGGAAGCTTATATATAGTTGGGAGACAAACCACAGATAAATCGTATGCTGACTGTGACCTGTGCCTTGCAGACAGATGAAGCGCAGGCTAAGGGGATGGAGGGAATTGAGGGATAGCTGCTCTTCTAGACAGAATGGCCAGAGGAGGAGGCATTTTGGCAAGGACTCCAATGAAGAGAGAGCATCATGTGAATGTTACCGGGAAGAGTTTTCTGGCAAAGGGAACAGCAGGTGATGACCCAAGGAGGAAGAAGCTAGGTGCCTTAGAAGACTAGGTCAGTAGGTATGTGGCCAGACTGGCTTGAGGAAGAGCAGAGAGAACTGACTGAGAAATAAACAGGAGTCACATCACTTAAGGCTTCCCAGACCGTGGTAAGGAGTTTAGTTTTTATTCAGAGTGTGGAAAGTTTTGAGCAAGGTATAGACGTGATCTAATTTACATTTAAAAGGATCACTCTGTTATGTGCAATTAATGCAGAGGCCAAGAGAAGACACAGAGAGACTCCCCAGAAGGTGACTTGCAATCATCTAAGAGGATAACACTTTCGTCATTATCTTGGGTATTTACTTCTTTTCTAAAAATATATCTATCACTATAAGCTCTATAAAATCAAGGATCTTATCTGTCTGTTCACTGGAGTTCTTGATACCTAGCATAGTGCCACTTTTAGTGAATACTTTCAATTGGGTGAATGACCTGGAGGTTCCCTCATAAGCATGGCATTCTGAGAACTCATGCGTCCTAGGTGTGGCCCGTTTACTTTGTCTCAGGACACTAGTATTTTCATTTGTTCTATTAATACAAGGGGATTGGACTCGGGAGGCAATCTCTGAAGATTCTGCCGGCCTCACTGTGGACAACAATATAGCTATTCCTGGTTTTACCAAAACGATAAAAAGAAAATTACAAAGGAGATGAGCATTCAAACAAATATAAGATTTGCATGTAAAAAGTTATTTCAGCTAAAGTCCTGAGTAGAATGGCTTGGAGGAGACAAGACCCTGGGTTATTTGGAGGATGTAGAGAGGGCAAGTCCGGGCAGATGACATGTGGCCTGGACTCAGGTGGCAGTCAGAGAGATAAAGGAGAATGCCAAAGAAGTGATGGGACTTTCCCAGACTTGTACAGAGTTGAGGCTAAAACCTATACTCCTAGTTCCTAGTTCAGCACTTTTACTCTGCTACTTTAAAAAATGTCTTGAAGAAGTGAGTTTCTTAGAAAAGTTGCTGTAATGCATGCATATGTATAATGACAGTGATTTTACGTAAAACAAAACAAAAAAAAATTGTTTTTGTTTGAGACGGAGTCTTGGTCTGTTGCCCAAGCTGGAGTGCAATGGTGCAATCTCAGCTCACTGCAACCTCCGCCTCCTGGGTTCAAGTGATTCTCCTGCCTCAGCCTCCTGAGTAGCTGGGACTACGGGTGTACGCCACCACGCCCAGCTAATTTTTGTATTTTTAGTAGAGGTGGAGTTTTGCCATGTTGGCCAGGCTGATCTTGAACTCCTGACCTCAGGCGATCCATCCACCTTGGCCTCCCAAAGTGCTGCGATTACAGGCGTGAGCCACTGTGCCTGGCAAAAATTTTTTTAAATAAAAAGCTATTTTAAACGTTTTAATCAAAATTTGCCCATATGAAAACATGGTGTTTGCTTGCATATGCTTCTTTGGGCGGGTTCTCAGGACATCACCTGACTGTTAAGAGGGAATGATATTTTCACTGCATGTGTCTCTTTTGTACCTTTAGATTTTGAACCACGGGTGAGTGTATTATAAAAATAAGTACTCTATTGCAATTAAAACTTAAATTGGTCTGCTCTTAGGTTCCTCTCACTTCCAGACACAGTCACTTTGTTGTTATGCCTCTACACTTTAGGTAGGCAAGCAGGATCTTTCTTAACTGCAATTTGAAGTGTATAGGAAGCTTCTAGATAAAATCAGAACTTGCCACAAAGTCCAGGTCCCCTTGTCTCTTCTGTGAACCTTTCCATGGTCCTTTTACGTTCTGTGGCTACTCTGTTACTGATTCCATGCAGCCTTTAGACACCCCCACCTCTTGTTTTGTCCTTCACTTGCTATATGGACATTATTGAGATATTTACTTGATGGCTAATTAATGCAAAGCGACCTTTTTGCCATTCCTTGTTTTTGGACACCTGCCCTTACTAGAGGTTACATGAGGGGGAGGGATCAGTTTTCATTAGGCAGCTTGTTAAATTCTGTCCCAAATAAAACTAACTTGATATTTTAAATCATAGAGGTGTATAGAAATGCCTAAGGCCAGATTGTGGTAGTCCAGGAATTTGTCAATACTCTCTCAGTATTTCAGTCCTACTTTCTCCATTTTGAATTTTTTTCTTCCTCCTTCAGTGTCTCCTATGTTTTCAGATCTTATATGGAAGCAACAACCCTAAAAGTATTTTAACCTTTTACAATTTGTTTTTGAAAGCTGAAAATTAACCTGCATGTTGTTTGCCACTCATGCTTCCCTCTTCCACTCTTCCCACTGGTTCTTTTGAGTTTATCACTTACTCATCAAGTATTGCAGGGGTTCCGTGTACATTTCTGTTTTGGGGTCTGTCCCAGAGAATAAAAGGACAAAATTTATTTAAACTCTGACCTAGTCATGTTTGAAAACTAGGTATAGCAAGGAAATTTCAAGAAAATTATCTTGAGATAATTTGCTTCTATAAAAATATATAGGCTTAGGATTTGTTTTGGTATCTATAGAATACTAATGGATGAAAGCAAAGCTAGACTTAAATGCTGTTACTTCTTTCCCTGAACTCCAACCTTGAAATCACACTTCGATGAAACAGTGTTAGAAATTGGTTTCTTGGTACTTCTTTTCCTTTTTTTCTTCTTCTTTTTGGAGACAGTCTTGCTCTGTTGCCCAGGCTGGAGCGCAGTAGTGAGATCTCGGCTCACTGCAACCTCCGCTTCCCAGGTTCAAATGATTCTTGAGCCTCAGCCTGCTGAGTAGCCGGGATTACAGGTGTGTGCCACCAAGCCCAGCTAATTCTTTGTATTTTTAGAGAGATGGGGTTTTACTTTGTTGGCCAGGCTGGTCTTGAACTCTTCATCTCAGGTGATCCCCCCACCTTGGCCTCCCAAAGTGCTGGGATTACAGACGTGAGCCACCGTGCTTGGCGTGATTCATCAGTACTTCTAACATACTGTACTGAACACGAGATTGGGGGTTCCCCCAGTACATTTTAAAAATTGATGTGTATTAGTAATTTCCTTAATAGTCACTTCACTCAAGATCAAGAGGATATTTTTTTAAGGAATGCTGTCTGAATGAGATACCTTTCTCTCCCCTTTGTTTGGGTCACTCTGGTGGGTGGAGAACAGATGCCCATAATAAGACCATGTTAGCTAGAATTCCGTCTTAACCCAGCTGCTGGATTCTATATTTACAGCCCCTACTCTGTAGCTGAATTTATGCCTGTTTCTGTAGAACATTATAAATTTAGAGGATAGAGGTGGGGTTTGATGAAGTGACATGTAAGCGAAAAAATCTCTTAATTTCCAGAATTTACATTTGCTCACCTTTAAAATCAGTTGATTGAATGAGACGCAATCTGTCTCATGAAGTTAAAATTTGTTTGTCTGTGTTTGTTTTTTGAGATGGGTTCTCACTCTGTTGCCCAGGCTGGAGTGCAGTGGCGTGATTCTCCTGCCTCAGCCTCTCAAGTAACTGGGATTATAGGTGCATACCACCACGCCCAGCTAATTGTTTTCTATTTTTAGTAGAGAGGGGATTTCACCCTGTTGGCCAGGCTGGTCTCAAACTCTTGACCTCAAGTGATCCACCCACCTCGGCCTCCCAAAGTGCTGGGGTTTCAGGCATGAGCCACCATGCCCAGCCGTTAATTTAAAATTTGTGGTCATCCTTCAGGAGTAGCCTTTCTGAAGAGGTGACATTTGAGCTGAGACATGAATGAGGAGAGGGAGCCAATTTATAAGAAAATCTAGGGAAATTGTTTTTTAGGCACAGGAAATGATTGCGGCAAGGATCTTAAAAAGCTTGGTATATATGAGGAACCGCAAGAATTGTGAGTCCAGTGAGTTAGGAGAGTGGTGGGAGATGGGGAGCATTGACACACGCAAGCAGGGCCAGATAACGTTTGCTCTTGGGGGTCAGAGGGTGCATCCTCTGTATTACTTAAATCTTTAACAACTGAGTAATTTAGGACTATCAGGAAGAAAAATTAAGAGAGGTTAAGAGGAGACATTTGAATATTCCAGTGGAAATAGATGCTAATCGGGGATTAATTATCTTCTAAGATCCTCTTACTGCTTTCTCTCTTTTATCTCTTCTCTGCCTTTTAACTGGTGAAAGTAAGGCGGCAGAGGAGATAGGCATTTCCCGTTTCTCTCTCTCTCTCTCTCTCTGAGGTAGTATCTTACTCTGTCAGGCTGAAGTGCAGTGGCGCCACCATGGCTCACTGAGACCGTGAACTCCTGGGCTCAAGCAATCCTGCCTCAGCTTCCTGAGTAGAAGCTACAGGATCATGTTACCATTCCTGGATAATTCTTTTTTTTTTTTTTAATTTTATGTAGAGGTGGCATCCCACTATGTTGCCCAGGCTGCTCTCAATCTCCTGGGCTCAAGTGAGCCTTCTGCCTTGGCCTCCCAAAGTTTTCAGATTATACTTGTGTTTCTGCTTTCTCTTTGTTTATGAAGATGCCATTTGTGGCCCCCACTGGAGAAGTAATTGGGGATAGTTGTGGCCCAAGGAGTGATTTTTTTTTCTTTTTCCTGACACAGAGTCTCGCTCTGTTGCCCAGGCTGGAGCGCAGTGGCGCCATCTCGGCTCACTGCAACCTCCGCCTCCAGGGTTCAAGCAATTATCCTGCCTCGGCCTCCTGAGTAGCTGGGATTACAGGCACGTGCCACCATGCCCAGCTAATTTTTGTCTTCTTAGTAGAGATGGGGTTTCACCATGTTGGCCAGGCTGGTCTCAAACTCTTGACCTCATGATCTGCCCACCTCAGCCTCTCAAAGTGCTGGGAATTAACAGCTGAGAGCCACCATGTCTGGCATGAATGTTGTTTTAATTGTCACAGCGTCTGCTACTAGAGGATCATTATTATGATCATTTCCAGTGAAAGCATGTTTAAAACAAACAAGAATTTAGACTTTAATATAAAATGTGTAGATTGATCAAAATTTGATGTTATGAAATTTTAGCGTATTTAGAGACCAGAACCCATCTAGAAACTCCACTTACAAGTTAGGTATGCTGTCTGCTATGGTTTAAATGTGTCACCTCCAAAATTTAGGTGTTGCCGATGTGATAGTTTTAAGAGATAGACTTTTAAGAGATGAATGGACCATGAGGGCTTCTCTCTTGGGAGTGGGATTAAGGCCCTTATAAAAGAGACTTCACACAGGTTCAACTAGCTTGCGCTTCTGCCTTCTGCCCTTTGAAAATTCAGCAAGAGGGCCCTCACCAGACACCAGATGTGTTGCCTTGCTGTTGGACTTCTCAGCCTCCATGACTGTGAATAATAAATTTATGTTCTTTATGAATTCTGCAGTCTCTGATTTCTGTTATAGCAACACAAAATAGGCTAAGACAGTCTTTTCAGAGAGCAGGAATTCAATAATCTGTTTTAGTTTTCCATGGACTTTGAAAGCCAAGAAACTAGAAGCCAAATTTAATGCCCAATTCTTGAATCTGAAGTTATTCTAGCCTTTTATTGTACTGATTTTTCTTTTTGTTTACCCATCTGATATGTTTTTTTTAAATCCTAATCTTTTCCCCATTGTGTTCCTTTTTTAAAATTATTGGGGGTGAGATTCAAATTATGCATGATAATTCTTTTTTTTAAATTTATTCGAGACATTGTCTCTGTCTCCCCAGCTGGAGTACGGTGGCATGATCTCAGCTCACTGTATCCTTTGCCTCTTGGGCTCAGGTGATTCTCCCACCTCAGCCACCTGAGTAGCTGGGGCTATAAGCACTTGCCACCACACTGGCTAATTTTTCTTTTTCTTTTTCTTTTTTAGTAGAAACATGGTTTTGCCATGTTGCCCAGGCTGGTCTCCAACTCCTAGAGTAAAGCAGGGCCCACCTGGGCCTCCCAATGTGCTGGAATAACAGGCGTGAGCCACCGTGCCCAGCCATATGATAAAATTCTTATACTACATTGTATAAATGAGAGTTTTTGCATTCTGGCTGCTATTTTACATATCAGGGACTAAAACGATATTATTTATTAACTTTTATTTCTTTATTTTTATTTTCATTTTTCTTGTTTTTTTTTGAGACAGAGTCTCGCTCTCTTGTGCAGGCTGGAGTGCAATGGCATGATCTTGGCTCACTGCAACCTCTGCCTCCCAGGTTCAAGTGATTCTCCTGCCTCACCCTCCCCAGTAGCTGGGATTACAGGCGTGTGCCACCAAGCCCAGCTAATTTTGTGTTTTTAGTAGAGACGGGGTTTCACCATGTTGACCAGGCTGGTCTCGAACTCCTGACCTCAAGTGATATACCTCCCGCGGCCTCCTAAAGTGCTGGGATTACAGGCATGCGCCACTGCGCCCAGCAGATCTTTTTTTTTTTTTTTTGGAGACAGCCTGTTGTCCAGGCTGGAGTGTAGTGGCACCATCATAGCTTACTGCAGCCTTGAACTCCTGGGCTCAGGCAATCCTCTTGCCTCAGCCTCGTGAGTAGCTGGAACTACAGACAAGTGCCACCATGCCTGGCTAATTTTTAATTTTTTTGTTGTGACGAGGTTTCACATTGTTGCCTAGGTTGGTCGTGAACTCCTGGAGTCAAGCAGTCGTCCTGCCTTGGCCTCCTACAGTGCTGGCATCACAGTTATCAGCCACTACGCCTGGCCGTAACTTTTAGATTTTTATTATTTTTGTTTTTATTTTTTTGAGACCGAGTTTTGCTCTGTCACCCAGGCTAGAGTGCAGTGGCACGATCTCAGCTCACTGCAACCTCCGCCTCCTGGGTTCAAGAGATTCCCCTGCCTCAGCCTCCTGAGTAGCTGGGATTACAGGCGCATGCCACCACGCCTAGCTAATTTTTGTATTTTTAGTAGAGATGGGGTTTCACCATGTTGGTCAGGCTGGTCTCGAACTCCTGACCTCGTGATCCACCCGCCTTGGCCTCCTAAAATGCTGGGATTGCAGACATGAGCCACCATGCCCAGCCAGATTATTTATTTTCTTTAGTGGTTCATAACTAATAGTATTGATGCTTTTATATACGATAATGCAACTGAAAGCTTCTAGCCTGTCAATAATAGGTGCTTCTAAATGTTGGTTTTCTTCCTTTCTTTGAACTCCAAAGCATTTGGGCATTGTCATATTCTTTAGGCACTGATGTCTGATCTGTTCACTGGAGAATTTAAGTATGACAAGTTGTCAGTGTTAATACTTGCCGTTAGACCTATTCTGCATACTTCCTGAGTTTGCACACAAGGCAACCAAATTTCAGTTTGAGCTAAACTTAACTTTATGCTTCTACAGCCTTTCTCATTGTTTTATATACTTGGCTGGAATTAAAACCCATTCACTAAATAGAACTTGTGTATAGCAGTAGACTTAATGTCCTAGTGTAAGACCAGAGCAGAGTTCGGTCTTTTAAAAATGTAGAACTTGTTGGCCAGGCACTATTCAGTCTTTTAAAATGTAGAACTTGTTGGCTGGGCGCAGTGGCTCATGCCTGTAATCCCAGCACTTTGGGAGGCCGAGATGGGTGGATCACGAGGTCAAGAGATCGAGACCATCCTGGCCAACATGGTGAAACCCCGTCTCTACTGAAAATACAAAAATTAGCTAGGCGTGGTGACACGCGCCTGTAGTCCCAGCTTCTCGGGAGGCTGAGGCAGGAGAGTCACTTGAATCCGGGAGGCGGAGGTTGCAGTGAGCCGAGATCGTGCCACTGCACTCCAGTCTGGTGACAGAGCGAGACTGTGTCTCAAAAAAAAAGAAACACAAAGTAGTCCATTAAGGATATGTCCCAACCTAACAAATTATTCCACCCATTTTGCAGATGAGAAAGAGACCATCAGAGATTACTGAATCACCGAAGGCCACAAGTGGAGATGAGGCATGGGCATTATTGGGAAATCAGTAGTTCCTACTAGGAATACACACTCTCTTTCTCTCTTTCTTTCTTTTCTTTCTGTTTCCTTCTTGAGACGGGATTTCACTCTGTAGCCCAGGCTGGAGTGCAGTGGCGCCATCTCGGCTCACTGCAACCTCTGCCTCCCAGATTCAAGCGATGCTCCTGCCTGAGCAGCCTCCTGAGTAGCTGGGATTACAGGTGTGCGCCACCACACCTGGCTAATTTTTTTTTATTTTTAGTAGAGACAGGGTTTCACCCTGTTGACTGGGCTGATCTTGAACTCCCGAGCTCAGGTGATCCACCTGCCTCAGCCTCCCAAAGTGCTGGCATTACAGACGTGAGCCACTGCACCAGGCCTCCTTTGTTTCTTTTTAAATGTGAGGTATCAAAGCCCAACCAACCCTTCTCCACTGCCTCAATAATTAGAGCACAGAAACAGATGTCCTGAGTTTGAATATGAACCATGACATCTTCAGCTATTTTCTCTTTGATCTGAATTCCCATACCTGTAAGAATAGTGTTTACCTCAAGGGATTTTATGAGAATTATTTTAGGTTTAATGTTATTGATAGGGCTTTACAAGAAAATAAACTCTTCTCTTTTGTATTTGGCTGATGTTTCCGTTCAGTTTAGAATTCAGCAGAATTTTCTTTAATTTTGTAAAGTCAATACATATTAGTGTTAAACTTGGTATGTGTGTTACCTCATATGATATAGTTTAGGACTTACATACTTAACAGTATACTGCATTTATGTAAGTGTGAAGCAGCTTAAATGATCAGATTATTGAGAGCTCAAATTGTCAGATAGGAAAAAGTCATCGAAAATATCAAAATATATTTAAAAAGTTTAACCCAGCTCAAATATATTAAAAGATGTTTATGGTTTTATATATAATAAAATGTGCACTGCTAGTCTGTCTTGGTATTATATCAGTTTATATATTTTGCTGTTTATATTTCACATGACTAGTTTTTAGGTAATGTTATCTGGTTTATTTTAACAATGTAAAATAATTGTCAGGTTTAAATGACAAGTCTTAATGGGCTTGTCCTGCAGATTCCAGGATTCACCTTTTTGCATTTAACTGTAATGTAGTTCTATTTGCTTTGACATTTTCTTTTTATTGAAAGGGAGGAGCTCTACTTTGAATAACATGATATGTTTTAAAAATGATTTTCATACTACTGTTAAGTTAAATTGGCCATATAAATTAATCTCAAGCTTGCATTTTAAAAGGAATAAACACATTGGCAGCGATTGGCTGTAATGAGAGTAAAACCATGCTGACTCTGGTGATGCGTGTTTGCAGGCTAGTGGTGCACACAGTCATACATTCTCTGACCCTTTGTGTGGTGGTGAATCTGCTTAGCTAGGAGAGTAAACTTTTCAGGTTTTTCATTTTAAAAAAATTATTTATTTTTGTATTTATTTTGAGACAGGGTCTTACTCTGTCACCAGCGCTAGAGAGCAGTGGCTCCCGACCGCAACTTGGCTCAACTGCAGCCTCAACTTCTCAGGCTCAGGTGAGCCTCCCACTTCAGCCTTTCTGGGTAGCTGGGACTACAGGCATGCACCACCACACCTGGGCTTTGTATTTTTTGTAGAGGTGAGGTTTCACCATGTTGCCCAGGTTGGTCTTGAAGTCCTAGACTCAAGCAATCTGTCTGCCTTGGCTTCCCGAAGTGCTAGGATTACAGGTGTGAGCCACCGAGCCCAGCCAGTTTTTTTAATAAACAAAAAGCGTCAGGTACATCAAGATTATATTTAGTGTGGCCATTGAGGAGAATACTACATATATGTTCCTGTAGAACAGTTTTCTTACTTTGTGACAGTTGACAGTATTCAGCAACAATTCCGTGTATTGATTTACATTATAAAATAAGCCATTTATTCATAGAAGTAAAATCTCCCGTGGACTCAAGTAAAAATGTATGAGAAAATAATTAAATAGCCTCTGGCACGTGACCTCCTGGGAATATATTGAAGTGCTCCCACCTTCTCCTCCTCCAGTCACCAGTCTTGCCTCATCACCCTCAAGGAGTAGGATTTCTTTGTACCTTTGTGATCTTCAGTAGTTCCTGGGACATATCTTTTTGCTGTATTTAAGGAATTTATAATGTTCAGTAAACCGAATAATTTGATCATACTTTGCCAATAGGTGCTCCCATCTTCATGTAGTATTCTAGTCTGAGAAGTCCGTGATTATAAGACTTTGGTTCATATAAGAAGAATTCAAGATAATTTATTAGTGCTTTGTATTTGAAGTTCCATGTTTCCGAATTTACTTGTAAGTAAGCTTTGTATATCGAAAGGAGTCTTTGACAAGAATAGAAGTATAAAAGTAAGAATTATAAATAGAAACAAAAAATAAAAAATTGGGAGCAGGTCTTAAAACGACTCAGTTTTGACTATATGAGTTTGGTTGTCTCTTTTGAATGGTGGTAAAAGCAGATTAACAAAAGAACAGGTATGGATGGTTAGAGGCAGGTCATTAATATCCATAGCCAGTCTGGGGCTGTGGAATCTTAGAGCTTTTCTGCTCATCTCTTCCTAAAGGCTGTATAAGTGCCAGACCAGTCTGGGCTTCACTTTTGACATGTCTCCAGGACTGGGAGCCTCTCAGAAGGTTGACCTGGTTTGGATGATCCTAAAAGAGACAGTTTTCAAGTGGAATTAAAATAGACTGAGAATTCATGGCCAGGTGCCGACACTGACACTTGTAATCCCAGCACTTTGGGAGACTGAGGCAGTGGATCACTTGAGCCCAGGAGTTTGAGACCAGCCTGGACAACATGGCGAAACCCCATCTCTACCAAAAATTCAGAAATTAGCCAGTCTCATGACCTGGTCTCTAAATAAATGAATAAACCGATGAAAAAAATAGACTGAGAATTCAATAACTAAGGAGTTGGATAACCCAAGATACTTAGATAAATCTGATTTACATGTTTTTAAAAATAGCTGTCATTTATCTTGGTTAGTTATATTTCCTTAAAACTTGGTGGTTATTGGCTGGGCATGGTGGCTCACGCCTGTAATCCCAGCACTTTGGGAGGCCGAGGTGGGCAGATCACAAGGTCGGGAGATCGAGACTATCCTGGCTAACACAGTGAAACCCCGTCTGTACTAAAAATACAAAAAATTAGCCGGGCGTGGTGGCGGGCACCTGTAATCCCAGTTACTCGGGAGGCTGAGGCAGGAGAATGGTGTGAACCTGGGAGGCAGAGGTTGCAGTCCGCCATTGCTCTCCAGCCTGGGTGACAGAATGAGACTCTGCCTAAAAAAAAACAAAAAACCTTGGTGGTTATTACTTTTTATGAAAGAATCATTAGTATTTGCTTTAAATGTAGTCAGATATTTATATAAAATGAGTAAATATTTCCACTAACTTTTTTTAGAAATTTAAGTTAGTTTTTTTGTCATGTAGGTAGGGAAACCTACCCATTTCCCCAGTCTTTTGTGAATTCTCTTATTGCCTTTTAGGCAGAACAAGAATATATACACAGAGACACCATTTATACCAAGACATTCCACTACACAAACTCTTCTGTACCTTGTTTTTCACATAATTATCTTAAAGAAATTTCCATATCAACGTATGTAGATTTACTTCATTCTTTTTAAGGGCTCAGTAGCACATGTTGGAATGGGGAAATTATCAATTATTTGACAACATAATACTTAAATCATTTAAAAATTATTTTAAGAAAAGGCATTTGAAAACCTGGCATCTTATATTGAAATCTTTGGATCTTTGTCAGTTTCATAGTACTTCTTCTAAATAATTTTCATAGTTTATCCATTGTGCAAATAACTGGAGTATGCAGACAGCAGCTATTTCACTTTTTGGATTCTTCTAAACAGGGAAAAGGTTAAAAATAAGAGTGTTACCTTAGTATAGCACTATTAGGTGGTGCTGAGCCCTTCCATACACGGAGGAGTGTTAATACAAATGAGCATCACTTCTTTGAATCAGAGGGTGGGATGCGTGTTGTCCAATGGAGCTGAGGGAGTTTGAGAGGAGGGATGAGAATACAGCACATGGGAGTCAGTGAGGGTGGCTCATGCACATTTCATGTTCAGTCCTTGACTGAGTCACAGGCCATACATACTGGCAAGTGTGTGATCAATGCCAACTCCTGTTTAGCCAAAACAACAGAGTGCTTTAATACTATTTTAGAGCTGCTTTTTTGGTAATTTACATATTCAGTCTTTGTGAACATAAAGAATGCATTAAAGTGAATTCTCACAATTAAGGAGAAGGATGAAAACTGAACAGTCAGGTTCTTTTGATAGTTTTACTCATTGGCTGAGCTGTTTTCAGTCTTTCAGATTTCCTTTTCTTTATGCAAACTTGTCAATGAGATAAAGTGAGCACTCTTGCTGAACTGAACGGGGTCACACTTAATTCCTTCAGGTTGGGTCCAGAGCAGCCATGTGACTGACTGATGTAAGTTTCAGAAATAACTCAAGTAATTTCTAAATATGACTTTGATTTATTTTCTTTAATGCTGTCAAGTCATTTGTACCTACCCCACTTTTGCATTACTGAGCAAAGGACTTTTCCTCTTTCCTCTAAAGGAAGGAGAGACCAGGAATCCTGATCATTTATAAAAACTGGGTAAGCCACCTGATTAAGGTAATAAAGATGATACTGTCTTGGAAACATTGGATTCAACCTGCATCACAAGATGTGGCCTTCTTGAATATATATATATATATAAAAAGTTAAGTAGTTTTAATTCTAGACTTACAGCCTTTGGGAGACTCTTAAAACAAGTCCTTTTGTTGGCCTGCCTTCTGTTCCTCCCTCACACTACCCTCCTTTTCCCTCCCTCAACCCCCGATTCCATCCTCCTCTTCTTAGAGACTTCTGGAACATATTATTTTACCTGGCTTTTCCACTACTTCTCACATTGCTCTAAAATGTATCCTTTTGCAACATCAGATTCCTCATGACTGCCACTGCTTCATCCCTCTGGTCATCTGTAAATGGGTGCTTTTACAAAGAAGCCTGCTCTCTTTTCTCTAATGAGAATATAGAACATCTCCTTTCCCTTTTTTATTCTTTCTTTCAGATGCAGCTTTGATGATAATCCTTTACCAACATCTTCCAAGATGTCTTCAGATCCCCTCCCCTCCTCCCCCTCCTTTCCCCTCCCCTCCCCTCCCCTCTCCTCCTCTCTGCTCTCCTGTCCTCTCCCACTGAGTGGACAAATTTTTATCTTTCTTTTGGGTAGATTCCTAGAAGAAGTATTGGGTCAACACATATAAACATTAAAAAAAAAACTCTTGGCTGGGCACAGTGGCTCAGGTCTGTAATGCCAGCACTCTGGGAGTCTGAGGTGGGCAGATTGCTTGAGTCCAGGAGTTCAAGACCAGCCTGGGTGACGTGGCAAAACCCCATATCTACCAAAAAAAATACAGAAATTAGCAGGGCATGGTGGCCTGCACCTGTAGTCCCAGCTACTCAGGAGGCTGAGGCAGGAGAATTGCATAAGCCCTGGAGGTGAAGGTTGCAGTGAACCAAGATGACACCACTGCACTTCAGCCTGGGCCACAGAGTAAGACCCCGTCTCAAAAAAAGAAAAAAAATTAAATAAATTAAAATTTAAAAACTCTTCAACAGGCTGAGCACGGTGGCTCACACCTGTAATCCCAGCACTTAGGGAGGCTGAGGTGGGTGGATCTCCTGAGGTCAGGAGTGTGAGACCAGCCTTACCAACATGCTGAAACCCTGTCTCTATTGAAAATACAAAAAATTAGGCGGGTGTGGTGGTGCATGTCTGTTATCCCAGCTACTGGAAGACTGAGGCAGCAGGATCGTTTGAACCTAGGAGGCGGAGGTTGAGTGAGCCGAGATTGCGCCATGGCCCTCCAGCCTGGGCAACAGAGCAAGACTCAGTCTCAAAACAAAACAAAACAAAACAAAAAAACAACTCTTGAACACTGCCCAATTGTTTCCCCTGAAGCGATGGTCTGATTTCATTATTTCTTCATATTAACCAGGTATTCATGTAATATAACAGAAAGCTTGACAGGGTGTAATCATAGCGTTTGTCCAGGGAACTTGGAGTCACTGTTATTTATTAGTGTAACAGCTATCATCAACACCATTTCTATAAAACTTACTTGTTTTCTGTGATGGCAATGGGAGATTTTTGAGATTATGATCTTTTGTATTGTTTTGCTCTTTTCCTGATCATGTAATTTATGACAGCAGGTCTCTAAGGACGTCTGTATTTATATTCACATTCAACTGCTTCCATTTCCTGCAGCTCAACTGAGAGCAGGAAAAAAAATTGAAATATTGAGAACCTTTGTTTTTAATTAGTAAGCTACCTCAAATGTCAGAGATGGTGTCAACTTTATAGAATCAGAAAGAGCTATTTTCATGATGGTAAGTAATTAACTTTTACTCATTCAGAGTAGGAGACAAGTAAATTCAAGCATCATGTATGTTTGAATTATATCTCTGCCCCCTCAGTTTTTATAGATAGAATCAGGACAGTTGATTGAGACATCTTTTGACATCTCAAGTGATTTCCAAAACCATCCCTGGCCCCTACCAGCTAGTGTTGGATGAGGACAAAATATTTTCTGTGAATTCACTTTTAAAATTATTTAACTGTATTGATACTAGAATAAATTGATTCCTGTTCTCTACAGAAATGTCCTTGTTGTAGGATGCATAAATGTGGGTATCAATAATACTTTGCAAATGAGAAAGGCAAATCTCCCTATTATTCATAAACTAGAGGTACTTCAGGTGTTGTTGGGAGTGAAAGTCTGTTCACTGGAGGCTGAGTGGGGTGCACCTGGCCTGGGATTACTGCCTGCGAGATCATCTTTCCCCCTGTTAGACAGCTCAGGAAAACATTCACTTACCTACTTCTTTAGATAACCATTTTAATAGATAAGTTTTTAAATCAGTGGCTTGTTTTTAGAATGGTTTCTGTAAAATCTGGGTGTTGCTACTTATTTTTTTCCCCCTCCAAAAATTACCTTTTAAAGATGAGTGAGTTAGTGGGAGAAGCCTGATATTTGCTTGAGTAGTAAAGCCTAGAACATGTTTGTGTTTCTCAATTCATTGATTTGCGTAGCTATTTCCTCTTCCTGGAGGGCTCCCCCTGGAAAACTCTTCCAAAGATATCTGTAGGGATGACTCCTCCTCCTCCTGTTACCACCACCACCACCACCACCACCACCACCACCAGGTGTAGTTCACAACTCACATTCTCAACTGGGTCTGCTGGATTGCCTGCCTTACCCATCTGAAGCCCCCATCCCTGCTCTCCTTTTTCTAACTTTTCCTTAGTGCTTTCTACCTTCTAACATTCCGTATAATCTGTTTATCTATTATGGTATAATTTTTCTTGTTCCTCCAATCTAAGCTCCACAAGAGGACCTTGTCTGCTTTGGCACATCCCAAGTGCCTAGACCAGTGCCTAACTTTCCTAGCAGGCACTCAGCATTGGCCAAATGAGGGAGTAGTAGTAATGTGTGTTTATGTGTATAGTACAAAGTGTGTGGAAAAGGATGACCAGAGAAAGTCTTTTCATTTAAAGGGTGTTTGCTTTTTATATTTTATGTAAAATATTTTACTTTTTTTTTTTTTTTTTTTT
>NW_012114611.1:272641-301289 GCF_000951035.1 Colobus angolensis palliatus | reverse complement strand
TTTCCTAGCAGGCACTCAGCATTGGCCAAATGAGGGAGTAGTAGTAATGTGTGTTTATGTGTATAGTACAAAGTGTGTGGAAAAGGATGACCAGATAAACTCTTTTCATTTAAAGGATTTTTGTTTTTTTTATTTTTTGCATTATTTTTTACTTTTTTTTTTTTTTTGTATTTGGTTTTTATACTTTTGCCAGTTCAGTGAACACTCCTCTTCCTTCTATGGGCTGTTTTTGTTGGCCTTCATAATGTTTCTGTACCTTCTTAACTATATCTGGCTTTGTATTTAACCTGTTATTTTTATTTTAGCTGTTAAATCTTACCCTATCTCATGCCCAGCTTCCAATGATCCCAGTCTGTTTGCATGGGAGTTTGGTGCTAGGCACCGTCTTCACCCCTTTGTTCTGTGCTCCATCCAGTCCTGGTGTCCATAGTTATTGCTCCAGTTGTGTAATTCAACATTCTCATTTTGTGATCAGAGAGCAAAAATTCTTTCTCGTGTTACTAGCCACTCACGGTTGAATTACAAAGGAGCTCTTGGGGTTTTGGAAGTCCCGCTTGTCAGCTTTGGTCAGGTTCATATAATTCAAACCTCAAGCCTGTGTATTAATGTACTGAAGTAATTCCTACCTCTTCCCTCTTACGAATCTATTAATGGAACGAGATGTAGCAGGGCCTTGCACACTCACAAATGGTATAGTTGTACCAAAGATACTTATGTATAACTTAATACATACATATCTCTTGGCAGTATAATCAATATCTAAATTAAATTTTTTTTTTTTTTTGAGACAGTGTCTGGCTCTGTTGCCCAGGCTGGAGTGCAGTGATGTGATCTTGGCTCACTGCAATCTCTGCCCCTGGGACACAAGCCATCCTCCCACCTCAGCGTCCCTAGTAGCTGGGAACACAGGCACACACCACTGTGGCTGGCTAATTTTTGTATTTTTTGTAGAGACGTTGCCCAGGTAGTCTCCAACTCCTGAGCTCAAGTGATCCTCCCACGTTGGCCTCCCAAAGTGCTGAGATTACAGATATGAGCCACTGAGTCCAGCCTAAATTAAAATTTAATATTTAGGGGGCCAGGTGCGGCGGCTCATGCCTAATCCCAGCACTTTGGGAGGCTGAGGTGGGCGGATCATGAGGTCAAGAGATTGAGACCATGCTTGCCAACATGGTAAAACCACGTCTCTACTAAAAATACAAAAATTAGCTGGGTGTGGTGGTGCACACCTGTAGTCTTAGCTACTCGGGAGGCTGAGGCAGGAGAATCACTTGAACCCCATAGGCAGAGGTTGCAGTGAGCCGAGATCACATCACTGCACTCAGCCTGACAAACTCTGTCTCAAAAAAAAATTTTTTTATTTAATATTCACACATAACTATTTTTTCTCACGCAAATGAGTGGTGACAGTTAAAAGTAGGCAAGGTCATTCCCTTTTTACAAATAAGCAAAGAATATAGTGTTGCCTGTACTATGTTCAGGTGTGAAAAGAAGACTAGTTCCTCCTCAGGGGAAGGAACTGAGAAGAAAAAATATCACAGCATAAGAAATGGACACTTGGTTTAGTCTTAATCTTACTGCCTAGGCTGCACAAGTAAGGTATTTGAGAATTTAGTCTTTTTAAAAACATCTTGGCTGGTGCAGTGGTTCATGCCTGTAATCCTAGTGCTTTGGGAGGCCAAGGCGGGCCGATGGCTCGAGCCCAGGAGTTTCAGACCAGCCTGGGCGACGCGGCGAAATCCCACATCTCCAAAAAATTAGCTGGGCCTGGTGACATGCTCCAGCTACTCGGGAGGCTGAGGTGGGAGGATCATTTGAGCCCAGGAGGTCGAGGCTGCAGCGAGCCATGATCATACCACTGCACTCCAGCCTGGGCAAAAGAATGAGACCTTGCCTTAAAAAAAAAATAAAAAAATAAAAGACGCAGTTATTTTGTGGTATTTGGTGTGGAGAAGAGAAGGGAGAGGTATGACTTGGCCCACCATTTTCGTAGTTAGGAAGATTATTGGTTGTCTTTCAGGTTTTTAAGCTACTTATTCACCTTGGGTGATTAAAGCTCATTTTTCTGCTGAAGTTCTTTTTCAGGAACTGCTCAAGGATAAATTTACAATGATGAGAAAGCCATGGCCTGGTTCCAGGCCTTGGCTTGCTGAACTAGAAGAACACTTTGGGGAAATGCTGACCTTGGCATTGACCAGAGTACCAAATTCCTTTCTTGCATTGTTTTGCATCATGCAAGCTTCTGATGGATTGTACGCTCCTAGATCGTGATAGTGAATTGAACACTTTGCTATATACAGAATAAGCTTTTGAAAGAACTGAGAGCAGACAAGTTAGGCAATAATTGTAGTACACAAAGATTTACTCTGAATCCTTTAAATAGCAGACTCTTTAATGTTCTTAAATATGATTGATTATATACAGTTTTTGAGAAACTAATGTATTACATTTAATAAGGAAATTCTTGGCAGCATGCAAGCATATATCCAAGCTCATTTCATTTGCTTGTGAGCTAACATTGTCAAGTGACTATGTATATATATGCATTACATGCACTGTGTACATTGTAAGTAAATAGCACGGTAGTAGACTTTTTTATGGCTGACTTTTACAAAAGTTATCTTTTATTGATTTATAACTTGATTGAATTTTTTTTTTTTTTTTTTTTTTTTTTGAGACAGAGTCTTTGACACCCAGGCTTTAGTGCAGTGGCACATTCATGGCTCACTACGGCCTTGACCTCCCAGGCTTAAGTGGTCCTCCTGTCTCAGCCTCCTGAGTGGCTGGGACTGCAGGTGCATGCTGCCATGCCTGGCTAATTTTTAAGTTTTTTGTAGAGTCAGGTTCTTGCTTTGTTGCCCAGGCTGGGCTCTAGTCATCCTTCTACTTCAGTTTCCCCGAGTGCTGGGATTATAGGCATGAGCCAGTACACCCAGCTTGATTGCATTGTTGACAGATGAAGTGATACACCTGATACTAGTTCTTTGAATTTTTATAACTCGCTTTATGATCTGGTATGTAGTCAATTTCTATAAATGTTCTATTTAAAAAGAATATATGTCAATAAGAGTTCCACAGATAAACTCTACAGAAAATTGAGTGACCCTCTTCAGTTCTGCCAGGGATAGTACATAGCTGGTATCACTTCAGATGCACAGGAGATAAGATACTCATTTTATGTAATGAGTAAAAAGAAACATGATGAATTGCTTAAAGATTCTTATAAGTGACTTAGAAGTTTATATACACATATTCACTAATGTAGCCTGTTTTCTAGATGACAGTATCTTTTGAACAGCCCTGATTTGATTTACTAAACTTTACATGCAATAAGGTTTAAAAAAAAACCCCAACTTTATTGACGTATAATTCACATATCATACACTATACCAATTTAATATATACAATTGAATGTTTTTTAGTAGGTTCATAGTGTTATGCAACCATCACTGTAATCTGATTTTAGAATATTTTTAGAACTCCAAAAGAAACCTCAGCCAGGTAAGGTGGCTCATGCCTGTAGTCCCAGTATTTTGAGAGGCTAAGGTGGGTGGATCATGTGAGGCCAGAAGTTTGAGACCAGCCTGGGCAACATGGCAAAATAAAAAAATTAGCCATGCGGGCTGGTGTGTGTCTGTAGTCCCAGCTACTGAGGAGGCTGAGCTGGGAGGATCACTTGAGCCCAGAAGATCGAGACTGCAGTGAGCTGAGATCACACCACTGCACTGCAGCCTGGACAACACAGTGAGACCCTGTCTCCAAAATAAAAAGAAATCCCATATTAATTAGCAGTCAATTTCCTTTCCCCCTACTCATCCCCTGGCAAACCTGAATCTGTTTCTTTGTCTATGCATTTGCCTATTTTGGATATTTGATATAAATGGAGTCATAGAAAGTATGGTCTTTTATGAATGGCTTCTTTCGCTTACCATGTTTTCAAGGTTCATTCATGTTGCAGCATGTATCAGTACTTCATTCCTTTTTCTCTTGATTTCTTTCTTTCCTGCTCTGCCTTTTCATTTCTTTCTTTCTTTTGAGATGGAGTCTTTCTCTGTTGCCCAGGCTGGAGTGCAGTGGCATGATGTCTGCTCACTGCAACACTTCACCTCCCAGGTTCAAGCGATTTTCCTAACTCAGCCTCCAGAGTAGCTGGGATTACAGGTGCATGCCACCATGCCCGGCTAATTTTTTGTATTTTTGGTAGAGACGTTGTTTCACCATTTTGGCCAGGCTGGTTTTGAACTCCTGGCCTCAAGCAATTCACCTATCTCGGCCTCCCAAAGTGGTAGGATTACAGTCATGAGCCACCACACTTGGCCTTTCTTTTCTTTCTTTTGAGACAGGATCTTGCTCTGTCACTTAGGCTGAAGTGCAGTGATATTATCATAGCTCCCTTGCAGCCACCAAGTTCTGGGCACAAGCGATCTTCCCACCTCAGCCTTTTGAATAGCTATGGCTACAGGTGTGTGCCACCATGCCTAGCTAACTTTTTTAGTTTTTGTAGAGATGAGGTCTCACTATGTTGCCCAAGCTGGTCTGGAACTCCTGGACCTCAAGTAGTCCTCCCACCTTGACTTCCCAAAGTGCTAGGATTAGCAGCATGAGCCACCACTCTTAGCTCTTCATTCCTTTTTATTGCTGGATAATATTGTAAGGATATTCCATGTTTTATTTATCCATTCATTAGTTGATGGACATTTGGGTTGTTTTTACTTTTCAGTTATAATGATGCTATGAACATGGATGTGCAAATTCTTTTCACCTTCAGAGGAGGTGGTTTTTAGCTGATCTTCATAAATTTCACCCATTCCAAAAAGGCATATAACCCATATCATGACCCTTTGATTTGTAATTTTTTTCTGAGATTTTAATTTAATCTTTTTTATGGTCTTGCCCAGGCTGTTCTCCAACTCTTGCATTCAAGCAGTCCTCCCACTTCAGCCTCTTGAGTAACTGGGACTATAGGCTCATGCCACAATGCCTGGCTTCTTTTTCTGTGTGTGTGTGTGTTTTTTTTTTTCTCCCTCTTGAGACAAGGTCTCACTCTGTCACCTGGGCTAAAGTTCAGTGGTGCGATCTTGGCTCACTTTAGCTTTGACCTTCTGGGCTCAAATGATTCTGTCACCTCAGCCTCCGGAATAGCTGGGACAAGTGTGTGTCATCACGCCCTGCTAATTTTCAAATTTTTTTGTAGAGATGGGATCTCACTATGTTGCCCAGGGTGGTAGTCTAGAACTCCTGGGCTCAAGCAATCTGCCTGCCTCTGCCTCCCAAAGTGCTGGGATTACAGGCGTGAGCCACCGCGCCCGGCCAACATTTATTTGTTGTCTGCTTTGGACCAAGTACTCTGTTGGGAGCTTTGCATAGATTATCCTCCTTAATCCTGTTAACAGTCCCATGAGAAAAATGCAGATTTCCCTATTTTACAGATAGAAAAAAACAAGGACCCAGGAAACTTAACTAACATATCCAAAGAGACAGCTAGTAAATGATAAGCTGGGTTTGGAACCTAGATGTTTCTGACTTCCACAGCATTACACAGATATGGAATGGAAGATCTAGACATTTTTAAACATTAAGACAAATTTTGAAGATAATCTCATTACTTCTTTTTTATCAAATCAAGTCTTTCCTATGATTTTTCTTCCTTTCCTTTTCTTGACAGCATCCCCTTTCTACTACTGAAAAGAAGGCCAGTGCTGTATCAGCTGTATTCAGTGGTTTTAAGATCTTTCGGCTAAGGTGAGGGTTTTTGTTCAAACACAGTCTTGCTCTGAAGTGTAATCAAATATAATCAGTAAAAGCAGAGTGGTTGAAGCTTGGAGAATTTCCTAAAATTACTAATAGCTGTAGTACTGCAAGCTCTTAGTCTGAAAACAGAGGAAACACATCATTCTTCACATAATTTGCTTATTTTCTGGGTTTTCTGTTTGTTTTGTTTTGAGACGCAGTCTCGCTCTGTCGCCCAGGCCAGAGTGCAGTGGCGTAATTCCGACTCACTGCACCCTCTGCCTCCCGGGTTCAAGTGATTCTCCTGCCTTAGCCTTCTGAGTAGCTGGGACTACAGGTGTGTGCCACTACGCCCGGCTAATTTTGTATTTCTCATAGAGACGGGTTTTACCATGTTGGCCAGGCTAGTCTCAAACTCCTGACCTCCAGTGATTTGCCCACCTTGGCCTCCCAAAATGTTGGGATTACAGGTATGAGCCACTGCTTCGGGCCACAATTTGCTTATTTTCAAATAAGCTGTAGTCTTTCAACAATTAGCAAGTTAGTATTTGGAATTCGTGTCCACCAGTTATTTTTAACTAATAGTTTATTTAGATAATATCTTGATGGGGAAGTCTTAGCATATCAAATGGTTGCTGTTTTAACTGCAAGAATAAAAAGAAACACAAGCATAATTTAGAAAAGCCATTTTGATTATGCTGAAATCTTTCATGGAAACAGCATCTATCAGAAATAGTAACACTAGTGGCCAGGTGAGGTGGGTCACACCTGTAATTCCAGCACTTTGGAAGGCTGAGGTAGTTGGATCACATGAGGCCAGGAGTTCGAGAACAGCCTGGCCAACATGGTGAAACCCCGTTTCTACTGAAAATACAAAACTTAGCTGGGCATGGTGGTGCATGCCTGTAGTCCCAGCTACTCTGGAGGCTGAGGCAGGAGAATTGCTTGAACTTGGGAGGTGGAGGTTATAATGAGCTGAGTTCGCGCCACTGTACTCCACCCTGGGTGATACAGCAAGCAGTCTCAAAAAAAAAAAAGAAAAAAGAAAAACAAATAGTAACACTAGCACACTCTATTGATCAACTAGTTCAACTCTCTTAATGCGTGTTCCTAGATAATTTTACATTAGTTTTCAAGTTTCTTTGCAATACTCTGATTTCAAAGAAGTAAACCATATTTACTTTTGTAAGAATCTAGCCTAGAACAAAATGTCATTTATGTAAGCAGAAACAGTGCAAAAAATATTAACTGGACACGGTGGCGCACGTCTGTAATCCCAGCACTTTGGGAGGCCAGCACTTTGGAAGGCCGAGATGGGTGGATCACCTGAGGTCAGGAGTTTGAGACCAACCTGGCCAATATGGTGAAACCCCATCTCTACTAAAAATACAAAAATTAGCCAGGTGTGCTGATGGCCGCCTGTAATTCCAGCTACTCAGGAGGCTGACACAAGAGAATCACTTGAACCTGGGAGGCGGAGGTTGCAGTGAGCCGAGATTGTGCCTGCCATTGCACTCCAGCCTGCCTGACAGAACGACACTCCATCTCCAAAAATAATAATAATAATAAAAATTATCAAGAGGATTAACAATGAAAAGTTTATAAGGGATTTGTCTCTTCTACATAAGAGTTAAATTAGCTTTTAAAAGTTTTAGTACCACGGTTTATGGTTCTGGTGGAGACACCAAGTAGCAGCAATTATTTGTTACTACTTGACTGAAAGTTGTCTCATTTACTTTGTATTTGTTAGACAAGGGGTTTAAGTCCATGTAGCAGAGACCCCAAATAACAGGTACTTAAAACAAGATAGAAGTTGATTTCTAGGTCATGCCATGGTCTGAACTAGTACAGCAACTCTGCTTTATGAGGGCACTGGGCAGCAGGCCCTTCTATCCTGTTCCTTCATCATCTGCTAGTCTGGCTCTTCACCCACATCCCATTTCACCCATCGGGAGGGGAGAAAGAGAAGGGAGGATACACCCATTCCATTTAAGAGCAAGACCTGGAAGTTGCACACATTCTTTCTGTTGATATCACATTGGCCAGACCTTAGTAATTTGACCGTACCTAGCTATGAGGGGACTGGGAAATGTTGTCTTTGTTCTGAGTAGTTGATTGCCCAGCTAACCACCCTATTGTGGAAAACAAAAGAGATAGGATGGACCACTTATTTCTCCTCAAATCCCTTGGCATACAAACTGCTTGTGGTTGTCTTTTTTTGTTTTATGCTTGGCTTTTATAATGATGTGTCCTGTTTCATGTTCTGTTAAAACACCATGTTCATTACTGAACAAAAGCTTCATTCTGAAAAAACTGCATTACAAGAAAATTTGTTATAAATAATAAAGGAAATAAGTAAATCATATTCCAAATTCACAATGCCAAAGTATTTTTAATGCAGGAATTTTAATAAAGTTTTTAAGAATTCTATAGATATAGCTATAACACCTAAACGTAAATGACCAAACCCAACATCCGATTATTTCTAGTTTTTATTCTAGAATAATGGTTTTTTAAATTACTACTATCACTGTCACTGTAAGGAATGGTTAGACTGCCTAATATCACATTTCCATGTGTTGATAGCGTTGGAAGGATGTTATTTTTTTCATAATATTCAGATGTGTGGTGGTATTTGTTTGGGGAGTGACGGCAGGCAAAGAATGGTGGGTAGAGTTTTTTTGTTACTAGGAGTAGTGTTTTTTTCCTTTTAATTGCTAGTTTTGATTGTGATTAGTACAATGAGTGAAATACAGGAAGTATCTGCTAGAACTCTGAAGTATTATTCCTTGCATTGTTGTCTTTGCTATTTTAGGATAAGGAATGTGTTGTTTCACCCCCCTCCTCCAAGTGAAACTGCAGGAAAGTAAAATTTTCTTTAGTGATACTGGAGATGTAAATATCTTTTTTTTTTTTTTTTTTTTTTTTTTTTGAGATGGGAGTCTTGCTCTGTCACCTAGGCTGGAGTGCAGTGGCGTGATCTCGGCTCCCTGCAACCTCCGCCTCCCAGGGTCAAGCAATTCTCTGCCTCAGCCTCCCGAGTAGCTGGAATTATAGGCACCTGCCACCACCCCCGGCTAATTTTTTTGTATTTTTAGTAGAGGTGGGTTCTACCATCTTGGCCAGGCTGGTCTTGAACTTCTGACCTTGTGATCCATCCTCCTTGGCCTCCTAAAGTGCTGGGATTACGGGCGTGAGCCACCACGCTTGGCCAACGTAAATATATTTAGGGGGACAATAGGCACGCAGATTAAAGAGAGAAAGTATTGTATATCAGCCAGGCCAAAAGTTTTATCTCCTAAACTTTGGTGGATAGGTGTTTATAAAATTGCAAATCATTTATAAGAATCCTGAAGCAGTTCATCATAGTTCTTTGTTTCGCTCTATTTTAAGTGCTTTCTTGCCTGCTAAAGGATGTCAGCTCTTGTACTACCGAAATGCCCTGGACAGCTTTCTGTTACAAATTTATAGCTGCAAGATCATTTTTATTCTTTTTGATTCTTCTCCACCCTTCCTTGAGCCTCTATTCCTAAGAGTATTATTAACATTTAACGTTTATTCTTTTGCTGAGGCTGCATTGAGGGGCGTGGGTTGTTTTTATTTAATCTTTACAAATAGTGACCACCAGCTAGTTACTTAAAATTTTGCCAGGAAAAGAGGAACCAGAAGCAGCAGCTGGCTGTCTTTGTTGACTGTACGATCCAGAGTGGACCCAGTGGGTTTTGGGAGCTCCCTTTCCCTCCCCACCACTGCCTCCAGTGGTTTTATTCTCTTCTTTTCACCTACCCCCAGTACTAGATCCCTTCAGTTGCTCTTTCACCCCTGAACTTCCACCACCACCATGTCCCCCAGAGCCATTCCCTGGACCAGCAATAATTTATTTAGTTTCTGCCCCTCCCTTGGGCTTTTAGGAAGAAATGCCCAAGAAAACTTCAGTTTTAGCATTTTCTTTACAGTCTTCTATATTCTTGATCACTTGTCATTGCTTTTGTCTTTATGTCTAGGTACAAAGTAAGAAAAGAAAAGAAAAGCAGATACAGGCCAGGTGTGGTGGCTCTTGCCTATAATCCCAGGACTTTAGGAAGCCAAGGCAGGAAGATTGCTTGAACCCAAGACCCCGCTTCTTAAAAAAAAAAAAAAAGAAAGAAAAGCAGATATCTTGGCCAGGGGAGGTGGCTCACATGTGTGATCTCAGCACTTTGGGAGGCTGAGGTGGGTGGCACCCCGTCTCTACAAAAAATTAGCAGCGCATTGTGGCATGCACCTGTAGTCCCAGCTCCTCAGGAGGCTGAGATGGGAATGGGTCAAGGCTGCAGTGAGCTGTGATTGCACAACTGCACTCCAGCCTGGGCCACAGGGTGAGACCCTGTCTCAAAAAGAAAAGCCGATAGGGAAATAGGCAAGGAGAATTAGCCTAGGAGGAACCTTTACACCCTCCTGAGGGCCCTTCCGTGATTTCTTTCAGCATTCTTTCCTTTTGGAATCCTGTTATTTCTTCTTGAGGGTGACATCTTCTGCCATCCCAAGATGAATTCTGAGTATATTTTTCATAATAATTTTTTTTTTGTAGGGGGGACAGTCTCGCTCTGTCCCCCCCAGGCTGGAGTGCAGTGGTGCCATGTTGGCTCACTGCAACCTCTGTCTCCTGGGCTCAAGTGATTCTCCTGCCTCAGCCTCCCGAGTAGCTGAGATTACAGGTGTGTGCCACCACGCCCGGCTAATTTTTGTGTTTTTATTAGAGATGGGGTTTCACCACTTTGACCAGGGTTTCACCACTTTGACCAGGGTTGTCTTGAACTCCTGGCTTCAAGTGATCTTCCCGCCTCAGCCCACCAAAGTCTTGAGATTACAGGCATGAGCCTCCACACCCAGCCTTTCCCATAGTAACTTTGAAAAGTTACAGAAATTAGGCTGATATACTGCAAATTATTTATTCAACAGTATTTATTGCTGATTGGTTGATTACTGATTAATAAATACTTGCTAGCCTGGATCATTGCTTCCTTCCATCCTGTTTTCCTGTTACACCCCAGCTGTACGTTATTCAAACCATCAGCCTTCTCCCAGGCACTGCTGGAGACAGTCACTGAACTGTGGAACATAACTAAAAACAATAATGTTCTCCCGCCTCCCTTGACTCTCAGCACTGCCTGGTACAGTGTAAATTTCTTTAGTTAACTTCCTCTGCCATTAGAGTAGCAAATGTCATTGAGTGCTTACTCTAGGCTAGGAGCTAAGAACTCTGCATATATTATCTCTTTTAATCTTTATAATAACGTGTAGGTTCTGTTATCTTTGTTTTACAGTTGAAGAAATTGAGGCTTAGGGAAGTTAAGTTTTTCAGTCTCATAACTGGTCTATAACTGGTGGAGTTGGAGCTACAATCTATATTAACTTTAGAGCATGTGCCTCCCGTTCCTGTAGTGGCTACTCTGAATATCTTTACCCAAACCCTCTCTTCCACCTCTTCATTGCTGTCAGCAAAGACCTTAGAGAGGCAGCACTGAGAGGTAGGTAAGAGTTTGGATGCTGGAGCCAGACCATCTGCTTTGAAGCTGGCTCTCACAGTGTTGTGTCCTTGTGCAGGTCAGTTAATTTCCCCGTGTCTCACTTTCCCACCTGGAAACTGAGACTCATAATACTCTCCATCGGATTGTTTTGAGGACTACATGGATTAATGTACGTGGATGCTTAGATGAATGGTACCCAGAATGAACTAAGCAGTGAATGAATGTAGAGGGGAAAATAGACAAGAAAACCTTTACTCTGACTCCTGTGCAGAAAGAAATTTAGAGGTTGTTAAGCCAGAGCCCTGTCATCTTCTGTCCTCACTCCCAGTGCTCCAACACCTATACCTGCCTACCCATCCTTACCCTTTTTCTTAGAGAAAAGGTATCTCTAAAGTCCTACAGTGCTTTAAACCTTTGATACATCCTGATAAACACAGAAAATGATAATATTTGTTCAATACAGTGGGGTAAAAAGACTGCCTGTTTGAGGTGACTGGCTCAAGACTTTCGTTCCCTGAAGCTTGGCTAAACTGCCCCAAGGGACTGAGTATTAACATTTCCACACCCATAAAGCATCAGCGCAGATACCACATTCCTAGCACAGGTTGAGAAGCCCTGGCCCTAACCACTGACAACACTAACCCTTATCAAACTTGTAATTAAATCATTAATTATGGAATTCTTCTCGGATGTTTCTCCATGCTGGGAGAAACTATAAACTTCATCACTATGCCTATAAATGTTGGACCCATGTCCCACTAAAGTGGTGCCTTGTACATAGGAAGTTCTTAGTGCTTGTTGGTGGAATCAGTATCTTTCTAATAGCTTTCTTTGTAACTTACATATTTGTCCATCTTTAAGAAAAAGAAAAAAAAAACTCACCTGCTTTGACTCTAGCCTTCTGTAATACTACCCCATATCTTATTCCCTTTTTAACAAAACATTGAAAGAAGGAAATCTATTGCTGTCGTTTCACCTCTTACTCATTCTTCAGTGTCCTAAATAATCTGTTTTCTTCCTTCACTGTTCCTTTAAAACTGTTCTTAACTGGGCCACTGATGATCTACCTGCCAAATCCCGTAGTTATTTTTTGATCCTTATTTTATATTTGTGACAGTGTACACTCATCTTCTCTCTGCCTCCATTTTCCTCATTCCCTTCTGGTCTCCCCACTGTGTGTCAGCATAGTCTCCATTTCCTCTGCCTGTTCTTTAAATGTTAGTTTACCCCAGGATTCCTTTTCTGGCTGCCTTCTTCTCTCATGCTGCATTCCTTCTGGGTGATATCATTCACACCCAAGGCTTCAGCTACCACCTCCTACGCTTGATGGTTCTAAAATCTATATATCCATTCTAGAGTTTCTCTCTCCTGTTGCCTGCTGGATATCCTCCCTTGTTTTTGACTTGCCATATGTAACAGTGCCAGACAAATGGCATTCATCCAACATTGAGCTAAAGCAGCCTTAGAGCCCATGAGATCCTTATTCCTACAGATGAAGAGACTGAGGACCAGAGACATATAGTGGCGTGCTCAGTATCAGATAAATAGTTTGTTACAAAATGGGGAGGAAAACCTAAGTCTTTGGACACTGGGACTTGAACACAAATTTATAAACTTACGCCAAACACAGAATGGTGATGTTTATTGCCTCATTGGAAAAACCCTCTTCCACTCTGGCCTAGGCAACCTGCTTTTGCGATCCCCATGCTGTGGCAGTGGCAGTACTCTCCTTACTTGTGTTTTTCCCTGTACATCTTTGGTTTCCAGAGCAGTATGAATTGGCTACCAACAAAATTCTTCATCTCTTTAAAAGTTTTCACTTTTTTTGTGCCTGCCAAAGGACATACTTAGATTTTGATCACTGTTAATTTTATCTAGACTATTGATAAAGATTGCCTGGCACATGCACCATTTAATTCATACTCAGTGATTGGTATTACTTACTGCCTAGTTTTAAAAAAATTGCTCCAATTGATGCAAGAATAAAAGCAGAATAGTTGGAAAATAACTAGCTGTTAACGCTAGAAACGGTTTTCTTATCTTCAGAGAAAAATTACCAAGATAAAGGGGGAAAGAAGAAGCCATAATGAAATTACTTTTCTTCCCCTCGCCATTTTTTTTTTCTGAAAGTTTGGCAACATTTGTAATTAGATGCACGTAGCACTGTTTTGTGCATAATGGCATGGTTTATTTACATACATTTACATATATGCATTTTAACTGATCTCTGCTCATTTCTGGTTTAGATATTTGTATACTCCTCTTTGAGACATCAGTTTTCCTTCTTTTAGGCCCTTAACATCTAAAGGCACTAACTTTGTTGGCTCTTAATGCTGAGTCTAGTACCATGATCTGAGTCTAGCACCGTGGAGCAACTTAAGTGATACTTGATGCATTCTGTCTTATTTTTTTAAGAGAGAATTTACCAACCCAGAATTTTCTAGGTAATCCTTTTAAAGGTAGTTATTCTTAGGACTTAAGGGTGGGGTTGGGGCTGGGGAGTTGTCAACTAAAACAAGTTGAGTATGTGCTCTGTGCCAGGGACTTTTGCATTCATTCTCTCATTGAAGACTCATCATAAACACTCAAGGTAGAAGTTATTCCAGTTTTACCTATTAGGAAACTAAGGCACAGAGTTGTTAAGTAACTCGTCAAGAAGTAAGTAAACAGCAGTCTCAGCATTCAAACCCTGATCTGTTTCATACTAGAACCCGTGCTTTTTCTATGGACTGAACCATCCCCTGGATTCCACCTGTCCCTTTGAAACCTTCAGGTCATTATGTATAGCAAACTTCTTATTTGCAGGCATGGTTTTTCTAAGTGGACAAATAAACATACCTTTTGCATTAGATGGATTAATTTAACCAGCACCTGATGATGAGACTTACAGATCAGTTTCTCAGTGTTTTAAGTGTTTTACTTTGTTGCTTTTTGTTTGAACTTGCTTGGTGCCTTAGGTGAAATACCATTTGTAAGAAGTCACATATGTTTGACCTAGAAAACAGGGCTGTGCAGCCAAAGCAATTCTATAGTTTGTGTTTGAGGAGAAAGCAGTCTGTGCTTATTCTCTAGTTCTTGACATGGAAAATGTCTAGTCATTGTCCTAAATGAGGTGAGAGGATATCTAATGAGAATGGAAATTTGAATGTCCTGAAGTAAGTTTCCTTGAAAAATCGTGTGTAAGATTAGCAAGGTTGAGTTAAAACTATAGCTTTTACAGACTGCCTATTGAAGACTTTGAGAACCACTGATTTTATTCCAAAAAAAAAAAAATTAGATAAAATAAAAATTTTCATCTTCTTTCAACAGATTGAAGTAGTTTAACAGAGCTTTATTTCTGGCTAACTATGAAAATGTTATATCTTTTTACTATTTTCATCATAAGATTAATTCTACCTCTGTGTAGAAGGAAACTCCAGAGAGGTTTTAAAATAATTCAAGGTTGCAAATTCTTTGGAATCCCATTGGACACTTTCAATAAGATACAGCAAGAAAAATAGGGGAAGACGGAGGCCAGGAGCTGGTTTAAGGGTTAAGGTCCTTGTTTTGTGTGACTGTGAGCTTCATTTCGTATGTTTTTGAGCCTTTCTAGATCACCTCTGTAAAGAGGATATTTGAAGATGGGCGGCTGCTATGTATATTGCATTGGATGGAATTATCATTGTGAGGAGAACATGATAAAATATAATAATGAAATTTTTATCTTCTAGCCAGCATGTCCTGGATAGTATTCACATCCTCTGCCTTTTTCAGCTTTGCTTTAAGATTGCCCTCATTCACATTCTCAGCTATATTTTTATCTCTTTCTCTTTATTCGTCTACTTGTACCCCTCTTGTATGAGTAATGATAACCCTAGTCCTGTTCCCCATCTCCAGCCATAGCTAACACAAACCACCTTCCTGGTCTAAAATTTACATGTAAAGGATAGAATAGGATGATTAGATTCAGGTATAGATTTGACGATGTTGACTGTTGATAAGTTTTATTTTAGTTTCTCATTTATTTCTCTCCTAATTACTCCTTAACAAAACAGAACGGCCATATTCTGTGTAAATGAATATTTAGTAATGATGTATAATGATTTTTTTGCTATTTTTAAAACACCAATTGGACACAGTTTCCGTAGTTGGCTGTCTGGTTTAAAAGATGAAAGGGGTCGGGTGTAGTGGCTCATGCCTGTATTCTTAGCACTTTGGGAGGCCAAGGCAGTGGATCACTTGAGGTCAGGAGTTGGAGACCAGCCTGGCCAACGTGATGAAACCCTGTCTTTACTAAAAAGACAAAAATTAACTGGGAGTTGTGACACTTGCCTGTAGTCCCCATCTACTTGGGAAGCGGAGGCAAGAAAACTCTTGAACCCCAGAGGTGGAGGTTGCAGTGATCCAAGACTGCACCACTGCACTCCAGCCTGGGCAACAGAGAGAGATTCCGTTTCAAAAAAATAAAAAAAAAAAGATGAAAGAGATTAAAAGAGACAGTTCAGCCAGGGTCCTGTTGAGGAGCAGAAGAATTGTTAATACATTTTGGAACGTCATCTATATTTTGAAGTGATTCATAATAATTGCTTATGTTTATTTATGGACAACAGGTTTTATTTTTTAAAATTGCATCTGATTTAGGCGCCACCTACCAATAGCAATAGATAAAGAGCAGTAAGAAAAAGGCAGAGATTCTAGTCTAGCTTAGGCAGGACATGTATATTTTCACATCTCAGTTTCTTGTTCTCATGAAGGTAATGCCTTTTCAGTTTATTGAAGAAGGTTTTCAGCCAAATCAAATGAATTGATGTCAGAATGTTTTGAAAAGTTAAAGAATAAAAAATAAAAAAATTTAAAAGAATGTTTCGAAAAGTTAGATTGGTGGTAGTGTTATATAGTGCCATTCTTTGAAGAGTGAAGTAAATTGATGGGCCCATGAGGCGACTATCAACCCTCAATGTCAAGTGTCTGAGGATTTCGTGGTGGGGCACAAACGGCCAAGTCCTACCTCAGCTTAGGCTGCAGGAGCAGCAGTAGGTCCATCTCTGTTCATCAGTGATTGAAATTACAGCTTCTATATCTGTTGTTCTAAGCATGCCACTCTTTTCCAAACTCTGGGTTTGATAAACTGTGCCTTCACCCTCAGTGTCTATCTCTCCTGACGGTCATCCTTCAAGACCTAACCCAAGAGCAACTTTTGTGACGTCTTCTCAATCTTTCTGAAGTAGAATTTGGAGCGTCTCTCTAAAAATGAATATATGGTAGTGTTTAAGAGCAGGGGCTCTGGAGCCAATTCTGCCTGGATTCAGATCCTGATCACGGCACTTACTAGGTGTGACTGTAGGCAAATTGCTTAAACTTCTGTACCTCACTGTCCTCACCTATAAAATGAGAAAAATGATGATAATATCACCTGATAGGGCTGTTGTGAGGCTCTTGGAACAGAGACTGATACATAGGAGGCCCTTGATAAGTGTTATTTTACTTATATGTTCTTATCGAGTATTATAATTTTCGTTACCATTCTGTCCTTGCTCCCATGGGACTTTGTACATAATCTTGAGTGTAGCACTTGCACTTTTATTGTAATATTTGTTTAGACTGGGAACTCCTTGAAGGCGAAGATACTATTTTATTTGTCTTTGCTTAGTGACCTGCCTAGCATCCATTCAGTGCTCAAAAATGCTTTTCTTTCCTTCCCAAAGTCCCCCCCACCCTCCATCATCACCCCTGATTGCATAGCTGTGACTTTGAAGCAGGGTTGCATGGCACGTGCTTTTTTATTTCCACTGGGGCAGGAAGTTTGTGGCTGCAGCTGTAACCCTTGCTGTCTGTCCATTAAGATTGTTCCCAACAGAAAAATTTATCATATGACTTGATGACCCTCCAGAATTTTTCAGATGTTGTGTTTATTAAGCCCCTAATTGCTCAAGGTACTGCACAAGGTCATAAATGAAAGTTACTTAGCATTGCCCCATTTCTCTGGGAGATAGGAATCTTGAACAACTACCAAACATGGCTCTGCCTATATGGAGCCAGTCAGCAGCAGAGTAAAACTAGCAAACGACTAAGTGACTGTATCATTAGGAATTTATATCACCTTTCTGATAAGAGAATGAAAAGCCAGACCCAAACCAAATGTCTGCTCTGTAAAGCATTTCTTTCCCTACTCAGGCCAAGATTGCAGTGCTTCCTTCTGGGTTCCAGAAGGTGCTACATTTGTGTGCATGTCTCCCATGGTGCTTAATTATGGAGTGTTAGTCATGTTTGTTTGCCTCTGCCTCTTCTCTGTGACATAATTGTCTACCCCTACCCCCACTTGGCCAGTAGGGTAGGCTTTTAGTCAATGTTTGTTGATGTTATTTTCCGTAGTCCAGACCCTATATTTTAAATCACAGTGAAAACTTTGCAAGGGAGAGACTCTTCCCCATTTAACAAATGTAGAAACTGAGGCTCTGCTGAGTGCATTGGCTCACACCTGTAATCCCAACACTTTGGGAGGCCAAGGCAGGAAGATTGCTTGAGCCCAGGAGTTTGAGACCAGCCTGGGCAATAGTGAGACCCTTGTCTCTATAAAAAAAAAACTTTTTAAAAATTAGCTGGTTGTGATAGCACGCCCATCTGGTCCCAGCCACTCAGGAGGCTGAGGCAGGAGGGTCACTTGAGCTCACAAGTGAGCCATGATCGTGCCACTGCACTCCAGCCTGGGTGACAGTGAGAGCCTGTCTTAGAAAAAGAAAGAAACAGATTTATCAAGAAATAAAACTTGTCAAGAGTCCTTTTGCCTCAGATGTGGTTCTGTCTAGCTCAGACCCTTGAGCACGCTGTCACCCACCTCACTGGTGTAAATACACACCTAACTGCTCACTACTTATGCGACTGTTCTCCTTACCACCTTGTGGCTTTTAGGAGGCTTGGGTGGCTGGCAGGCTCACGAACACCTTCTCACAGCCCTCTCTCAATCAACTTGAAGATGATTTGTGGGCCACTTGTGCCAAGCTGTTTTCATGGTGAGGAGAGAAGTTGGAAACATATGTCCTTTATACTCAGCCTCACACATGTGTCTTTCTGTATGTCTGCTGCTGGCTGTTGAAGATTGTGGTAATTCTGATGCAGCTGGACAGTCTCACAGCGTGTGGGTCCCAGACTTGCCACAACCACTCTCTTGTTGGTTTAGGTCAGTGTCTTCATACAAGGCTCTGTGCCTGCCCCCACTCCTGCCAAGTGCTGCAGGCACCTAGACAAAAGACGTTACTCTAGTGGGAGGGGAAGGCTAATCCTCCCTGTATTTGTTTATTTCTCAAAAAAACTTGAACAACAGGTTTACCTTAGACATACGCCATTTTAATGCAAATTTTATATAGGCATCATTATGATTCTCCTTCTTGTTCTATATGCCAGATGGCAAAAAGTCTGTTCTGAGTAAGAAAGCCTGTGGTGTGACTCAGTGTCTGAACTCCAGAGGTTCCATGCTCTCCCTTGAGGCTGGATAGCCCAGCCAACATTCTTCCCCCTCCTCCCAAACAGTTCCCTCCTCACATTCAGTTTGCAGAACCATCCAGCATACCCCGGACAGGATTCCTCACTGCAGCAATTTCCAAACTTGCCTGGCTTTAGGACTCATTGGAAGATGCTTGTTAGAAGTAGAGATTTCTGGATCTTAATTCAGACTTAGTGCATCAGAGTCTCCATGGGAGGGGTCTGGGAATTTGCATTTTTGCAAGTTCCTTGGGAGAATCTTAAAAATTGGACAAGGTTGGAAAACATTGCTGTAGTGCAGCAAAATCTGTGTAAGTACAGGTGGTGAGGATGATTTAAGAGCACGGACTATAGGTGGCAACCACAGAAATGTGAAATAACAGATTCTCACTGAATTCTTTCTGTCTGGTCTTGCCCTCTAGCTAAGGGATGTATCTATATCTGGCTTGGAGTTCTCTAGCTTTTAGTGCCTTGTGATTTATATACTGTTCCTCTCTTCAGGCAGTCCAAGCATTGCTTTTTTGTTCACTTTTAAGGTCTAGCTGTCAAGTTTCAGTAAACTTCTGGTCCACTAAATTCCGTTCCCTGAGCCTTTCAGCTCTTGCTAAAGAACTCTTTTTCTCCCATTTCTAGTTTTCCACCCAAGTACACATGTCTGTTTGATTTATTGTTCTCTCACTGCCTCCATTTTATTAATTCATTCAGTCACTCGTTCAACAAGCGTCTATTGTGCCAGGCTGTGGGCGGGCTACAGCGATGAACAAGACACAATCCCTGCCCTCAAGTGCACAGTCTAGCAGGGAGACATGGGGTGTAAACACATAATTAAAATACCAGTGGTGTGCTAAGTGCTATCACAGACATGTATGCAGATTTGTAGGCGCACTAGGAGGAAGTAGTGGAAGGCACCACAGAGGGGTGACTTTTGAGCAGGGTCTTGTAGTCAGAAAAGGGGGAGGGCATTTAAAAGTTACTGTTGGCCTAGCGTTGTAGTCCTCACATTCTCACTGCAGCTCAGCTTCTTCCAGGTCTCCTTAACTTCTTTGCTGGTTTGTGGATCTGATGGAGCTAATTGGCTGAACTAGACTCTCTTGATTGACCTCTTTCAAAACCTGAGGTGGTTAGTAGTTGATTAACATCCAGGATGCCAAATCTAACAGATTGTCCCACGATCATTTACTGACAGTGCCTGGCTGAGACTTAAGCACTGAAGAAAGCTTTTTAAAGGCCTCTTTCACTTTGTCGCTCTGCCAGATGTGTTCTGAGCCATCAGAAGTGGCCTTTGTGCCAGGGTAGGGGGTGGAGGTAGGGGATCTTGTGAGTGGGGAATGGAACAGAAGAATGCTCTAGTATTTCTTTTACAATAAAAGACATGGTTTCCTGTTTCTAATGACGGTTTCCTTGGTAGGCTTCTGTACCCCTGTTAGCTGTATGTACTGTTTGAAATTCCCCAAAGTCTTGAGTTGGCTAATTTGAAAATGTTTAATTAATTTTTTTTTAAACAAAAATTCACAGTTTCTGTATTTCACTAGGGAAACAGATGAAGGACCATTGCGATTAAATTTGTATAGTGTAGTAAGTAGTCATGAGTGAAGTTATAAAATATTTATTGTTTCTTGAAATAATGTTCATTGTAGAAAAATTAGAAAATAAGAGCAAAAAGGAAAGAAGGAAAAGAAACTATAAAACCACTTCATAATCTTGCAAGCCATAACTAACCACTGTTAATATTTTGGTGTGTAAACATGCACATTTTTCTAGTGCATACATAGAAAAAAATTTTACATGTGTGCAAATACATTATTCCTTTTTTTTTTTTTTTGAGACAGAGTTTCACTCTTGTTACCTAGGCTGGAGTACAATGGCGTGATCTCGGCTCACTGTAGTAACCTCTGCTTCCTGAGGTCAAGCGATTCTCCTGCCTCAGCCTCCCAAGTAGCTGAGACTACAGGCATGCACCACCACTCCCAGCTAATTTTTGTATTTTTAGCAGAGATGAGGTTTCACCATGTTGGCCAGGCTGGTCTTGAACTCCTGACCTCAGGTGATCTGCCTGCCTCGGCCTCCCAAAGTGCTGGGATTACAGGTGTGAGCCACCGCACCCAGCTATTTTTCTTTTCTTTTTTTTTCCCCCATCTGATGACCTATCAAAAATATTATTCTTGAAATTGAATGTACTGCGTAAACCATCTTGTTAGCAAATATACACCTATGGACCATTCATTCTTAGAAAAATGTGTACTTTTGAGTTTATATAAATCAGGCTTATTTTTTAAAAAATTGAACTCTACTAAAGTATATAAAACAGGCCAGGTGTGGCTCATACCTGTAATTCTAGCACTTTGGGAGGCCAAGGCGAGAGGATTGCTTGAACCCAGGAGTTCAAGACCAGCCCGGACAACAAAGCGAGATTCTGTCTTGAGAAAAAATTTAAAAACTAGCCAGGCATGGTGGCACATGGCTATAGTCCCAGCCACTAGCGAGGCTGAGGTGAAGATCCCTTGAGTCCAGGAATTTGAGGTTGCTGTGAGCTATGATCACACCACTACACTCCCTCTGGCCTGGGTGATAGAGGGAGACCCTGCCTCCAAAATATATGTATCTACACACACACACACACGCCCCCCGTGAAAATCACCCAAGGATGAACAATTTAGTATATAGCCTTCCAGATTATTTTCTGTATATATGCAAACACAGCTCTTACTTTTTTTAAACAAAATTTTAATTTTTTACAGAATCATATTATGTTATACCTAGTGTTCTGCAGCTTGCCTTTTACACATAATGTATTACATCTCCCGTGGCAATATATTTGGATTACTTGCACATTATTACATAGATTAGGGTTTTTCATTCTCAGCACTATTGGCATTTTGGGCTGGATAAATCTTTGTTGTGGGACATTACAGGATGTTAGCAGCATCCCTCGCCTCTGTCCCCTAGATGCCAGTAGCACCTCTTCTACCATGGTGACAAAAATGTTCCTCAACATTATCACATGTCTCCTGGGGGACAAAACTCTCCTAGTTGAAAGCCACTGATATAGATGGTCTATAATATAAGCATGTAGATTGCTGCCAGTTTGCTTTTTTACTGTAAACATTAGAGCACAGGATACTCATTGATTTTTGTGCACGTGTGTGAATATTATCATTGAATAAATTCTTAGGAGTACAGCTGCTGAATCAATTTTGATAGAAACTTGCAAATTAAGAGGATTGTATCATTTTATTTTTCAACTGTATTCCAGTGATTCCAAATCTCTCTTTCCTGAGTTCTAGATCCATAAAACCAACTATTGATTAGCTGTCTCTTCTTGTGTGTCCCACAGGCCTGTCCTAAGCTTAACTCTTTTCTTCGACCTCACCAAACACACACCTCAAACAAGAAATCAGCTCCACCCTACTTTCTTTCTTTTTTCCTGAGACAGTCTTGCTCTGTCACCCAGGCTGGAGTGCAGTGGCGCGATCTCGGCTCACTGCAACCTCCACCTCCCGGGTTCAAGCAATTCTTCTGCCTCAGTCTCCTGAGTAGCTGGGATTACAGACATGCACCACCACACCCAGCTAATTTTTTGTATTTTTAGTAAAGACGGGGTTTCACTGTGTTGGCCAGGTTGGTCTTGAACTCCTGACCTTGTCTAATCTACCCGCCTCGACCTACTGAAGTGCTAGGATTACAGGCATGAGCCACTGCACCCAGCTCCTACTTTCAACCAGTCAGCAAATCCTGTGGTCTTCCTCTTAATTCATTCACTTCGTTCATCCTTTCTACCACTATCTTTAATTCAAGTTACTACTTACTCTTACCCAGATCTCTGTGGTAGCACTGGAGCAACATCTACTCCTTCTGGTTTTTAGTCTTGGTTCCTGACAACGCATTCTCCTAGCAAGGGTGAACTTGCTGCAGTGCAGTGTTCTGCTCTAGCCCTTTTCAGTGATCCCTGCTTCCTCTGCACCATCCACTGCAGCATTGGAGGCTGAGGCCAACAGCACCTGACATTTATCACCCTTGATTGCAAATTTGTATCCATCAAACATGCTTTTTTCCCCTCATAAGTGAATGTTAAAATTTTGAATGTTTAAAGTACTTTTTATGCCACAATTTGACTTTTTTTTCCTGTTTTATATATTAGGTTCTGTGTAAGGCTTCATGGTAAATAAAGTTATCTCTTATTTTAAAACATTCTTTTTCAGAAAGCAGTGCTCTGTCATGTCACCTCCCGACATATCTTTCATCCCTCAGCTTTAAATCACTCATTCTCCCTTAACTTCCTCTTGTTTCTCTGCATTTCCTGTTCCTTTTAACCCTGCTCTCTACTCATCCATCTATTCCCGTTTCCTTAGTATCTAGTCCATTTCTTGCCACTTCAACTACAGATTTTCTCCTGTATTTATCAGTTTATCCTTATTGCATTTGTTGGTATATGCACTAATTTGTGTGTACATTATACATACTTTTAAATTTAACCTTGTGGAAAAGAGAGTCACGTGAATACATAAGACAAAGCATTAAACTAAGGGGAGAGGATGTGAGAATTTTAGTCCCAGGTTCCAGCACAGGTATTAGGGTACAGAAAGGCCTTTTAATTATCCCATCCAGAGCCTGAACTTTGTCTACTCTTACTTTTATGTGGTTCTGTATAGCAATGTAAGTGAATACCTCAGAAACCAGTTGTATTAATTTGATAAAGTGAAACTCCAGAGAGAAATCATTGTCAGCCTTGCTGCATTCCATTTCGGGATATCTCAAATACCAAGGAAGCTGGGGATGCCTGGAAACTTGGGGATCTCTGTCATGGTATACAGCATATTGCTTTGCAAGATTGGTTTTGGGACAAGCTCTACAGTATTCTACAGGAAGTCAGCTCCAAGCCTGTGGGAAATCATACATAGCAAAATCCTTGGCAAAGAACCATACATCTCCCCACCTCAACCCCCTGCCTCTATATGGGGTAGTTCTATAACTCTGTAATTAATTTTATTTTTATGGTGGAAAACCACCGAGTAAGAATAATGCATAACCTATTTCTGTTTCTTGCTATTTTAGGGGATATCACCCAGAAGGGCTATGAAAAGAAAAGGTCCAAACTCCTATCTCCTTACAGCCCGCAGACACAAGGTAGGCAATAAAAAAATGGTTTCAACTTTTTCAGTATTTTTACACCAAAAAGATGCTGTCTTACAAGACCTCTATAATTTTTTTGTTCCTGTTTTTCCCTCCCTTCCTCACCAGGGGAGGGGAAAAAAACGGAAGGAAAGAAAGGAGGAAATGAATCTTAATTGAGCATCTGCTGTGTGCTAGGCACTTTTAAAAATACCTAAGGTCATCAAATAATTTACACAGAACTTGGGTGGTAGTGTGTGAAAGACTATGCATAACTGAGATGATTCTGTGGCAGAAAATTCCAAGCCATGGAAACACCACATCATATTTGTGATGGTGCACAAACCGTGATGAAGAAGAGCAAGAGGGAGGAAGGAAGGACAGATCCAGTATCGAATGGCAATACTTGAGGATTAGGGGGCAGAACCCTAAATGAACTTATAGATTAATTCAAAGCCAGACCCACTGCTTCTATAGAGAGACTAGCACATTGTTTATGTATCAGAAAGTCCTGAGTTAATTTTATGCTTAATTCCAAAGGGGTTGCTATAACTTTTGCCTCTAAGCAAGGCTGTCTCTAAACAATCGTCATATTTTTTTGGCTGGGTGCTGTGGCTCAACACCTGTAATCCCAGCACTTTGGGAGGCCGAGGCAGGCGGATCATGAAGTCAGGAGATCGAGACCACGGTGAAACCTTGTCTCTACTATGAATACAAAAAAATTAGCCTGGTGCAGTGGCAGGTACAAGTCCCAGCTACTTGGGAGGCTCAGGCAGGAGAATGGAGTGAACCCGGGAGGCAGAGCTCACAGTAAGCTGTAGATCGCGCCACTGCACTCCAACTTGGGCGACAGAGCAAGACTCTGTCTCAAAAAAAAAAAAAGAAATCGTCATATATTTAAAGTTACTCAGATTGTAGGAATTCCTTTGATAGCCTATTTCTGCTTTAATCACTTTTACTATAGAGTGTTTTGTGTTTATTTCTGATTTTCTCCCCCTTTCAACCAGAGTGTGTTTCTGCAAGCCTGTTCTTTGTGGAACGAATGGCTTTTTTTTTTTTTTTTTTGGCTGAATTATAAATACCATGAGGACTTTGTATCTCCCGCAGTTCTCATAGTAAGCTTTGCACAGGGTTTATGGTCTATAAATATTTGTTGACTGAACAGTGAAATAAATAAATAAATAAATAATGGTGGTATACCCATATATTTCACTGACGTGCTTGTTTTATTTCCTGTATTGTTCTTGGAAATACCTTCATAGAGAAACTAGTAGGTCAATACACTGACAGCTAATTTAAGATATCTCAATGAATAGGTGTATGTAGAAATGAATTGAGAGAGAAGAGATGGAAGTTGGGCCAGTGACAGCGAATGAAAAGCCAGCTTTTGGCCGGGCGCGGTGGCTCAAGCCTGTAATCCCAGCACTTTGGGAGGCCAAGACGGGCGGATCACGAGGTCAGGAGATCGAGACCATCCTGGCTAACACGGTGAAAACCCGTCTCTACTAAAAAACACAAAAAACTAGCCGGGCGAGGTGGCGGGCGCCTGTAGTCCCAGCTACTCGGGAGGCTGAGGCAGGAGAATGACGTAAACCCGGGAGGCGGAGCTTGCAGTGAGCTGAGATCCGGCCACTGCACTCCAGCCCGGGCTACAGAGCAAGACTCCGTATAAAAAAAAAAAAAAAAGAAAAAAAAGAAAAGCCAGCTTTTGCTGAGCAAGGCATGACCTAGGGGTTGGGGAGGTTAGCCTGAGTTGCTGCTTGTTGTGGATCTGGCCCATGCCTCTGAAGGCCCAGAGATTTACTTGAGTAAAAGCAAGTAAATCTTTGGTGTAAAAGCAGTAGCTCAGCAAGAGGTATAACTGTAAAAAGGACCACAATTTTTTATCCGTAGTCAGGCTACGCAGAAACCAAATCATGTTCAAAAATCAATTTATGAATTTACTATGAGAAATTTTTATTTTAGACAGAGTCTTGCTCTGTCACCCAGGCTGAAGTGCAGTGGTGCGATCGTGGTTCACTAGAGCCTCAATCTGCCGGCTTCAAGTGATCCTCCTGCCTCAGCCTCCTGAGTAGCTGGAACTACAGGTGTGTGCCACCACACCCAGTTAATTATTTTTTGTAGAGTTGGGGTCTCACTTTATTGCCCAGGCTGGTCTTGAACTCCTGAGCTCAAGCAGTACTGCCACCTTAGCCTCCCAGAGTATTGGGGTTATAGATGTGAGCCATCACGCCTGGCCTACTATGAGAAATCTGTATGGTCAGCACATTCTTGCCCCATGAGCAAGCCTATAAGGGGAACGAAATTATTTGCTTAGTGAGCATGGATTTGATGAATCAGTTGTTTAATTGCAGTAGGCCAAGGGAGTATGGCATATCCCTCCCCCAGTAGGGATGGCCTTGCAGGTGACCTCACAGGGGAAATAGAAGGCATACGATGACATGTCCTTCAGCTTCCTGATGCCACACTCCCACATCTGTGCCCTTCCATGATTACTTCCTTCCTTCTGGTTAAAAAGATTATCTGTCCCTCCAGGCCAAGGACAGTCTTTCTACCTATGCTTTGGATCCCAACCCCTCCTCCTTTTCCACAAACCTTATACTATCCAATGGCACCAAAGATAGGGCAGTGAGAGCAGTCTACCTGGGTGCAGTCAGTAAGGCACACAGTGTCTGTAGAGAACTTAAAAAACAGTGATGGGCCGGGCGTGGAGGCTCACGCCTGTAATTCCAGCACTTCGGTAGGCCAAGGTGGGTGGATCACCTGAGGTCAAGAGTTCAAGACCAGCCTGGCCAACATGGTGAAACCCCATCTCTACTAAAAATACAAGAATTAGCCGGGTGTGGTGCCGCACACCTGTAATCTCAGCTACTCGGGATGCTGAGGCAGGAGAATCGTTTGAACACAGGAGGCAGAGGTTGCAATGAAACAAGATTGTGTCACTGCACTCCAACCTGGGCCACAGAGCAAGGCTCCATCTCAATAAATAAATAAATAAATAGCAATGATGAAAATGACAAACAATTGGTCTGCTTTTTACTAAAAAGTATCACTGTGTGCAGCAATTCTAAACACTGTAATAAAGACCTCTCCTGCTGAGGCAGACAGCTGCATTGTCCCCTTAGTATGCCATTGCTGTCAGGTCCTCATCTCTCGTACAGTCATTCTCTCTCTCTCATACAGTCACTCTTTCTCAGCCATATTCATCCCTCAGCAGTTCATCATGCTTATTACTGTCTATTAAAAAAAAAAAAATCCTCCATGTACTTGTCAACCACTTCGATTTTCACCCTCTTTGTTGCCCCTTTCTAATCAAACTGCTCAAAACTGTCTACACTTACACTATTTTCTCAAATGCTCACTTCTCAGCCTGTTTTAGTTCCTTCTGGAGCTACTGCCATCTAATCTCAGTAGTATTCAGCACCCTGTCTCTCAAAACTCTTATTTTGAATCTCTCTTCTTGTCTTTCATTCTTGTTTTTGTTTTGAGACAGGGTCTGGCTGTGTTGCCCAGGCTGGAGTGCAGTGGTGTGATCTGGGTTGATTGCAACCTCTGCCTCCCAGGCTCAAACGATCCTCCTGCCTCACCCTCCCACGTAGCTGGGACTACAGGCAGGAGCTCCCACACCCAGCTAATTTTTGTATTTTTTTGTAGAGACAGGGTTTTGCCGTGTTGTCCAGGCTGGTATTGAACTACTGAGCTTAAGCAATCCATCCGTCTTGGCCTCCCAAAATGCTGAGATTACAGGCATAAGCCACCATGCCCTACCCACTCTTCTTATTTTCTTACCCTTCACTTCCTGCTGCTCCTAGTCTTTCTTACAGGCTCATTTTTGTCTGTTAAATGTTAGATTTCTCAAGTTAAGGACCAAGACCTCTTGCCTTCTCACTCTGTATCAGTGGTTCTCAAATTGTAGCAAGCCCTCAGAATCACTGGAGGGCTTGTTAATACACACAGACTGCAGGGCCCCATTTTCAGGGTTTCTCATTCATCTGGTCCAGGATGAGGCCTGAGAATTAGTATTTTTGTTAATTTCCCAGTTAATGTTGAGCTTGGTGGTCCAGGGACCACACTTTGAGAACCAGTGCTGTATCTCTCTAAATTATTTCAGCCACACCTGTGACTTTATCATTGTAATTCAGATAACTCCTAAATATGTATCTTCAACCCAGATCTGTTCCGAGCCCCTGATCCATAGATCCAACTGTATACTTAACATCTCCACTTATATACCTTAAAGGCATCACCATTTCAACATATCCAAAATTTAAATTTATGACTTCTCCACCCTACCTCTACCACCGTTACTAACCCCTCCCTACACACATTCCCCAGAAAACCAACTGCAACCTGCCCCTGTGCTTCTAGTTTTCCCTTCTGAGTAAATACAACTCACATTCATAAGCCCAGCAAGTTACAGGCTTAAAAGTCATCCTTAATGTCCCAGTCTTCCCTTCTTTGGTTACCAAGTCCTATCAGTTTTCTGTATCTTCTTGAGCCAGTTTTGGTAAACTCAATTTTTTTTTTTTTTTTTGAGACGGAGTCTTGCTCTGTCACCCAGGCTGGAGTGCAGTGGTGCAGTCTCGGCTCAAACTCCTGACCTCAGGTGATCTGCCCGCCTCGGCCTCCCAAAGTGCTGGGATTACAGGCTTGAGCCACCGCGCCCGGCCTATACCGTACACATTTTTTAATGCAGTTTGAACTAGATGCAAACGAACATGAGGACTTCATCTGAAGACAGAAAATCCAATTTTTTTTTTTTTTTTTTTTTTTGAGACGGAGTCTCGCTGTGTCGCCTGGGCTGTAGTGCAGTGGCCGGATCTCAGCTCACTGCAAGCTCC
>NW_012114611.1:249926-271911 GCF_000951035.1 Colobus angolensis palliatus | reverse complement strand
AATCCCAGCTACTTGGGAGGCTGAAGCATGAGAATCATTTGAATCTGGGAGGTGGAGATTGCAGTGAGCCAAGATTGTGCCACTGCACGCCAGCCAGGGTGACAGAGCGAGACTGTGTCTCAAAAAAAAAAAAAAAGTAACATTCTCACTACTATCTTTTTATTTATTTATTATTATTATTTTTGAGATGGAGTCTTGCTCTGTTGCCCAGGCTGGAGTGAAGTGGCGTGATCTCGGCTCACCGCAACCTCCACCTCCCAGGATCACGTGATTCTCCTGCCTCAGCCTCCTGAGTAGCCAGGATTACAGGCACGTGCTACCACACCCGGCTAATTTTTGTATTTTCAGTAGAGACAAGGTTTCACCATGTTGGCCAGGCTGGTCTCGAACTCCTGACCTCAAGTAATCTGCCTCCCTTGGCCTCCCAAAGTGCTGAGATTACAGGCACGAGCCACTGCACCTGGCCTAATCACTAGTGTCTTTTTAAATAAAAAGTTAATACTGCAACATTTTATTACTGGGATTATTATGTGCACATGCTCCTTACCTAAAAATTTAGTGAGTGATTTTTTTTCTTAAAAAAAAAAAAAAGTAAGACCAGGCGCGGTGGCTCACACCTGTAATCACAGCACTTTGGGAGGCCGAGGCGGGTCAATCATGAGTTCAAGAGATCGAGACCATCCTGGCCAACATGGTGAAACCCCGTCTCTACTAAAAATACAAAAAGTAGCCAGCGTGGTGGCAGGCACCTGTAGTCCCGGCTGCTCAGGAGGCTGAGGCAAGAGAATGGCGTGAACTCGGGAGGCAGAGCTTGCAGTAAGCCAAGATCGTGCCACTGCACTCCAGCCTGGGTGACAGAGCGAGACTCCGTCTAGAAGAAAAAAAAAAGAGGAATTAGAGATAGGGTCTTGCTATGTTGCCCAGGCTGATCTCAAACTCCTGGGCTCAAGCAATCCTCCTGCCTCAGCCTCCTCAAGTTCTGGGATTATAGGTGTGAGCCACCTCTCCCTGCCTTGTGAATGATTTTTTTGTGTGTGGAATTGATTTGTAGTTATCTTGGGTTGCATATTTATGTATATTTTATATTTCTTTTCTCAAATGTTACATAAATCTTTAAAACAGGACTTCAGAAAAAATTAACAGTGTAACAGGAAATATGGAAGATAACGCAAGTTTGAAGAAAATATTTAAATAGTAATGGAGCGCTTGCTTTGACAGTACATATACTAAAACTAGAACAATATAGAGAAGATTAGTATGGCCCCTGTGCAATGATGACATGCAAATTCATGAAGCGTTTCATCTTTTTAGAACATTAGGCCCAAGTAATATGTCATTGTGTAAGGAAAAATAACATACAAAAAATAGAGTAAACCAAAAAAGAAAGTGGTAGAAATTTAGTATGGACAAGTTTGGTTAATATTAAGCATGGATGGCTGGGCTCAGTGGCTCATGCCTATAATCCCAGCACTTTGGTAGGCTGAGGCAGGATGATCACTTGAGACCAGCCTGGGCAACATAGTGAGACCTCATCTCTACAAAAAAATAAAAAACAAAAAAAAACTAGCCGGGCGAGGTGGCGGGCGCCTGTAGTCCCAGCTACTCGGGAGGCTGAGGCAGGAGAATGGCGTGAACCCAGGAGGCGGAACTTGCAGTGAGCTGAGATCCGGCCACTGCACTCTAGCCTGGGCGACAGAGCGAGACTCCGTCTCAAAAAAAAAATAAATAAATAAATAAATAAATAAAAATAAAAAAATTTGCCACGTGTGTTGGTGCACACCTGGGATCCCAGCTACTCAGGAGGCTGAGGCGGGAAGATTGCTTGAGCCTGGGAGGTTGAGGTTGCAGTCAGCCATGATTGTGCCACTGCATGCCAACCTGGTTGACAGAGCAAGACCCTGTCTCCAAAAATAAGAAAAGCTAACTTAATTCAGCATCATAGGGATTAGGTTCTAAAGTCACTGTATGGCAAAAAGCTGCTTCAAAATTACCCTAAAAAATCACTGAAACCTCCCAGCATTGGAACTGACAGTTGTTTCTTTAGTTAAACAAGAGCCAAGGCTTATCTGGTATTTAAGGACCATACTGTCTTTTAACAATAGATTAAAATATATAAGATTAAAGATGAAAAATTCAGGGCCTCAAAACGCTCCCACTTTGAGAGGCATGGAAGAAATGAAGATACGGCAGATTCACACCTCCCATCTCCTGCTCATTCTGAGCTGTCTGCTCTTTGAAAGGAATGGCCCACAGAACATCTTTCAGTAGTTGGAAGCTCCTGTGGCCAAGTATAAAGCTTCCCACACGCCTCAATTAGCAGACTTCCAGGGAGAAGCGGCCAGGAAATTAACTCTCTCTTTTGGCATGGCCCAAAGAATTGAAGTTTCAAACCACACGCATTCTAACTTCTCTGTAAATTAGTCACTCTTGGCCACTCTTCGAGTTGCAGGAAAATGGAAGATTTTGTGGAGAAAGGCAATTTCCCTGTGCTGATCCTGTGGTCTAATCTTTAAGATACTTTGGATACAAGTAACTGATAATTCCAGCTAGCTTTAATAGAAAAAGAGTTCATTCCAAAGTTACAGGGGTTACTGACAAAATCTAAGGACAGTACATATTTACTGAGTGCCTGCTGTGTTCCAAATACTGTTTTGACACTAAGGAGACAGCATGGGACAAGACACTGGCCAGAACCTACCTGGTTTGCTCCGTCACTCTACTTAGGGGTTTGTTCAATTAGGGAAGGCATGGAGAGGCCCTCTTTGACCAGCCCTATAAATAGTCCCCACTTCCATTATCTGAGTTGCATTTTAAAAGAGCTGTCTTTGGCCATCCCACAGATTATGGTCTGTTTGTATGTCTTATTCACCTACTGGAGGAACATTATTTTTTATTGTTTTTATTCTTCATGTCCCCAGTTTCTGTCGTTAGTGCCTGATATATAGCGTCCTATAAATGTTTGCAGAACTAAAAAGAGCATTTAGATTTTCTGGCATTTTCTTGAGTAAACATCTATGAAGATAAAAGTGTTAGGTAATACAAGAAGCAGGGCACTCTACAGATTGTAGAGTGGTCTCCTCTTGTAGATTGATCGTGGCAACATGTCTCTACCCTCAATAGGTCTTTTAATTTAGACCTACTAAAACCTTAAGAGGCTGTGCAGAGTATATCAATTCTCAAATGATATTCTAGCGTTTCTTTAATTTTTAAATGAAGTTGGTGCATCTGTTTTAAATAATACTACAAGATTTGTAACAACAGAAATGAACAGAAAGAAAAGGAGAGGCAGGGTACTGCTCATTCTCTTTTGTCTTAATGTATTTGAGATTATTTGTGACCTTTGTATATTTGATTTTCTTCCTTCATCCTCTAACTTGCTTCTGTCTTTCACTTCATTTTTGAAGTGAATCATGTTTATCTCCTGCTTCAGAATAAGATCTTACCTTTTATGTTTTCTTTGTTGGCCTGTATGTTTCTGTATTTTTTTTCCCCCAGACTCCTGCCTACTTATTTTTTAGGGATAAATCATAAGTTTATGAAGATAGTTATTAATATTTGTTGATACTCTTTAGCTTGTCTTGATAAGAAGTTCTGGTGACCCAAAGGTTTTTCCCAAACATGGATTCCTTTTGTGATTGCTGCTTACTGTGCTGAGTGGCAGTCCCCGGTGTTGCAGTTCCTATAAGTGCACTGCACTTGGCAGCTGCTCCGTGCCCCTTTCATTACAGTTCTTCTAGGTTCAGTCCTGCCTTTGAAGTTGTTCAGGGGTGCGAGTGTGACCAAGTTAAAATGAAACAAAGGAAAACCCTTGTGTTTTATTCTCTCTATCAAGCCTCTAATAATGCCTCCTGGAATAGTCTGTGTAACCCTATTTTCCTTAATGTTGTTGTGTAAGTATATGAAGATAGTGAGAGGCACACATTTTTGCATACAACTTATATGAATTGGAGATACACAAATAAGCAGGATTTTTAGGTAAACTTTAAATGGCTATCTCAACATTTTTGTGTTTCTTTTTCCCAGCCAACTACTATTATTGGTGGAGGTGAGGAGACAGATAAGATCTTAATTATTTATTTTAATTAAAATACTAAATGCTTGCAATATGAAAGACCAAGGACCAGTTACTACAGGAGATACAAGATGATTAAGACCAGCCTCTGACTTCAGGTTATTTACACTGTAGCAGGAGAGATGACAGTTACACAAATGAGGACCACAAAAGAGAGTAGAATAAGTACTGTAAGAGAGCTCTAAACAAAGTACTGTGGAAATTCAAAGGGACGTGAACTTAAAGCCAGTTATTGAAATCAGGAATAGCATTTTGGAATGCCACAGAATATTTCCAATTATAAATACTCAGTAAGCAATGTGCCTCTGTGTGTGTATGTATGCATAGGGTTTGAGGAGTGGAATCTATTTTGTTTTATCTATCTCATTTTGATTTAAAAGTTCCTTCCCAAATGAGGCTCATAGCATAATGGAAAGAACATAGAATCTTTTTTCCAGTCCCCGTTCTGCTTTCATTTGTTTGGTTTGGATGGTATTAGAATCCCTATGAATTGGAGCACACATTGCAATTATATCTGCCCCCATATATCTCATCAGAAGGAAGTCCAGTATTTTCCTCTTGGGGCTTCTTTTTCCTCCCAGATTGTCTGAGAACCCTCAGGGATTACGTAGGCAGTGCATAAGGAGAGGTGGTAGATCCAACTTTCACACTCAAAGGGGAAAGATCCCCACAGTCTGCTGTTTGCTTTCCATCATCTCACAGGGTGCTGCTGAAAACTGGTCTTCACTGTGTGACCAGCCAGTAATGCTGAGCCTGTTCTCTGCATCAGCTACTCTGATGCATTATGGAGGAGGAGCCAGGTACTCTACTTGGACTCGTGGAGCAGAGCTCCTAGTGTTGGCTCTTTTAGCCTCATGCACTACCATTTTCCTGATGTCAGGTGGCCAAGGAAGCTCTGGGTCAGGATCTGTTGACACCTACCGCTTAACAGACCCGGAACTCCCAACCCACATTCCTTACAGAGTCTGCCCCTGGAAAACAGGCAGGTGGCCCCTTTTCCAGATTCCAGACACCAGCACTCTCATTCCTCTCTTGCCTTCTCTAGGCGGTGAGGTTTATCACCTACCCTTCAAAGGAAGACTGTCCTCAATTACTCACAGCTGCTCTAGCCTCTCAATCAGGGTACATTTACCATCCTTCTTGGATGGTGTGGGAGTGAGGGCCCTGTAATGATTCAAGGTGATTATTGACTCACTCTCACTGTGGAAAAATCTGTGACGGGCATCCTGCTTCGTTAATAGTATCTATCACATGGTGCTGTTGTGAAGACGTAATGAGATGGTAATAGGCAAGAGCCATGGAAGTATTATTGATATTCTGTCATTCCCTGTAGATCTCTTCAAAGGCTGCCCCCTCGGCTTAGGGCAAGTGACCTGAGGCCACTTTTCTAGTCCAGTCTGATTTTGTAACACTCTACCCTTTTGCTGTATCTTTAGCCCCACTGGTCTTAGACTTTAAGGCTTTTCTCCTTCACTGGGCTTCTATAAACACCATGCTTTTGAATAAAGTGGCTTTTCCTTCTCTCTGCCTAGTTAAGTTTTGCATCACTGTCTCCTTTTAACAGACATTCATCTTCACTGAAATTCTAATACAAGTTAAATCCCCATTATGCGGATTAAAAGACCCTTGTTCTTTTCCTTCTTAGCACGTATCACAAGGTCAAAGGTATACACGTGGTGACCACTTGTTTAATGTGTTTCTTCTCTGGACACTAGCACCAAGGCATGTGTCCAGGCATGTCTGCTCTGTTCAACTCCCGGAAGTTGAACTATTAGGTTCCTTGTTCTCAGAGCCCATCCTGTTTCACTGTGTTACTCTTGCAGGTAAGAATATCTGTTAAGTCATAAGCAGAGTTAAAAGATAACATGTGGAGGCTGGTGGCTTCCTTCCATCTTCCTGAGTGGAAATACTGTGCAGTTTTGTGCTACTAAATACCATTTTTTTCAGATTATCATCCTTACCATATTCAAATAATAGAAACATATTAGACTCTGATGTATTTTTCTGCCAAGGAACAGTAAATTATATACATGTTAGTCATTGAGAAGGAAGGCTTTGTGTTCTTGAACCTAAAATGTGTACTTTTTATTGTTACTAAACCTTTTAACATCATCACTATTTAAACATAATGGTGACCCCTAGTGGATGTTCTGCATAACAGACTGAAAGATCAGAAACCCCCTACCTGAATGAAGCTCTTGCTTTGTAATAATCAGCAAGTTGTCTTTTTCTTTGGATCTCTATTTTATTTTATGCTAGAATTTAGATGTCATGAAGAAGACTTAATTTGTGAGTCTGGCAGCTTCCATTCCAGCACGTATTTGTATTTGTCTTTGGTTTTATGCATAATTCATTCTATAAGCAGAACAACGAAATTGTAAAGAAATAGAGAGTACCTCAATCCAAATACGTTAGGGATTTTTTTTGTCCCATCTGACCCTTATAATTGTATATAAATAGTTTTTACATACAGTTATAATTATATTGTGTACATAATATTTTGTGTTCTTTTATCACTTGGCATTACTTTATTTGGAATGAAGTATCTGCATAGTCTACATATTTTTCATTTTTAATGGCATATAGTATCTCATTATGGTGATACATGTAGTTAAGTTTCATCTTTGCTTTTAGCTTTTCCTTACCATGGCAGTTAAACTGTGTATATCTTATTCAAAACACAGTAATCTGTATTTTAGCACTCCAGGTAATTTCTGAGATCTAGTTGGAGTGTGAAACCGTGGCCAGGGAATGATTTACCTTGAGGCAGCATCTTGCCTGCCCAGCTGATATTACATATGCTGTTAAATAATGCCCTGCTGTCCTCCCATGCCCCCATACTCCTTCCCTCCTCTTTTTGATGAGGCCTGAGATATAGGTTGAGTAGCCCTTATCTGAAATGCTTGGGACTAGAAGTGTTTCAGATTTCAGATTTTTAAAAAAATTTTTGGAATATTTACCTTACGTACCAGTTGAACATCTGAAATCCGAAAATTGGAAATTAGAAATGTTTCAAGGAACGTTTCCTGTGAGCAATAGACAGGAGCTCAAAAAGTTTTGGATTTGGGTGTTTGGGGTGTTCAACCTGTATGTTGTTTTCTGCCTCCATTCATGATAAATCATTGCCCTTGCAAGTGAGCCAAGATGGGAATAAATCTCCACTTTTTTTTTTTTTTTTTTGAGACAGAGTCTTGCTCCGTCACCCAGGCTGGAGTGCAGTGGCACAATCTCGGCTCACTGCAACCTCTGCCTCTGGGTTCAAGTGATTCTCCTGCCTCAGCCTCCCCAAGTAGCTGAGACTACAGGTGCATGCCACCACGCCCGCTAATTTTTATATTTTTAGTAGAGACAGGGTTTTGCCATATTGGCCAGGCTGGTCTTGAACTCCTGACTTCAGGTGATCTGCCCACTTCGGCCTTCGGACCGAATTGCTGGGATTACAGGTGTGAGCCACTGCACCTGACCTAGTCAACACAATTTTTAAAATCTAACCAGGATGTACATTTCTCCCTCTTACTTCCAAATATGCATGGATTTGTCAGTTGTTTTCAGGGAAAGGACAAGGAAGTCATTGATTTTTAGAAAGTTGGAAAAGCTGGCCAGGAGTGGTGGCTCACGCCTGTAATCCCAACACTTTGGGAGGCTCAGCGAGGCGGGCAAATTACTGGAGGTTGGGAGTTCAAGACCAGCCTGGCCAACATGGTGAGACCCCCATCTCTACTAAAAATACAAAAGGAAATTAGTTGGGCATGGTGGTGGGCACTATAATCCCAGCTACTCGGGAGGCTGAGGCAGGAGAATCGCTTGAGCCCAGGAGGTGAAGGTTACAGTAGGCAGAGGTTGTGCCACTGCACTCTAACCTGGGCGTCAGAGCAAGACTTTGTCTCAAAAAATAAATAAATAAATAAAAATAGGAAGTTGGAAAAGCCTACTCAGTGTCATAATTTAGGAAGCTGACAAGTAAATATTGTTTTAACTGATTTTGGGTAGGGATCTGTTGTACATGGTTATGACCTTATAATTAAGAAAATCTGATACAATTTAAATTTTATTCTTTATACTTAACTATTTTCTTGATATCCTGTGGTAAGCATCAATTTTACATTCAGAAAAAGAGCTTTTCTAAATTACAGAAAACTTGTAAAACCTGTGAAAAAATATGTAAATTATCCAAACTCTCATCACCCAGGATAATTTCTGTTAATATTTTACTGCATTTGCTTTCAGCATTTTCTTTTTTTCTTGAGGCAGGGTCTTGCTCTGTTCCCCAAGCTGGAGGGCAATGGTTTGATCACGGCTCACTGCAACCTCGACCTCCCAGACTCAAGTGATCCTCCTGTCTTAGCCTCCCAGGAAGCTGGGACCACAGATGTGCGCTACCATGCCCAGCTAATTATTTTTTTAAGAGACAGGGTCTTGCTATGTTGCCCAGGCTGCTCATTTTCTGCCTCCATTCATGATAAATCATTGCCCTTGCAAGTGAGCCAAGGTGGGAATAAATCTCCACAATTTTTTTTGAGACAGAGTCTTTCTTACTTTTGATTGGTAAAACTAGAAAATGTAACAAGGTATGGAAAATGTTAAGAATTTAGTATAGCTATTCTGTGAAATAGATTCTGAAGAGAATTTAGGTTGATAAAAACTTCAATTATAATCCCAGACATTGTAAATCTGTTTCTGAAACATTTTCTGCTCTGTTAATATATTTTCTAATGAAAAGCTCAGTTAAGAGGAACCATCAAAAACAGCATTTCCAGATCCATAAAAGCACATTAGTGGAGAAGACCCTAAAATATACTCTTCCGTGTGTGTGTGTGTGTGTGTGTGTGTGTGTGTGTGTGTGTGTGTGTGTGTGTGTATGAGCCATTTAAAGAAATAATGGTTTTGTGGGCCAGGAATTTGGGCAGGGCTAATTTCAGTGATTATTTTGCTCTATATGGTTGCCAGCTGGGGTCATTCAGTGGTTGTCTTCCCCCTCACGTAGTAGATGGGCTGCTCTGGACGGTCTAAGATGGCTCATTCAAATGTTTGCTGCCTTGATAGGGCAGGTGGAGGGCTGGGCTCAGCCAGGACTGTTGACTAGAGCCCCAACACATGACCTTTCCAGCATGCTACCTGCTTTTTTTTTTCTTTTTAAATGATAAAACATTGTCATTATGAATCTCAGTTCCTGTAATACTTTGATGCCATCAGTGTTTACTGGGGTGTGTAGCACTGTTGCTGGTACTCCCCAGACCACTGCTTTGAGTCTTTTTCTTTTCCCCCCCTTACTTTTTTGGCTTTATAGGCTGATTCTGAGCTGGGGTCTGGAGCAGTACATTTGCTGTGTAGATGACATCTTAATATATTGGGCACTTAATTTGCTGTGTGGAAGCTGCCTTGCTGGGCATAACTAGGTGCTATTTCAGAAACTTAAAATAAGCCTTAAAGAAGGAAATCCTGCAATATGTGACAACATGGGTGAACCTGGAGGACATTATGCTGAGGGAAATAAAGCAGTAACAGAAGAACAAATACTGCATGATTCCACTTATATGGGATATCTAAGAGAGTCAAACTCATAAAAGCGGAGAGTAGAATGGTGGTTGCTGGGGGATATAGGGAGCGGGAAATGAGACATTGCTGTTCTGCAGGTATAAAGTTTCAGTTATCCAAGATTAGTAAGTTCTGCTTTATAACATTGTGCCTTATTAATACTAATAAGATATTAATAGTACTGTATTTTACACTCAAAATTTTGTTAAAAACGTACATCTCATGTTACATTTTCTTATTGTAATTTTTTTAAGAAACAAATTTGGAATTGATCATTTGAGATAAAAAGGCAGGAAAACATCAGAACTTAGTGTTTTTCTGTTTATTTACCCCATCCCTATATTCTTGATAAGACAGTATATTTTGGGAGGGCAGAGTATGGGGACAGGGCAGGGTCAGTGATGAGTTCAGTTGGAAGAAGGGCTAATAGACTTGAAGCTGTGCTTGCATAATCACCCTGTTTTTGCTTGAATTATGTTTATCTGGAGTGACTGACGGTATGGTAGCTAAGGCTCCCCAGGCTATTCGTTGTCTCACTGTTTAGCATTGGGGGTCATATGCAGTCAGCTCCCCGTCACTACTGCCTCTCTTTGGAGTCTCTAGAATGGCTTTTTAATTTAACATTTGTCTTCTGGCTATTCCTCTCTTATCAGCCTGTTGACATTTAAGGCTCTACGATGATATTTTTTAGTTTGGATGTCTTTGCATCATGTTTATGTATTTATATTAAAACTCTCTAGCCCTTTGCTGTGAATGGGGTAATAGTACCTAGCTCAGAGTGTAGTGGGAATGCTTAAAGGGCTTTAGAAAATATTAGCTATAACACTAAAAATAGAAAAAAAGAAAAAATAAAAAAAAAAAAGAAAATATTAGCTATTACTGTTACTGGATAACCATCTTTTAAACTTCCTTTTTTAGAAACTGATTCAGCAGTACAGAAAGAACTTAGAAACCAGACACCTGCTCCACCTGCAGCTCAAACTTCTGCTCCCTCTAAGTACCACCGAACTCGATCTGGGGGAGCCAGGGATGAACGATATCGATCAGGTGAGGAGAAGCTGCAGAATGACCAGCTGAATCGTTTTCCTAACAATAGTATAAACTGTGTATCCTGAGAGCTTCCAATACTTGTTTTTCCCCCCACCCATGAGGCAACAACAACTCTATATTAACTCATTCACCAGTCATTTATTTTGTACCCGACTATGTGTCAGGTATAGTAGGTACTCAGTAATTTGCTGGAAAGGGAACAGTACCTAAGACTGTTTCCAGCTAGGTGACATGGCTCACGCTTGTAACCCCAGCACTTTGGGAGACTGAGGTGGGCAGATCACTTGAGATCAGGAGTTTGAGACCAGCTTGGCCAACATGGTGAAACCTCGTCTGTACTAAAAATACAAAAATTAGTGGGGCATGGTGGTGGGCGCCTGTAATCCCAGCTACTCAGGAGGCTGAGGCAGGAGAATCACTTGAACCCGGGAGGTGGAGCTTGCAGTGAGCTGAGATCCCACCACTGTACTACTCCAGCCTGGGCGACAGAGTGAGACTCCGTCTCAAAAAAAAATAGACTGTTTCTGCCCTCAAGGAATTTAACAGTTTAAGAAGAGACCAGACAAGCATGCAAGCGCAAAGGCCATGTGAATAAATAAATAAATAAGAAAGTGGAGGGTTGGGTCTCATGGGTGGTACTGGGAGAGCTCAGTGGATTCTATTGGAAGAGGCAGGCCCTTCTGTGTTTGCCAGAGCTAGAGCTATTGCGTAACTGGTCTCTCTTAATTGATGGAGCTGAAAGAAAACTCTCAATGAAATTTCAAATTAGTTATTTCTTCTAACCCAAAAAGTACCTACAGGAAGGGAAGGAGCAAGGTGTGCCTGTCTGGCAGCAGGAGCATACTCCTGCTTGCACTGTGCTCAGGACCACCTGGCGGCCAGTACCAGGTGTGCAGCTTTGATAAGCAGAGGAGCGACTGGTAGATCCCTAGAGCATGTGTGGTGCAGCAGGCCCTTCCGATGCCCACTTCCTGTCCACTGCACCAAGAGTAGTCTCTGCGGCACATTTCTTGTTTTAAGAAGTGGCAGAATTAAGCAAAAAGACTAATGGAGATATTATTTATTTTCTTCAGATTTTTGTCTTCTTTGTACTGACCAAGGTTGCCTTAACATTTTCTTGAACTGAAAAACACAGTCTGTATCACATCCTCTCAAAAACTGCTTTAGAGAAAATGAGGAAAGGACACAGTTGAAGAGCTGCATCAGCTATTTTGTGAGCTGGTTTTACTAGATAGATACTTTCACAGACAGAAGGAGAAAAGGATGAGAAGTGTCCAGTCGGGGAAAAAAAATAGAGGTGGTAATTTTATACCTAAACTGGTCTTGAGTGATCAAGAGAGGCTTGCTCAGAGAACAAGACATCTAAGCTGAGTCATGGTAGACAAGCAAGAGTTAGCCAGGGAAATAGTGTTCAGAACTTAGAATGCAAGGGCCAGAAAGAGGTAGGAGATGAGGCTAGAAGGATTACCAGAGACCAGATCTTGTGGGATCTTGAATGTCACTGAAGGATTTTCAGCAGAGCAGTAACATCATCAGATTTGTATTTGTTTCAGTAGCTCACTCCAGCTATAGACTGGAGTGCCTTGGCACAGGGCCTTCCATGTATAAGAGCTAAATAGATATTTTGCAGAAAGAAGAGAATAGAAGTATTTACTAGTAGGCCAGGTGGGGTGGCTCACGCCTGTAATCCTAGCACTTTGGGAGGCCAAGGTGGGTGGATCACTTGAGGTCAGGAGTTCGAGACCATCCTGGCTAACACAGTGAAACCCCATCTCTACTAAAAATACAAAAAAATTAGCCAGGCATGGTGACGGGCGCTCGTACTCTCATCTGCTCGAGCGGCTGAGGCAGGAGAATGACGTGAACCCGGGAGGTGGAGCTTGCAGTGAGCCAAGATCGCGCCACTGCACTCCAGTCTGGGCGACAGAGTGAGACTCCGTCTCAAAAAAAAAACCCAAAACACGTAGTAGTTACTAGTTAAGGAATGGATTAGAGAAACGGAGGGCTGGAAGTAGCAAAGCATTCAGGTGCTCCCCTTTGTTGCCAATCACCTAAGCCTGATTTTCCAGCCACCTAGTGTTGCCTTTTGAGGCTGGAGCCCAGGTTCAGCAGCAGCATGCTCCAACCTGTCCAGAAGGGTTTTTAGCCTTCACAGCTTTCATCCCTGGCCTTCTGGGAGTGTGTGTGTGTGTTTTACCTTCCTTTTTCTTTGTTTTTACAGCATGTAATAAAGGATTATTAAGGATCCAGAAGGGTGATTTTCAACATTCTGTATCCAAGCCAATCAAATGTGAAAAAGTTTTTTGTGAGCTTATTTAGTACTATAAAATTTTGAGCTTCACCTGTTAAAACCCAGCTGTAATCTAGTCCCTGCTCTTTTGCACCATTGCTTTTTGATTATCCCAAGTATTAGAAAGTGTATGCTGTGGATCAGATACTAGTCAGCTGACTGTGGAGATTGTTGGCTAGGTGCTGGTGTACTGGAGAGTTTTTAACAGTTGTATGTTCATCTCACTGGGAGTTTTTCTGTGTGTATGTGCATGTGCGTGTGTGTGTGTTTAAAGGATAGTAGCAAGAAGTAGGCCAGAATGAGGTGAAGTAGGGGAGAAAAAGTGATTTAAAAACCTTGAAGATATTGAAAGCTATGAGGGTCCTGCAATCCTATCAGGAGGGGAATGTGAAAAGAGGATGCAAGCATAGACTTTGGGTGAAAATCAAATTTTTCAGTGTATTAGGAATTGCTCAACTAAATAGCGAAAGAAAGCTCAGGATGTGAAAGAAATTGAGTCTCTGAGAATTCGGGCTTCTCTTAATAAGAAGAAATCAGCAGGGGTGGCTCGTACCTGTAATCCCAGCACTCAGGGAGGCCGAGGCAGGAGGATCATTTGAGAAGAGACCAGCAGCAGCTGCAGAGGTGGGGCAGATAAGTAGTGGAGATTGATGGGAGCTGAACTTATATCTGTTTGCTACTCCAGTCATAGAAAGGGTTACATTTACATGTCATGTGCAAAAATAACTGAAGAATATAGGGTATGTTTAATAAAAATTGCAACAATTCGGAATAAAGTGATGGCTACATAAGAAGGATTTTATATTAATGCTGATAAGTGTACTTATAAAACCCTTTCTTATTTGATGGAGGCTTATTAACACCTATAACATTTCATCCAATCATAATTAAATCTAAATAGACTTAGTGTTCACATTTCAGACACAGTATAAAGAACTTACCTTTATTCAGAGTTTAGATTATCTGACCTGATTCCATTCTTTGTGCTTTAGCCAAGAGGGAGCTTACATTTCAAGTATACTACCTTATTAGTATATTTCTTTTTCCTGCACATCCAGGCATGATGCACCTCCATACGCGTAGTATGGTCTCAAATGTAGAAAACACAAATTAATGCCTGAGATGGAACGTGATCTTATTTTAAGTCATTCTGACTCTCTTGATGTTAATCTCTTGAGAAGTTAGGTACTTCAAACAAAACAACAAAAATAAAACAGGACGTTAGGGGAGTATTTGTATTACCTTATTCAGCTCAAACATGAGTACTGGAAAATGATACCCAGCTTCCACATGCTTCTGGGAGAAATGTCCAAAGTCACTTGTGTCTGGGGACTGAACTCTGGAAGTGACTTCTTTATCAAAGATCAAGATGAATTGTGTGGTGTTGAATGAGTCAAATTCAGTTAAGAGAGCTGCCTGTTGTTATCAATAGGAGTCTTTGCTAATAGATAACTGACCATCTCTTTTTGACACTGGTGTATGGGTCAAGGTTTATCATGTTAGAAAATAGTTGGGTGGCTTGATTTGTTTTGTGATCTGTTGCTGTGAATACCTGTGACAGGAAAAAACATGCTCTGTAATTACTAATTATCCAGATGTTACAGGCCTTCTAAAGCTTTCTTAATGTGAATAATTCCCTAGCTTTGTCCAGTTTGCCATTACATGTTTCATATCACATATAAAAATACTTTGGAAATGTACTCTTTTTAATTAGTAAATTTAAAAATTTGATTTGCTGTTGTCTGTTACTTTCTCAGTAGAAGTGATTAATCATTTTCTAAGATAGCTAGGAATCATTTTTCCTTCTAATATAAGGAGGACATTTTTCTCACTTTTAACATACCTAAAATCAGAATGTTTTATACAAGATGACATCATAGATTCAATTAAATATGCAATCGTGATTCAACTAAGTAAATTCCAAGGATGCTACAATTGTATAATCAGTATAAATGCAGTATAAAATTATTTCATTTCAGAGCTAAAAATAAGTTGGTAATGTCTTGAAAGTAATAGCCCAACAGTTTGGCAATATCTTTAAAATTTTAAATAGTCATGCTCTTTATCCAGAAATTTTGCTTCTAAGAATTCATTTTATATAAACAACTTGTGCATAAAGATATATACATACATATACAAAGCTGTTTGTTGTGGTATTATATATAGTCCAATGGTTAAATAAGTCATAGAATGTTCACACAATAAAATTTTATGAAAGTTAACTTGAGGTAGATGTATTTGTGCAAATGTGGAAGGATGCACAACATCCTTTTTTGTTTTTTTTTTTTGAGACAGGGTCTCTGTCACTCAGGCTGGAACACAATGGCACAATCATGGCTCAGTGCAGTGTCTAACTCCTGGGTGCAAGCAGTCTTCCTGCCTCAGCCTCTCAAGTAGCTGGAACTACAGGCACACGCTACTGTGCCAGGTTAACTTATTTTATTTTAATTTTTTTGTGATAGAGTTTTGCTCTGTCGCCTAGGCTGGAGTGCAGTGGCACGATTTTGGCTCACTGCAGGCTCTGCCTCTTGGGTTCACGCCATTCTCCTGCCTCAGCCTCCCGAGTAACTGGGACTACAGACACCCACCACCACGCCCGGCTAATTTTTTGTGTTTTTAGTAGAGGCGGGGTTTCACCATGTTAGCCAGGATGGTCTCGATCTCCTGACCTTGTAATCCGCCCGCCTCGGCCTCCCAAAGTGCTGGGATTACAGGCGTGAGCCACTGTGCCTGGCCAACTTACTTTATTTTTTGTTGAGATGGGATCTCACTTTGTTGCCCACGCTGGTCTTGAACTCCTGATTTTAAGCAATCCTCCCACCTTGGCCTCCCCCAGGTGCTGGGATTATAGTGGTGAACCATCTTGCCTAGCCCAAAATATACTTTTTAAATAGTAAAGGCAAGACAGTATGTAGCATATAATCTGATTTTTATAAATAATATGTTTATACTTGTAATATTTATAACATTATTATGTTATAATAATATAAACATATGCTACTATGTTTATAAACATGGAGACCTGGAAAAATATATACCAAACTATTGAGGCAGGATTATTTTTGGGAAGTGGTGGGTCTAGGGAAAATTTTTACTTTAGCATTATATATGTTTAGATATTTTTGCAATGTGTATTTTTTTCAATCTTTTATTATAGTAAAATAACATAAAATGTATGCATATTGTAAATTTTAAAGATAGATTTTAAGATCTTAATTATTTTATTTATTTATTTTCTGTATTTATTTTGAGATAGAGTCTCGCTCTGTTGCCCAGGCTGGAGTGCAGTGGCACGATCTCAGCTCACTGCAACCTCTGCCTCCTGGATTCAAGTGATTCTTCTGCCTCAGCCTCCCAAGTAGCTGGGACTACAGGCGCGTGCCACCACACCCAACTAATTTTTGTACTTTTAGTAGAGACGGGGTTTCACCATATTGGCCAGGCTGGTCTCGAACTCCTGACCTCGTGATCCACCTGCCTTGGCCTCCCAAAGTGCTGGAATTACAGGCGTGAGCCACTGCGCCCTATCTATTATTATTATTACTTTTAAGACAAGAGTCTCACTCTGTTGCCCAGGCTGGAATGTAGTGGTGCTATCTTGGCTCATTGCAACCTCCGCCTCCTGGGTTAAAGTAATTCTCATGCCTCAGTCTCCCGAGTAGCTAGGATTACAGGCACATGCCACCACACCCAGCTAATTTTTGTATTTTTAATAAAGATGAGGTTTCCCTATGTTGGCCAGGCTGGTCTCAAACTCCTGGCCTCAAGTGATCCACCCACCCTGGCCTCTCAGTGTGCTGGGATTACAGGTGTGAGCCACCATGCCGGGCCTAGTTACTGTTCTTAGTGACTTTTACTCTAAGTATGGATTCTTCTGATTTAATGCTGGGAGCCAAATGCAGTACTAACTTGCTTTGCCACCCTAATTGTGAACTTTTCTGTCTCTGTCCAAATCTAATCTCTGATCTGGTGATGACTGGCACTGGCACACCAAAATCATTTTATTTTTGATACATTCCTCATGCTGTAGAAGGTAAGTTGAATTCAGTTCAGCAAGCATTTATTGTAGATTTCCTATAATTTGAGAAAAATGTTAGATTGCTAGAGAAACCTAGATGAAAACATAGGAGTTTTTCTTCTGTTTTTCTTGTCCATCTCTTTTTTTTGGGGGGTGGGGTGGGGGACAGGGTCCGGCTCTGTTGTCTAGGTTGCAGTGGAGTGACAGTCAGCTCACTCCAACCTCCGCCTCCTGGGCTCAAACTATCGTCCCTCCTTAGCTCTAGTAGCTGGGACTACAGACAAACCCTGCCATGCCTGGATAATTTTTGTATATTTTGTGGAGGCAGGGTTTCACCATGTTGCCTAGGGTGGAGGGTTTTTTTTTTTTCTTTCCCCACCTCAATACAAGGTACAGAGGTGACACAGAAGAGGGAGACGGGAAGGCATGCGGTGTCAAGAATGGGCTTCAGAATGGAGGTGGTGATGTCTGAGCCATTTTGAAGGATGGATAGTTATTTGGATATTCCAGGCAGAAGAAACATAATTTATCAAAGCAGGGGAATGTGAAATGGAAAATTACAATATCCCCTCCTCTTCCTCTCCACCCTGCACTGAGTAGTGCCCTAATTAGTATTGTGATATCCTATTTAAGACATTAGTCATTGCTGTTTTTGTAAGAGGTCAGTACCTTAGAAATTAAGGAAAAATGACATGACTGCTTGTTGGCTTGCAAGGAATTCCTTGAACTATACCTCTCTGCTTTATGACACAACCCACCTACACATCTGCCTTTCCCTCTATCCCTATCTGTCTGTCTATGGAAAAATCCTAACAGGTAAGGGCACTTGGTCTCAGTTCTCGCCCTGGTCCTTAAAGCCCAGCTGTGCCACTCATGGATCATATGCTAACCACTTTGTAAAAATAAGCCAAGAATAGGAGCAGCTGGCCAGGCACGGTGGCTCACGCCTGTAATCCCAGCATTTTGGGAGGCTGAGGCAGGTGGATCACTTGAGGTCAGGAGTTGGAGACCAGCCTGACCAAAACCCGTTTCTACTAAAAATACAAAAATTAGCCAGGCATGGTGGCATGCGCCTGTAGTCCCAGCTACGCGAGAGACTGAGGCAGAATTGCTTGAACCCAGGAGGCGGAGCTTGCAGTGAGCCGACATCATGCCACTGCACTCCAGCCTGGGCAACATTTCGACACTCCCTCTCAAAAAATAAAAAGAATAGGAGCAGTTACTTTGAGACTAAAAATAACATATTCCACTTATCTTTTTTGGAAAGATGAGAAAAGAAATGTTTCAGTGTTATCCATAGATGTGGGAGGAAGTGGCTACTCTCTTATCTTGGTGGTAAAGGTATTATTATTTCTTTTGTTACGAATGAGATTGGACATTTGGAGATATGTTTACTGGCCATTTGTGCTGCTTCTGTAAACTACCTGTCCATTGCCTAAGCCTATTTTTTATTTTATTTTATTTTATTTATTTGTTTATTTTTTTCGAGATGGAGTCTCGCTCTGTTGCCCAGGCTGGAGTGCAGTGGCCCTATCTCGACTCAGTGCAAGCTCCACCTCCTGGGTTCACGCCATTCTCCTGCCTCAGCCTCCTGAGTAGCTGGGACTACAGGCGCCTGCCACCATGCCCAGCTAATTTTTTGTATTTTTTAGTAGAGATGAGGTTTCACCGTGTTAGCCAGGATGGTCTCGATCTCCTGACCTCGTGATCCACCTGTATCTGCCTCCCAAAGTGCTGGGATTACAGGCGTGAGCCACCGCGCCCAGCCTCTATTTTTTTTTATGTTGGGTTGTTCTTCCCCCCTCAACCCCACCTTACTTGCAAGGGCTTTTTTTTTTTTTAATCCTAAAGATACTAACATTTTAATTGTACCATAGGTATTTGCCAATGCAGATGGACGAGAAAAATCAGTGAGAAGTGTAAGAATTAGAAAAGAAGTAAAACTGTATTTACGGTTTATAAGATATTTATCTAGAAAACTCAAGTGAATCAATGACAGAATTAAAACAATTTGGTCAGCAAGATACAACATTAGTACAGAAATCAACAACCTTCACATATGCAAATAATAAGCAGTTAAAAGATACAATAGTACAGCAAACTTCATTTACAAAAGCACTAAAGGTAAAATATATTTAGGGATAAACTTAAGAAATGTCTAAAACCTTTATGAAAAAAACTTTAAAACCCTGAAAGACAAAAAAGTAGATCTAGTAAACGGAAAGACATCTATTGTTCTTAGGGCGGTTTAACACCACGAAGATGCCAAGTCTGTCTAAATTACTTTACAAATCTAATCTAATGCCAGTAAAAGCAGCATCACATTTATTTATTGAGTTAGAAAACTCATTTTTGAAGTTCATTTGGGAAAATAAACATATAAGAATAGCTAAGAGAACACTGAGAAAGAAAAGCTACACGGAGTGACTACACGTACCAGATATTAAAACATCCTATAGAGACTGTAATTAAAACAGTTTAGTATGGCACACAGATTAGCAGGCAGACCATTGGAATAACAAGTTCAGAGGTAGACAGGTGTATATCTGGGAATTTAGTGTACAGTAAAGATTACAAATCACTAGGACAAAAATGTACTTCTAAATAAATGACACTAGGACAGCTGGAAAAAGATTAATTAGATCCATATCTCACACCATGTATAAGCATAAACTTCAGGTCAGATGTGGTGGCTCACACCTGTAATCCCAGCACGTTGGGAGGCTGAAGTGGGCAAATCACGTGAGGTCAGGAGTTCAAGGCCAGGCTGGCCAACATGGTGAAACCCCATCTCTACTAAAAATACAAAAAAATTAGCTGGGTATGGTTGTGAGTGCCTGTAGTCTCAGCTACTCAGGATGCTGAGACATGAGAATCACTTGAACCCAGGAGGCAGAGGCTGCTGTGAGCCGAGATTGTGCCACTGCTATCTGGCCTGGGTGAAAGAGAGACTTTGTCTCAAAAAGAATATAAGCTTCAAAAATCAGAGATCTATATGTAAAAAAGAAACTATATTAAGTGCCAAACAAGCCCCGGGCACTGTGGCTCACACCTGTAATCCCAGTGCTTTGGAAAGCGAAGGTGGGTGGATCATCTAAAGTCAGGAGTTTGAGACCAGCCTGACCAACATGATGAAACCCCATCTCTACTAAAAATACAAAAAATTAGCCAGGGGTGGTGGTGGGTGCCTGTAATCCCAGCTACTCAGGAGGCTGAGGCAGGGGAATCTCTTGAACCCAGGAGGCGGAGGTTGCAGTGAGCGGAGATAATGCCACTGCACTTCAGCCTGGGCAACAAGAGTGATACTCTGTCTCAAAAAATAAAGTACCAAATGAAAACATCACAAAACTTTGCTATAATCCAGCCTATAGAAAGCCTTGTGGAAAGGCTCAGAATGCAGATGTAATTTTAAAAACTACATAAAATATTTTTGTGTGGTTAAAAAAACACATAAATGTATCTTTTTGACAGTTTTTAAGTATATATTACAGTATTGGTAACTATGCATGTTATTGTACAGCAGATCTCTAGAACTTCTTCATCTTGTGTGACTGAAATTCCATACCTGTTGAACAACAATTCATTTTCCCCTCCTCTCAGCCTCCAGCAGCCACCATTCTACTTCCTACTTCTGTGAATTTGAGTACGTCATATAACTGAAATCATGCAGTATTTGACTTTTTGTGATTGGCTTATTTTACTCTACACAGTGTCCTCAGGGTTCATCCATGTTGTGGCAGATGATGGGATTTCCTTATTTTTTTAAGGCTGAATAATATTTCTTTGTATGTATATACCATGTTTTACTTATCTCTTCCACCACAGTGGGGATTTGGTTGCTTCCACATCTTAGTTATTGTGAATAATGCTGCAGTGAATATGAGTACAAATATTTCTTTGAGATCCTGTTTTCGGTTCATTTGGAGATATATCCAGAAGTGGAATTGCTCGATCATATGGTAAATCTATTTTTTTAATCTTTGAGGAAACTCCATACTATTTTCCATAGAAGCTATATTGTTTTACAGTCCCACCAGTGGTGCACAAGCATTCCAATTTCTCCAAACCTCTTCAACACGCATTTTCTGATTTTTTGATATAGAAAAAATTCTAATGGATGTAAGTAGGCCTTTCTAGTGGCTGTGAAGTAGTACCTCATTGTGGTTTTGATTTTCATTTCCTTGAAGAAAGTGATGTTGAGCATCTTTTCATATGATTGTTGGTTGTTTATCTTCTCTGGAGAAATGTCTATTCAAGTCCTTTGCCCATTTAAAAAATTGGGTTAATTTTTTTTGTTACTAGGTTATAGGAGGTCTTTATTTTGGATATTAACACCCTACCCAATATATGGTTTGTAAATACTTTCTCCCATTTTGCAGGTTATCTTTTTATTCTGTTGATTGTTTCTCTGATGTGCAGAAGTTTTCAAGTTTAATGTAGTCTTATTTGCCTATTTTTGCTCTTATTGCCTGTGTTTTTGGTGTCACATTCAATAAATTGTTGTCAAATCCAATGTCATGAAGCTTTTCCCCTCTATTTTCTTCTAGGAGTTTTAGTTTATGGCCTTACTGGTTAGGTCTTTAATCTATTTTGAGTCAGTTTTTGTATATCATGTTAAATAAGGGCCCATTTTTCATTCTTTTGCATGTGGTTATTCAGTTTTCCTAACACATTTGTTGAAGAGACTGTCCTTTTCCCATTGTGTAGTTTTGGCATCTTTGTTGAAAATCATTTGACCTTCTATGTGAGGATGTATTCCTGGGCTCTCTATTGTTCTGTTGGTCTTTATGTTGGTCTTTATGCCAGTACCAAACTATTTTGAATACTGGAGCTTTGTAATTATATTTTTTTAAAATAGGGACAGAAGCTCACTGTGTTTCCCAGGCTGGATTTGAACTCCTGGGCTCAAGCGATCCTCCCCACTCAGCCTCCCAAAGTGTTGGGATTACTTGTGTGAGCCACCATGCCCATCCTGTAATAGTTTCGAAATAAGGAAATATAGGCCGGGCGTGGTGGCTCA
>NW_012114611.1:246644-249876 GCF_000951035.1 Colobus angolensis palliatus | reverse complement strand
GAATCTCTTGAACCCAGGAGGCGGAGGTTGCAGTGAGCGGAGATAATGCCACTGCACTTCAGCCTGGGCAACAAGAGTGATACTCTGTCTCAAAAAATAAAGTACCAAATGAAAACATCACAAAACTTTGCTATAATCCAGCCTATAGAAAGCCTTGTGGAAAGGCTCAGAATGCAGATGTAATTTTAAAAACTACATAAAATATTTTTGTGTGGTTAAAAAAACACATAAATGTATCTTTTTGACAGTTTTTAAGTATATATTACAGTATTGGTAACTATGCATGTTATTGTACAGCAGATCTCTAGAACTTCTTCATCTTGTGTGACTGAAATTCCATACCTGTTGAACAACAATTCATTTTCCCCTCCTCTCAGCCTCCAGCAGCCACCATTCTACTTCCTACTTCTGTGAATTTGAGTACGTCATATAACTGAAATCATGCAGTATTTGACTTTTTGTGATTGGCTTATTTTACTCTACACAGTGTCCTCAGGGTTCATCCATGTTGTGGCAGATGATGGGATTTCCTTATTTTTTTAAGGCTGAATAATATTTCTTTGTATGTATATACCATGTTTTACTTATCTCTTCCACCACAGTGGGGATTTGGTTGCTTCCACATCTTAGTTATTGTGAATAATGCTGCAGTGAATATGAGTACAAATATTTCTTTGAGATCCTGTTTTCGGTTCATTTGGAGATATATCCAGAAGTGGAATTGCTCGATCATATGGTAAATCTATTTTTTTAATCTTTGAGGAAACTCCATACTATTTTCCATAGAAGCTATATTGTTTTACAGTCCCACCAGTGGTGCACAAGCATTCCAATTTCTCCAAACCTCTTCAACACGCATTTTCTGATTTTTTGATATAGAAAAAATTCTAATGGATGTAAGTAGGCCTTTCTAGTGGCTGTGAAGTAGTACCTCATTGTGGTTTTGATTTTCATTTCCTTGAAGAAAGTGATGTTGAGCATCTTTTCATATGATTGTTGGTTGTTTATCTTCTCTGGAGAAATGTCTATTCAAGTCCTTTGCCCATTTAAAAAATTGGGTTAATTTTTTTTGTTACTAGGTTATAGGAGGTCTTTATTTTGGATATTAACACCCTACCCAATATATGGTTTGTAAATACTTTCTCCCATTTTGCAGGTTATCTTTTTATTCTGTTGATTGTTTCTCTGATGTGCAGAAGTTTTCAAGTTTAATGTAGTCTTATTTGCCTATTTTTGCTCTTATTGCCTGTGTTTTTGGTGTCACATTCAATAAATTGTTGTCAAATCCAATGTCATGAAGCTTTTCCCCTCTATTTTCTTCTAGGAGTTTTAGTTTATGGCCTTACTGGTTAGGTCTTTAATCTATTTTGAGTCAGTTTTTGTATATCATGTTAAATAAGGGCCCATTTTTCATTCTTTTGCATGTGGTTATTCAGTTTTCCTAACACATTTGTTGAAGAGACTGTCCTTTTCCCATTGTGTAGTTTTGGCATCTTTGTTGAAAATCATTTGACCTTCTATGTGAGGATGTATTCCTGGGCTCTCTATTGTTCTGTTGGTCTTTATGTTGGTCTTTATGCCAGTACCAAACTATTTTGAATACTGGAGCTTTGTAATTATATTTTTTTAAAATAGGGACAGAAGCTCACTGTGTTTCCCAGGCTGGATTTGAACTCCTGGGCTCAAGCGATCCTCCCCACTCAGCCTCCCAAAGTGTTGGGATTACTTGTGTGAGCCACCATGCCCATCCTGTAATAGTTTCGAAATAAGGAAATATAGGCCGGGCGTGGTGGCTCACGCCTGTAATCACAGCACTTTGGGAGGCCACGACAGGTGGATCACTTGAGGTCAGGACTTCAAGACCAGCCTGACCAACATGGTGAAACCCTCTCTCTACTAAAAATACAAAAAATTAGCCAGGCGTGGTGGCACATGCCCATAGTCCTAGCTACTTGGGAGGCTGAGGCAGGAAGATCACTTGAACCAGGAGGCAGAGGTTGCAGTGAGCCGAGACCGCGCCATTGCACTCTAGCCTGGGCGACAGACTGAGACTCCATTAAAAAAAAAAAAGAAATGTAAAGACTTAGACTTCAGCTTTGTGCTTCTTTTTAAAGATTATTTTGGCTATTTGGAATCTTTTGAGATTCCGTGTAAAAAGTTTAGAATTGTTTTTTCTATCTCTGGAAAAAAATGCCATTGGGATTTTGATAGGGATTCCATTGAATCTTTAAAATGCTTTGAACAGTAACAACATTTTAACAATATAAAGTCTTCCAGTCCATGAACACAGGATCCCTTTCCTATGTCTTCTTTTTTTTTTTTTTTTTTGAGCCAGAGTCTGGCTCTGTCGCCCAGGCTGGAGTGCAGCAGTGTGATCATAGCTCACTGCAGCCTCGACCTCCCAGGCTCAAGTGATCCTCCTCTTCAATTTTTCTGAAAGAATTTGAGAAAGATTTACATTAATTCTTATTTAAATGTTTGATAGAATTCTCCAGTGAGGCTGTCAGGTCCTGGGCTTTTCTTTGTTGGAGAGTTTTCAGTTACTGATTCAATCTCCTTACTAGTTACAGATCTGTTGAGATTTTCTATTTTTTCATGATTCAGTCTTGGTAGGTTTATGTTTCTAGGAATTTATCCGATTTTTTGTAGATTATCCAATTTGTTGGCAGGTATGATTCCTACTAGTCTTTCTTTTTCTTTTTTCTTTTCTTTTTTTTTTTTTGAGAAAGGTCTCTGTCACCTAGGCTAGAGTACAGTGGCACGATTATGGCTCACTACAGCTTCAATTCTCCCACCTCAACCCCCCGACCCCCAGCCCTGGGTAGCTGGTACTACACGAACAGACACGTCCATGACCAGCCAATTTTTGTGTTTTTTGTAGAGACGAGGTGTTGCCATGTTGCCCAGGCTGGTCTTGACCTCCTGGGCTCAAGTGATCTGCCCACCTTGGCCTCCCAAAGTGCTGAGATTACAGGCGTGAGCCTCTGTATCCAGCCCATAGTCTGTTATAATTCCTTTTATTTCTGAGGCATCCAGTTGTAATGTCTCTTATTTCTTATTTTAGTTATTTGAATCTTCTTTCTTTTTTTTCTCAAGAAAGCTAAGGATTTGTCAATTTTGTTGATCTTTTCAAAAAGGCAACTCATTTGTTGATTTTGCCCCCATTTCTCTGTTCTCTATTTCATTTAATTCTACTCTAATCTTTATTATTTCTTTTCGTTTGCTTTTTTTT
>NW_012114611.1:229588-245564 GCF_000951035.1 Colobus angolensis palliatus | reverse complement strand
TTCTTTTCTTTTCTTTTCTTTTCTTTTCTTTTCTTTTCTTTTCTTTTCTTTTCTTTTCTTTTCTTTTCTTTTCTTTTCTTTTCTTTCGTGTCACTCTGTTGCCCAGGCTGGAGTGCAGGTACTGCAATCATGGCTCAGGCAGCCTTGACCTCCTGTGCTCAAGTGGTCCTCCTGCCTCAACCTCCTGAGTAACTGGGCCTATAGGCACATGCCACCACATGGCTAATTTTTTATTTTTTGTAGAGATAGTGTTTTATTATGTTGCCCAGGCTGGTCTCGTACTCTTGGGCTCATGCATTCCTCCCATTTTGGCCTCCCCAAATGCTTGGATTACAGGTATGAGTCATCACACCTGGCCCGAAAATATAATATAAGGAAAAATAAACAGAGAAGGCTGATAGAAAAAATGGCCAAGTGACATGAACATTTACTTCACTTAAAAACAGACAACGTAAAATGGCCCTTAAGTCCTCTATAAAAATGTTTAATCTCATTAATGATCAAGGAAGCACAAATTAAAACTATACTAGGATGTGAATTCTTAGCTGTCAAGTTGGCAGCAATCAAAAAGCTAGACAACACACTCCGAAGGTTAGGCAGTGAGGAAGTAGGTATACCTGTACATTGCTAGTAGTAATGCAGTGTGGTAAAAACTGTTTTGGGAGAGGAATTTTTCAAGATGTGACAAAATTTAACACGTATTTGCTTTTTTATTTAGAATTCTCTCTTGTCAGAATTTACTCTGAAGGTAAGCCCTGATTAGTGTAAAAATATATTTGCAGAAGGCTATTTGTTGCATTATTTTAACTGCAAAATATTAGAAACATCTACATGCCCAGACATAGGATAATAGTTGAATAAACTGTGTACAGTAGAGTGCTATACAGCTGTAAAAAAGAATGAAGAAAGCTGATAGCTGATAGAGAATGATTTCCAGGGTATATTGTTAAGTGGAAAAGCAAAGTGCAAAAAAATACAATATGCTTACTTTTGTGTATGAAAGACAGGGAAATGAAAAGATATACATGTCTGCTTATTTTTGTAAAAAATAGTAAATATGTATGTATCTACTACCTATAGCAAAGGTGGATGGGATTGGGGCAGAAGTGATTGTTCGGGTAGTAATACTTCTTTAAGCTAACTTTTTGGTATAGTTTTGACTTTTAGAACATGTTAAATTTTAATCAGCAAGATTGGGAAAGACTTATAGAATATAAACAAAAAAATGAAACTAATTATGTGAACTGTGTAACTACATCAAAGCAGGAAAGGAGGAGAACTAACTCAAACAGTTTTTGACCATGATACTTTAACTATATGTCCTCAGTCTAAAGACCAAAAGAACTACAAATAATTACTGAACACTAGTTAGAATATTTATTTTTCATATTGACATAAGATAGCAATTTTTGGCTGGGTGCAATGGCTCACGCCCGTAATCCCAGCACTTTGGGAGACTCAGGCGGGTGGATTGCTTGAGCCCAGGAATTTGAGAGCAACCTGGGCAACATAGTAAAACTCCATCTCTACCAAAAATACAAAAAATTAGCTGGGTGTGCAGCTGTGGTCCCAGCTACTCACACGAGTTTGAGGTGAGAGGATTGCTTGAGCCCGGGATGTGGAGGTTGCAGTGAGTTGAGATCATGCCACTGCACTCCAGCCTGGGTGACAGAGTGAGACCCTGTCTCAAAAATAAAAAATAAACAGTTTTTAAAATGTGCTTCCTGTGTATGGTAGGATTGAGAAATGAGTAAAATATATTGATAATATTGTGAACCAGGTTTCATCCTATTAGAGAAGGGAATTATAAGTGGAAAGAGGGAAAATTAGAATGATGTTGAATTGGAAGTGGAGATATTAATATGAACTCATTATTTTAAATATAGTTAGTAACAGATGTAGTTTTATGTGTATGAATTTCTTGATCCACCAAAAGGGCTTAGAAAAGATTCCCCAGGCCGGGCGCGGTGGCTCAAGCCTGTAATCCCAGCACTTTGGGAGGCCGAGACGGGCGGATCACGAGGTCAGGAAATCGAGACCCTCCTGGCTAACACGGTGAAACCCCGTCTCTACCAAAAAAATTCCAAAAAACTAGCCGGGCGAGGTGGCGGGTGCCTGTAGTCCCAGCTACTCGGGAGGCTGAGGCAGGAGGATGGCATAAACCCAGGAAGCGGAGCTGAGATCCGGCCACTGCACTCCAGCCTGGGCGACAGAGCGAGACTCCGTCTCAAGAAAAAAAAGAAAAGAAAAGAAAAGATTCCCCAATAGCACTGAATACCCCTGCTTCTAAGATCTTGGTTTTTAAATACCATTCATTCTTCACTAAAAGGAGCCACGTTTCCTTGAAGAAAGGTATAATTCTAGGTCTGGAGCAGGAAAAGTACCTCATGAGCATGAAATATCTTATGTCATAAAACAACTGCTCAAAATGATGGAACTGTGTCCATAGGACATAAGAACCAGCATGAAGGGACTCCTGTTGGCCAAATCTGCAAAAATATGAGCATCAAAATAATGATAGTAACAGAATAGTCATGGAATAAAATGAGAATCAGTGGGCTCATTTTGATATAAATAACTAGGGGAGAAAGGAAAGCTTTTTTTCTTTCTTTTCTTTTCTTTTTTCTTTTTTTTTTTTTTAGGTGGAGTCTCACTCTTTCACCCAGGCTGGAGTGCAGTGGTGCAATCTTGGCTCACTGTAACCTCTGCTTCCCAGGTTGAAGCAATTCTTGTGCTTCAGCCTCCCAAGTAGCTACAGGCAAGTAGCTACAGGCATGTGCCACCATGCTCAGCTAATTTTTGTATTTTCAGTGGAGACGGGGTTTTGCCATGTTGGCCAGGCTGGTTTCGAACTCCTGTCCTCAGGTGATCTACCCTCCTCAGCCTCCCAAAGTGTTGGGATTACAGGCATGAGTCACCGTGCTGGCCTGGAAAGCTTTTTCTTATAATACATACCAACTAATAAATATAGAAGAAATGGTGGAGCTATAAAATTATCATAGTATAGTAGTTGATTCCGTGCACACTTCAGCAGCACATATACTAAAATTGGAATGATACAGGGAAGATTAACATGACCCCTGAGCAAGGATGACACACAGACTCATGAAATGTTCCATTAAAAATAAAAAATATTTTTTAAAAAATGGTGGGCATAGTGGCTCACACCTGTAATCCTATTCACTTTTGGATGCCAAGGCAGGAGAATCCCTTGAGCCCAGGAGTTTGAGACCAGCTTGGGCAACATAGGGAGACCCCATCTCTATTAAAAAAAAAAAAAAATTGATTCCAGCAAGAATTATCAATGGGTGCTAAAACTAGTGAGTTGAAAGGTTGACAAAGTATATAACATTTATGTAGTCTCAAAAGTATCCTCCCATGAATTACTTACTAATTGCAAATGGAAGAATGGTAAGTTTACAGTGAGTTTATTTGGCAGATGCCATATTCACCACACTAACCAACTTTGCAATTAAAGTTATATTACCATAATGGAGTGAGACACCTCCTGACATCGTGTTTTGAGAAAGACATTATTTCTGGCTGGGCATGGTGACTCATGCCTGTAATCCCAGTGCAGCATTTTGGGGGCTGAAGCAGGAGGATTCCTTGAGATCGGTAGTTGGAGACCAGCCTGGGCAATGTAGTGAGACCCCACCTTTACCAAAAAAAAGAAGAAGAAGAAGACAACAAATTATTTCTATGGTATTTCTGCCAAAATGTATAACCTGAAACTAATTATAAGGAAATATCAAGCCAAAATTAAAGAACATTTTACAAAATAACTAGTCTGTACAAAAATATCAAGATAATAAAAGAAAAAGTAAGGCTGAGAAACAGTCCTGGATTATAAGAGAATCAAGAGATAGGACAACTAAGTAGGATTTCCTCCAGTAGATCCCAGATCAGGAAAAAAGGTGGGAGGAAAACCTATAGAGGACATTACTGGGACAATAGACTATTTTGGAATATGATTTGTGGGTTAGATAATAGTTTGTATCAGTGTTGAATTTCTGTATTTTGGCTGGGCTCATTGGCTCAAACCTGTAATCCCAGCACTTTAGGAGGCTGAGGCAGGTGGTTCGTTGGAGCCCAGTTCAAGACGAACCCTGGGCCACATACGTAGCAATACCTTATGTCAAGAAAACAAAACAAAACAGCAACAACAAAAAAAAACACAAGAATTTCTGGGGTTTCTTGTTTTGTTTTTTTGAGACAGAGTCTTGCTCTGTCATCCAGGCTGGAATGCAGTGGTGTGATCTCGGCTCACTGCAAGCTCCACCTCCTGGATTCAAATGATTCTTCTGCCTCAGCCTCCTGAGTAGCTGGGATTGCAGGCGCATGCCACCATGCCTGGCTAATTTCTGTATTTTTAGGAGAGACAGGGTTTTACCATGTTGGCCAGACTGGTCTCGAATTCCTGACTTCAAGTTATCTGCCCACTTAGTCCTCCCAAAGTGCTGGGATTACAGGTGTGAGCCATTGCACCAGGCCAATTTTTCTGGATTTTGAATAATGTCCTGGGGTTTTATAAGAGAAAGTTCCTTATTTTTAGGAAATAAGTTTGAAACATTTCTGGAAAAAGAAGTACATGTACTTTGATCTCAGCAGTTATTGGAATTAATTCCAAGAAAATAATTAGACATGTTCTAAGGTGAAAATACTGAATTATTCTTTCTATGAATAGTTACAAAAAGTTGGAAATAACCTAGTATCTGATAATAAGGAGTTGTGTAAGTAAATCATGGCACATTCATGCAGTGAAATACTATGCAGCCCTTAAAAGTTTTGTCGTTGGTCTGTATTTACACAGTGAGATGTTTCTAGTTGTATTAGTGGAGGTTTTTTGGTTGCAAGAAACAGAGTCTGGCAGGGTGCAGTGGCTCACACCTATAATCCCAGCACTTTAGGAGGCCGAGGTGGGTGGATCACAAGGTCAGGAGTTCGAGATCAGCCTGACCAACACGGTGAAACCCTGTCTCTCCTAAAAATACAAAAATTAGCCAGGCATGGTGGCGCACACCTGTAGTCCCAGCTACTTGGGTGGCTGAGGCAGGAGAATGGCTTGAACCCAAGAGGCGGAGGTTGCAGTGAGCTGAGGTTGCGCCACTGCACTCCAGCCTGGGCGACAGAGCGACACTCTGTCTCAAAAAAAAGAAATAGGCCAACTTACATAGGCTACCTTAAATAGCTGAGGTAGGTCATAGAAACAAATCAACATTTGAGAAACCCCTAGAAAAGAGAGATAACTCTGGAAATCTCAACCTTTTTAAAACCTTCCTTCTTTCTAGTCTAGGGCATTGTCGCATTGTCATTAAAGTGATTCCATTTTAGGACCTGCAGTTTCCTGATTCCGAGTTTAAATTCCAAAAAAAAAAAAAAAAAAGCAAAAAGATCTCATTGTCTAGCTCTTGTAAGGGGTATATTTACTTTACAGAGAGGTATGGAGGGATAGTTTGTGTGTGGATTAGGCCCATTCCTACACAAAAGAAAACTTTTTTGTGACTTCAGAAGCTACTTCAGCTGTTATCTACCTCAGTAAGATTTTGTAAGAGGTTTTGTTTGTTTGTTTGTTTTTTAAAGCAGAATACAATACTATATACAGTATGATTTAGTTTTGTGGAACTATAGAGTGAGCTTTGGAGTGGGGGTAGAAAATGAAGAGTTTTGTTTGGATGTGTTAATTTTGAGATTCCTATTAAACATTCAAGTAGAGAGCTGAAATTTTTTGTGCCCAAAGTGGCAAACAAGTAACATCTGCCCTTGTGTTTTTCTAGATCAAAATCAATCCTTCTCTTCCTGTGACATGGAACTGAGGGGTCTCAACAAAGTTTTCTTTCAGACAGTTAAGAAAATCCTAAGCTTCTTTTCTTGAAAAATAATGAGTGTTCTCCAGGCACCTGCACAGCACTCATTCCATTTGAGGCAGGATTTCCTACCTGGCACAGATGCATGTTAGACTCAGTATTCTGTCCCTACCCACCTCCCCACATCTCTGTCAACTCTTTGTCTGGTATGTTAAGCAGTCGCACATCATCCTGGACTTCATTTTCCTCCTCCATAAAATTATCCTTGGCTTCTTTTATTTTTGTTTTTGATTTTTATTTCTAATTGGTCTTAATCAAATTATAAATAAAAATCACCTGAACATTCCCTTTACCTTTTTTTTTTTTTAAACAATTGAGGCAGTGATAGTTCAGCTCACAGTGGTAAACACATTTAAGAGCCGGAAGCTAATAAATGCAAATGTTTAATTTTTCAGATATCCACACAGAAGCAGTTCAGGCTGCACTGGCAAAGCATAAAGAACAGAAGATGGCTTTGCCCATGCCAACCAAAAGGCGATCCACATTTGTTCAGTCTCCTGCAGATGCCTGCACGCCTCCTGGTAGGTTTATCAGAGCTTTTTCTCTCTGACAGTTACTACCTTGATGTTCCTGAAATAAGTTCTGCTTTTTCTTTTCTGAGGTAAGAACCAGAATCTTCTCCCCACCATTAGAGGAATCTAAGAGAACATTCTGAGGTGGCAGATTTTGCTTGTCATCTCATAACACACAAAAAGATGCCTTAAGAGTAAAACTATTCAAAACAAAACAAAAAAACTTTCCTTCTGAATTTCCAGTCTTTTTTTTTGGCTGTAATCCCCAAACTTATGTAGTCATAAATACAGGCCAAAGCTTAGGCCAAAATCCTGCTGTGTTAAATAGCCACTTTCACTGTCACCAAAAATACTACCTGTAGTCATATATTTAATTCATTCATACTCCTAAACCAAATGCTTCATCTCTGCAGCAGGCATGAGAATAGTTGGACTTGGGACAAAAGTTTTTATGTCATTAACGATTATGGAAGAGCAATCATGCAAAGTTGTAATGGACCTGCAAAATGTATATAAGTGTGTTTATGTGTGTGTGTTAATGTATTTTGTACACATTTATATATTTTTTAAGAATATACTTTTTATAACGGGGTCATGAGATCAGTGGGAACTAGGTATCTTCATCCCATCCCTGTTCACCAGACTTGAATCCTTATGCTCCCTAAGGTAAATTTAAGAGTTATAACTTCATATTTGAGGAATAACTGGAAACAATCTAAGTTGTCTTGTCTGTTTATAATCTTTCCTGGAGTTTTTTAAAACCTTTAAAAAAATTTTTTTTATACTTCTCTAGTGGAAGCTCAAAAAATAATTTTTTTAAAAATCAAATCCCAGACAAGATCTTGATACAGGCCTTTGAGACTAAACATAGTAAATCTATTTCAGAGCCTCAATATAGTGTCTCTCTTTCTACTTTCATGTTACTGGTAATGAAATCTTTGAGAACAAATTTCCCCATACTTTTTTGGCCTAAACTACTTACTACGTCTTTGGGGAGATTCCTAGGTTGCCTTGTGGTTGACTTTGATTTACAGCTGTCAAGTTGTTGAGCTGTTCATACTGATCCTATTCCCTGATCCAGATTAGTATTAATAGTTTTCTTCTCGGTTTTGGCTAACTTCTCAGAGCATTTGGGTATGCTGTGGGCTCATTAACTGTATGTGCTTTTTTTCTTCACATCTGTGGTGTCAATATGTTTGAAAGAGAAATAGCTCTGTGGCTTCAAGTGTTTCTCAAAATGTAGCACAGGATACCTCTAGCCGGCTATCACTGTAAGATAGTTTGTGTCTATAATGGTGCATACCTCAAACCTACTGGTTGAAAATCTTGGATGGTTTCCCTTCCACATTAGTACAGCACAAGTTGGGTCCTCGTGGACAAAGGGGGCTCTCAGTTTAGTAGCTATTCCTTTTTGGCAGATTACACTGCAGTGTGGCTGAGGGTTCAGTTGCAGTAAATGGCAAAGGGTAGGGAGCAGCATGACATGTAGTTCTTGGAAATAATCCCCTCCAAAGCTGTATCAAAGATACGCAGTTTCAGAGTAAATAGGCTGCCCTTATGGCTTTGGGTGAAATGTGAGAGTGCAGCAAAGGACCTTGAGAGTGTTCAGAAGGAGTGGAAACCTTTTTTGTCCCCTTTTACAAAAGTCACTGCCTGAGGGGAATTCACCAGCTCTAGAAACAAACCGCAGCTGTTCATTGCTGAATGAGACTGTAGTCCTTTCAAATTCACTGTAGGCCTCTGTGTTTCTAGATACTAATGTTCTCCTCTATCTGCAGCCTTGAAGTTGTGGCCTAATGTTCTTGATCATATTACGTGTTTTATACATAATAATTTCATGATTCCAAAGATACAGTCCTTTCTCCTAAGACTTGTATTCAGCAGAACAGAGTAATAAAAAGGTTCTGTACCCATTTATCTCCTGTTCTGGGGATCTCTGGATAGTATCTGAGAAGCCTTCATGTGCCGTGAGGGACATCTGTGTTGTCAAATAGAAGAGGAATTCTCTCACAACACGGGGAAACATTGAGTACACCCTGCATAGTGATTTCTCACACTGCCCCCACATGGGGTATCTTGATGCCGTCATGCAACAATTACACACATGCCTAAGACAAATACTTTGCTCTAGTGAGGAAATGTGGGAAGAACTCTTATCATAAGTTTTCCATTAGCCCCTTTCATTTTAGGGAGTAGAATTTACTGTTCCCACAATTAGGGATCGACTCCATTCTCTCCAAGATCTTAGGAGCTACCAATTGGCTGTTTCCAATGCCTGTTGCAGTTTAATCCTACATCAGTATCTCCCAGAACTTGTTACAGCCTAACCCAGCGATGTGGAATAGGTTTTATCTCGCATACGTACTCTGATAGCCACAGAAACACTGAAGCTTAGAAGAATGCCGAGGCTGTGTTCAAGGGAAGGGAGGAGGAAGAAAATTTACATTAATCATTGCCATTAAAGGCTTTAAAAAAAAAATCAGCTTCTGGCCAGCTACCAAAGTGACCTAAAGCCAGGTGTGGTGGCTCTTGCCTATAATCGCAGCACTTTAGGAGGCTGAGGCGGGCAGATCAGGAGGTCAGGAGTTCGAGATCAGCCTGACCAACATGGTGAAACCCCGTCTCTGCTAAAAATACAAAAATTAGCTGGGTGTGGTGGTGCGTTCCTGTAGTCCCAGCTACTCAGGAGGCTGAGGCAGGGGAATCATTTGAACCCGGGAGGCAGAGGTCGTAGTGAGCCGAGATTGTGCCATTGCACTCCAGCCTAGGTGACAGAGCGAGACTCCATCTCAAACAAAAGTGACCTAAAAACTGTGTGGGGCCAGGCACGGTGGCTCATGCCTGCAGTCCCAGCACTTTGGGAGGCCGAGGCGGGTGGATCACGAGGTCAGGAGATCGAGACCATCCTGGCTAATACTGTGAAAAGACATCTCTACTGAAAATACAAAAAATTAACTGGGTGTGGTGGCGGCACCTATAATCCTAGCTACTCGGGAGGCTATGGCAGGAGAATGGCGTGAACCCAGGAGACAGAGCTTGCAGTGAGCCGAGACTGTGCCACTGCACTCCAGCCTGGGCGACAGAGCCAGAGTCCGTCTCATAAATAAATAAATAAATAAATAAAACAGTTGTGGCCAGGTGTGTTGGCTCATACCTGTAATCTCCACACTTTGGGAGGCCGAGGTGGGAGGATTGCTTGAGCCTAGGACGAGACCAGCCTGTGCAGTACAGTGAGACCCCATCTCTACAAAAAATTAAAAAGTTAGCCAGCTGTGGTAATGCATGTCTGTGGTTCCAGCTACTTGAGAGGCTGAGTTGGGAGGGTCGCTTGATCCCCAGAGGTCGAGGCTGCAGTGAGCTGAGATCAATCCACCATACTCCAATCTGGGAGATAGAGTGAGACCCCATCTCTTAAAACAAACAAACAAACAAAAAGTTGTGCCACTCTTGCAGGGAAAAATTAGCCTAACATTTTACAGGAGTTAGTTGCATCTTTCTTTGTACACTGCCTGAGATGTTACAGCGTACATCATAAAGCACATCTTGGGTCAAGGCTCTCACTCTGCACTTGCTGTCCTGTATGCACCTGGTTTCTGGGATAACTTCTAGAGTGCACCAGCCAGTCAGCTTATTTGGGAGGCACTCAACACGTAACTGTTTGAATTACCGAATTGATGAAAATTTAGAGCTGCTCTTTTTGAAGGATTTAATAAAAAGGATTAAGGCGAAAAATATGTTAGAAATTTTGGCTTTATTTATAGTATCATATAGTCTGGAAAATATGGTAAATAGTTGGCATAGGAAATAATTTGTCTTTTGTTCACAAATCACTCTCAAATGATAAGATGTCAGTCACCCTAAAATTTGCTTATTGATTAATTTCTATCTTGTGGATTAGAAAATTTGATTTCTCTAAATTGGTAGCAATCTATGGTTCTTTTAGTGCTTGTGGCCTTTTTCAGAGTCTTTTAGACTGCTTGAATTACTGCCATCCAGTTCCCTTTATGTGCTGAAATCATTTACTAATGTCATGAGGCAATTACCTCAGCTCTTTCTTTGTAGGGGTTCTTTGTGTAACGCTATTACTCATTCATATGAAAAAGCACAATGCAAAAACTACAGCATATATTTTTTCCATTTTTTCCCTCTAAGCTTTTTCTGCACCCTTGTGGACTTACCCTTTGCTGCATTCTGAGAGTGCACAGATGACCAAATAGACCACATAATGACCCTAAACCACAGTAAGCTATTTCAACTGGCTTAAATTTAGAAGTCTGTCTCACACAGGGCTCCGCTTGAGAGTAGCTAGAGTAATTCATAGGGCCAGAAGGCAAAGAGAATTTTCTTCCCTTTTTTTTTTTTGACACAGTCTCTGTCACCCAGGCTGCAATATAGTGGCTCAATCACAATTCACTGCAGTCTCAACCTCCCAGGCTCAAGCAGTCCTCCCACCTTAGCCTTTCTAGTAGCTGGAACTGCAGGTTCGTATTGCCACACCTGGCTAATATTTTTATTTTTTGTAGAGATGGAGGTGGGGTCTCACTATGTTGCTCAGGCTGGCCTCAAACTCCTGGGCTCAAAAGATCTCCCACATCAGCCTCCCAAAGTGTTGGATTATAGGCATGAGCCGCCACACCCTGCTCTGTATTTCTATATGTGAAAATGATACCCAGGAACATACTGGAATATTATCCTTTTAACCTACTTTAATCATGCTTCATGGAATTATAGTACATTATGATATGCAAAGGACTTTCACATACTAATGACTGCCCTGTGTCATTTGTTTCTCATAAATACTCTGTAAAGTAGGAAGGGCAGATTTAGCGATAAGGAAATAAGCAGGTTCATAGTCGCTAAGTAATTTGCCCCAGGTCAGATAGCAATTAAGTGTCAGACTCAAAATCTTGGTTGTGTTCATTTTTCCACTAAAGTGTCACGTTTATTTAGAAAATTCTTTTTACTTTATAGCCTATAATCCCAACACTTTGGGAGGCGGAGGCCCAAGGATCTTTTCAGCCCAGGAGTTTGAGACCAGCCTGGGCAACATAGCAAAAGATCTCATCTCTACAAATAATTTTTTAAAATTCCTTCATAGTACTAAATAAAATAAAATTTTGAAAAGTTAGCAGGGCATGATAGTATGTGCCTGTGGTTCTAGCCACTCAGGAGGCTGAGGTGGGAGAATCACTTGAGTCAAGGCTACAGTGAACCGTAATCACAGCACTGTACTCCAGCCTGGGTGACAGAGTGAGGCCTCAACTAAAAAAAAAAAAAAGATATCCTCTTTCCCTAAAAGATACTCATGTATATGCATGGTACTGGAATGAGTATTTTTATAACCAAATTAAATAACTGTTGCCTTCTGAATGCTTATAGTCCTAAATATATGTGAGTCAGTTAATTTGAACTTAGAATACCTGCTGATTTACCAGGTTGGGGAGTCTTCCCTAATATTCTGATTTTAACCTAAACCACAGAGTAAACAAAGTTGGCAAAGCAGACCTCCATAATAAATGTGCTCTAATTAATACAGTCAGATCATTTTAATAGTGTATTTGATGATTGGTGTGGGGTATGACCAGTGGTCCACAATTGCTTGGGAGACTAGTGAATATCCATAGTTCTTTAAGCCAAAGTACAGTAAAAACCCACTGTATCCGGCTGAATTTGTTTCAGTGCCTGACTGTAAAATTTAAGTTTTGCTGGTAAGAGTAATGTTATAGTTACCATTCATTGCATGCCCTCAGTCTACCAAAGGGCTAGGTGCTTAACATATATTTTTTTCATTTTTAGTTAATAGTCTTCTACCCAATTTTATAGATGAGAAAACAGGTTTAGAGAGACTCAATAACTTGCCCAGACTTCTGTTTTTAGACACATAGTCAATTAGATAACCTGAAAATTCTCTCCTAGAAAGATAGGGGAAAGAAAATGTTCTTTTAGAAATGTTGGGTAAAAGGTAACCATCTTAAAATGTATACAGAAGCAAGGGAGAATGATGAACACTGAAAATCAGAATGATGAGGTGGTGCTTACTTCTGCTGGGCTGTGGGGAGGAGAATCAGTAAACCAGGGACCTTAATTTTAACTATAATAATAAAACCTTGGGCCCGTCTAAGGTTGCAAGCTGGAATTAAGATCCCTGTAGGGACTTGCATCTTTAGCTGTTGGGTGAATTAGAAAAAAGGAACCTGTCAAAAAAGCCTGCCTGAGGCCGGGCGCGGTAGCTCACACCTGTAATCCCAGCACTTTGGGAGGCTGAGGCGGGTGGATCACGAGGTCAGGAGATCAAGACCATCCTGGCTAACACGCTGAAACCTCGTCTCTACTAAATAATACAAAAAATTAGCCAGGCATGGTGGCAGGCGCCTGTAGTCCCAGCTACTCAGGAGGCTGAGTCAGGAGAATGGCGTGAACCCAGGAGGCGGAGCTTGCGGTGATCCGAGATCACGCCACTGCACTGCAGCCTGGGTGACAGAGTGAGACTCTGTCTCAAAAAAAAAAAAAAAAAGGACTTGCCTGGTGCCTGGCCTTGGAATAACAGGGGCAGGGCCTGCCCTTCCCTGAGAATTTCTGGTCAGTGGGTACAGAGTTTGAATGGTACTACCTGCCTGGTAAGAACTAAAATTAAAATGTGGCTTTAGGCTGATGATAACCCTGGGCACAAATTATCTCTGAAAGGATATAGACTCTGTGGGGGGTGGGGCTTAGGGTTTCCACAGAGAAAGATCCACTGAATGTGAGCTAATAAATAAAACCACTGTAGAAATAATCTACCATGAGTGAGAGTGGAAAGAAAGCACCAAACACCACAATTAAGACCCTGAGCTCTGATTTGCTCAACACCTATCAGTGGCAGAGCTGAGATTACAGTCTAGAGCAGCCTGACTTTGAAAGCCCATTTCCTAGGTCACTTGGCATATTGCCTCTCGTTCTGTCCTGTCCTCAAGTAAAGATTTTCTGGTTAATTGTGGAGCTCTAACAATTGCTGCATATTTGATTTAGCTTTCAAATAGGCAGTAAATGAAAACAAGTTTCTTTTTACCTCAATATTTTCAATAATAATTAGTTTTGTAAACTATTTTTTTTTCATAGATATGGGAAGATACCTAGAGAACCAGTGTTTGGAGATTCATTGTGGGCAGAGTGCCCTGGAGTAGTTACTAATAGTGAGTGCCCCTTCTCTCAAAAGTATCTCAGCTAGTCAGGTAACTCATGGACCTCTTGCCACTTAGCTCTCAGACCAATTTTTCGGTCCCTAGCCAGCTGTCTATACACACAGACAGATTGTTATGGAATGCCAAAAATATCTGGGGTAGTTCTGAAAGTCCCCCTAACCCTTGTCTGCTGAATCAGTTACCTGCTCCAGTTAGGTATAGTGTTTGATTAAGCTGCTCAGAATTTGTAGCTCAGGGTAGGTTCTGGTTGGCCCTGCTTCCAGTACTAACTTTTTGATCATCTTTTCTGTATATTCTTTTTTTGCTGTCATATTTTGGGAAGTGTTTTGCAGTCTTTATGTGCTTTTATTCCTAGGCTGCCTTCTTGGGTCTCTAAAGATTTTCCTTCTTTAGCTTCAAATTTTTCCCTTGTCTACATAGAAACTTCCTTTGCCTTTCTTGAAGGTATTTCTGGAAGTCCTAAACTCCCCTAATCCACCAAAGCGAGATAAAATGACACTCTTCTGCCTGACAGTACCTCATCCCACCGAAACACACATGCACACTTCTTTCCGTGGGTTCTAGATCATGTATTATTGTCCTGGTGGTGGTTTTATTTATTCTTTGAAGTTCCTACTTGGCAGTCACCTCCCGTTTCCTGGCCTACTTCAGGTGACAAATATCGTAGTGGTTATTAGAATGAGTTCTTCATTTCAGTGAGTCTTGACTTACCTGCCATTCTAAGCTACAGTGTGGGCCTAATCTTGATATATGAACCCAGTTGTAGGAACTTAGTAGCAGGTACTGTCTTTCTAGCAGCTTGTCCAATTTACATAATATCCCTCAGGTGGACTGGCTCTTAGATATTACTGTCCTGTCGCAAAGGCATATTTTCACCCTCATGAATCTTTTTGTTTTTGAGATGGGATCTCGCTCTGTTGCTCAGACTGGGGTGCAGTGACACGATCATAGCTTACCGCAGCCTAGATTTTCTGGGCTGAGGCGGGAGGATCGCCTGAGCCCAGGATGTCAAGACTTCAGTGAACCGTAATCGCACCACTGTACTTCAGCCTGAGCGACAGAGCAAGACCCTGTTTTCAAAAAAAAAAAAAAAATTCCATCATTCCTCTCCCCTATTATCCTCTTCCTCCTAGATTTCCTCATAATCTCTCCCCCACCTTTTTCCATCCCCAGGTAAACATTGATCTGTTTCCTGCCACTGTACATTAGTTTGCATATTCTTGAACTTTATACAAATAGAACCATACTGTCTTACTTACTTTGCAGGGGATGTGGATGCCTGGTTTCTTTCACTCTGTATAATTATTTTGAGAGTCATTCATGTTGTTGTGTAGATGACAAGAGTGGATCATTCCTTATTATTGCTGTAGGATATACTGTAATTTGTTTATATAATCCTTTGTTGATGGACATTTGGGTTGTTTCTCATTTGTAGCTATTACAAATGAAGTCCCTATGAACATTCATGTACAAGTCTTTGTATAGATATATGCTTTCATTTCTCTTGAGTATATACACAGGAGTGGAATGGATAAACAGTATAGTGTTTAAATTTTTTTAAATAAACATTTTTAGATAATATATTTTCTAAAAGAACAGAGCCATTTCCTATTCTTTGTTCAAAGAACACATGGCTGAGGAAGAAGAGTGCTATAGCAGCTAAGAAGTTAGTAGGCTGGGCATGGTGGTTCGTGCCTATAATCCCAGCACCTTGGGAAGCTGAGTTGGGAGAATCCCTTGAGCCCAGGAGTTCAAGAACAGCCTGGGCAACATGGCGTAGTGTTCTCTCTACAAAAAAATACAAAACATTAGCTGGGCATGGTATTGCATGCCTGTAGTCCCAGCTACTCAGGAGGCTGGGGTAAGAGGATCACTTGAGTCTGGGAGGGCAAGGCTGCAGTGAGCTGGGATTGCACCACTGCATTCCAGCCTGAGGACCAGAGCAAGACCTTGTCTCAAAAAAAAAAAAAAAAGAAAAAAAAAGTAATTAGAAAATTTAGCACTTTCTTCCCTTAAAATCAACAAGCTAAATGTTTTTGTTTATTGACTGATTGATTGATTGAGACAGGGTCTGGCTCTGTTGCCCAGACTGGAGTGCAGTAGCACGATTGTGGCTCAGTACAACTTCTGCTTCGTGGGCTCAGGCCATCCTCTCAAGTAGCTGAGACTACAGGCACATGCCACCACACTTAGCTAAGTTCTGTATTTTTTGTAGAGACAGGGTTTTGTTGTGTTGCCCAGGCTGGTCTCAAACTTCTGAGCTCAAGGAATCATCCGCCTCAACCTCCCAAAGTGCTTGGGATTGCAGGCGTGAGCCAGTGCACCTGGCCAACATGCTAATTGTTTATATGTTTACTAATTGGTTATAAATGGATTGTAGGCTTCTGGTGACCAGTATTCTTTTTTTTTTTTTTTT
>NW_012114611.1:225926-228697 GCF_000951035.1 Colobus angolensis palliatus | reverse complement strand
AAATAATAAAATAAAATAGTAATATTTAAGGGACCTTGTTTTGATTTTTAAAAAGATACAATCCCAGAGCAGTGCTACGTTTTATGTAGGCTTCACCACATGATCATCTTTTAACTTTACCCAGCTAGTTTCTTATCTGTGGCCTTAGGGTGACTTAGTCATAGTAAGCACCTCATTTTTCAGGTGGCATGATTTGGTATTATTTTCTTCTACCAACCGTTAGTCAGTTCTGCCATCTTTCCTTTCATGCTTATAGGAAGAAATTAGCCATTTAAATTACTCTTAGGAAGAATTTCAGGTTGTCCCAAATCAAAAAGAAATACACACTCCTTTTAACCATTCTCCTGGGGATTAGAAGGGGCATTAATGTTTATTGGCCAGGTGCTATGGGCTGGCACTACTACGTGTGCTTTCTGTACAGTGTCTTTGTTCATGGTCTCCTAGCTATGGTTAGGAAAAAGGCAAGTTTCCTTAGCTTGTCTTACAAGGCCCTTGGTGGCCCAGTGCTACCTTACTTGTCCAGTCTCATCACCGTGACTATCAGTCTTGCATCCTGTGCTCTGGCTAGTCTCTGTTTCTTTAATATCTTCAAAAAGTTTTCTGTCCCTTCTAAGCTTTCTCACTTGCAGCCCCCTCTACCTGACGCTGTACTTTCCCTGCCTTTCATAATTAATTCCTACTTACCCATTAGGCCTTGGGTTAGGTCTTACTTCCTTGGGTGGCTGCCTTGATTCCTCTAACTCATCTCAGTCCCATAAGAGTAGGGACTATGTCTTCTTGCCCAATTTTTTATTCCTACCAACTGATGTAGTGCTTAGTGTGTTTGTCAAATGGACAAATAAGCAGACAGTCTTCTCAGATGGGTAATTTTATCCCCAAGTCACATAGCTAGTAAGAGGTGCATCCCAGAGTTTGAATGGAAGACACTAAAGCCATGTTTTTTCCACTATGCTAAGCTGCCCCATAGTTGTAAGTCATTAAACACTGAGGACTGGCAGACAAACAGGGTAATTGAATTGAAACAATACACCTAATTGCATAATTGATCCAGTATAGAAACATAATGAAGGCCGGGCGCGGTGGCTCATGCCTGTAATCCCAGCACTTTGAGAGGCCGAGGCGGGCGGATCACAGGGTCAGGAGATCGAGACCATCCTGGCTAACATGGTGAAACCTCGTCTCTACTAAAAATACAAAAAATTAGCCAGGTGTGGTGGTGGGCACCTGTAGCCCCAGCTACTTGGGAGGCTGAGGCAGGAGAATGATGTGAACCTGGGAGGCAGAGCTTGCAGTGAGCCAAGATCATGCCACTGCACTCCAGCCTGGGCAACAGAGTAAGACTCCCTCTCAAAAAAATTGAAAAATTAAAAAATTTAAAAAAAAACATAATGAAACCAATTTTACATAAACCTAATCATGAAAATACTGGTTTTACTGTCTTTTGAAAATTGGGTTATTCTGATTTTAAACTTAAACAAATTAAAATACATGATACAGTAAAAGCAGCCTACAAATCCAATGGAGATTGTGGAATCTTGAGATAAGTTACCTTGAAAATACTTTATTCTTAAGGTCAAATTCACCTGTCCTTTGGGCCCTATCCCGACTTCCTCCCTTTTTTTTTTTAACATGTTTGCTGAGACAGGAACATTTGCCTCCCGGCATACAGTTGAAATGTTAGAATATTTCTGAAAATTACACAAAATGCTTTTCCTTAAAGGGTTACAGATATGATTATTTCTTTTTTTCTTGAAATTTTCTTTTAATCACCCCCCTTTTACATGTTAGATCTCATTCTTCTTTATGGACCTCATCACTTTATCTCTTTGGGATCTGGTCACTATTTATCTCTCCACCCTCATTTTTTTGCCTTACTCTTTAAAGTCTTTGGTCTATGTACAAAGAAGTACTTGAAATCCCTGACTGAGGTTGGTCCCCATCCTGTGAAACGCTTTGATAACTCCCATTTCTTAGCATCTGTTTTATCTTTTGAAATTATCTGTGGGCTTCTGTGTCTCCTGTAAGCCTTTTTAGGGCACTTACTGTGTCATAAGCACTCATACACTTCAAACCCCCAGGACTTGACATAGTTCCTGGCACATATTGTGATTAGTACTTTTTAAAAAGCAAAAACAATCCGTCTCAGGCCTCAGACCTCCCTCAATGTGAAATAATAAGTTGGAGGTAGTACAGAACAAGAAGCAAGGGCATAGTCATTATATAACTCTCTGGGTTTTTTTTTTTTGAGATGGAGTCTCACTCTGCCTCCCAGGCTGTAGGGCAGTGGTGCTATCTCTACTCACTGCACCTCTGCCTCCTGGGCTCAAGTGATTCTCGTGTGCTTCAGCCTCGCGAGTAGCTGGGATTACAGGTGCACACCACCATGCCTGGCTAATTTTTGTATTTTTAGTAAAGACAGGGTTTCACCATGTTGGCCAGGCTGGTCTTGAACTCCTGACCTCAAGTGATCCATCCACCTCGGCCTCCCAAAGTACTGGGATTACAGGCCTGAGCCACTGCATCCAGCCCATTATTTTAACTTTCTCTCTTGCTCTGGGCCTGCAGAATTTGACTTCTGGATTAGATGAGTTTTTTGTGGTTCAGGTTCCTATTGTGAGGTGCCAGCAGTTTTCCAGCCCCATTAGTTGTGTGTTTGGCTCTTTGAACCAAAGCAGAACATGAACCTACGGTGTCACCTGAGTTAGAGGAAAGGATTCTGCAGTACTAACCACGGAGTGTTTAATTTTTTTTTTTTTTTTTTGAGATGGAGT
>NW_012114611.1:184381-224816 GCF_000951035.1 Colobus angolensis palliatus | reverse complement strand
GTTTCACCTTGTTGGCCAGGCTGGTCTCGAACTCCTGACCTCAGGTGATCTGCCTGCCTCAGCCTCCCAAAGTGCTGGGATTACAGGCCTGAGCCACCATGCCCGACCTGAGACATGCATTTTTAGCAAGAATTAAGTTTTTATGTCTCCCTGTCAAGATCATTTCCTTAGAGACGAATAAATACTTTGTCAAAATCAGTGTAGCATCATATCACAAGTAGAGATTCAGGAAGACATATAAGTACTTCAGTATTATTTGAACGTAAGTAGATAGACTAGAAAAATTTAAGCTTACAATTTAAGCTTACTGATTAAGCTTACAACAGAAAAGCCGAGAATGAAATTTAAATGTTTTGAAAGAGTTTAAAAGAAAAGAATTAAAAATTACCTGTGGGGTTAGGCTATTTTATTTTTGTAGGCTTTGGTCCATAGACTTTTCCTTGAGATTCTTGAGAAACTTTACATATTAATCTACCTTAAGAATGAGAATGTTTTGCTGGTGTCGAAACTGAATGTGTGAGCAATGAGCAAGAACTGAAAAGTCTCTGTTCTAGGTAGGATCGAGAACTTCTTTTTTTCTAATTCCACACAGACACATCTTCGGCCTCTGAGGATGAGGGCTCTCTGAGACGCCAAGCTGCGCTCTCTGCTGCCTTGCAACAGAGCTTACAGAATGCTGAGTCCTGGATCAACCGTTCAATTCAGGGATCGTCCACTTCTTCATCTGCATCTTCTACGCTGTCCCACGGAGAGGTCAAAGGAACCAGTGGGTCTCTAGCTGATGTATTTGCCAATACTCGAATAGGTAGGAGCTGGATCTACCCAAGAAGTCTAAATTACATTCCATTTGGCTCCCAGTATCCAGGAAATAGTTTATGGTTTGTGTTAGGTTTTTCAGTATGGCCTAAAAAAAAGAATTAGAGAGAACATGACAGTTAATGAGGCAAAGAAGGAAACACCAGCAATACATTTGTCACAGGAATAATATGTATCACCTGCATTATTGGTGCGTAGTTTTGCCCACCTGAAGCCATAGCTATTTCCATAAGCAATACTCAAGCTGCAAGATATAACACCAGTCTCAGTGTGGAATTATCCCAGCTGAACAACATTCAATCTATTCAAAGGTTAAAATATGTAACATCTTAGATTTTTCCCAGGATTGTTATCTATATTCTGTTAAACCAAAAACACTAAACCTGAGCAAAATCTATGCTGAACCAATATCAGTGAGGCCTTGTGTCTTGACTGGATTTGTTGTCCTTGCTGCTGTGATATTGCTACACTGAAGTGTGCAGGCTGAGGATATTGGTACCCTGTGAGCTGCTATCGATACACTGCAGATGCTACTGTATAGAGTGTAGCTTTTGCTTGCCCCTGCTTTATGTTTTGTGTGTGTGTGTTTTTTAAAGAGTTGTGACATCTGCAGATAAAGGTACAGCTCAGATCTCTGTTTTTGCTTAATTGCTTGTTGCAAATTACATCAAGTAATATGTGTTAACATTATGTGTCTGTGATATCTTTCCCTTTTTTTCTCGACAATCAGTGCAGTTTGGTGTCTTAATTTTCATCTTAGTGACCTGTCTGTATCACCTAATATATCTTTATTCTGTTAACTGATTTCTAAAAAAAGAAAAACTTGGAAAAATTTCAATTCAAGACTATAATTTTTAAAGAAATATCTACCTTGAGGGTATGATTGCCCTTCTTAGAAACCCACATGCCAACAGCTGATGACTTGTCCTGCACGCTTAGCTCTGCCCTGCCCTGCCATTTCCTGAGCTTCCTGAAGCAGCTACAAAGATTTGCGTATTCACCACCTCTCCAGTCGTGGAGCAACAGAGCCATGGTTGCTGAGGTTTTATTTCCACATCTGTCTAAAAAAGACCATTATTACTTGTTAAATATATTATCCTAATACCCAGTTAACTTTTACCTGAATTTTTGTTAACAAGATGTTTCATCCAACCGTATATTTTTAATTGCTTCTACTACTCTGTGAAAAGTTATTGGTTCAGTTACAGAAACCATTTTATCCACATTATTGCTTTTTGGATGTTTGTCTTAACAGTAGTAATTAATGTTCCTAATAGAAAAATTCCAAAATATAAGTAAAAGAAAAGTAAAATAACTATAATCCTACCTCCCATGGATAATACTTTAGTGTTGTTACTGTAGTGTATATTCTTCTAGATTTTACTTACATATGTAAGATTTTGGTTTTGACTTTACAAAAATGAACTGTCCTAAACATAATGTTAATAGCCTGCTTTTCTTAGCAGTATGTGATGAACATCTTTTACATCATTACCATTACACTATTATTTTTATGGTTTCAATATACACTATTGTGTGACTCTCTGCCCTGGTTTATTTGGCTGTTCCTCTATTAAATAGTATCCAGTTTTTTGCTATTATAAAAACTGTTGGATTGAACATGCTGGAACACACAACTTTGTGCATTTGTCTGATTATTTCCTTAGGTTGTATTCCTATAAGTTTGAATTGCTGGACCACAAAAAAAAAAAGTCTGTTTTAATGCTTTTTGTTACCACATTATCCTACAGAAAGATATACTGGAATATACTCATGTTAGTATACTTAAAACTTTAAAGACTATTCGACTAGTAATTATAGACTTAAGGGGTATAGAGACCTTACCCCCAAATCTATTTTAGAAATTGTTTGTATTATGCTTTTTTCCTTTTTTAAGTTTTACAAAAAACTTAGAAGAAAACATCTGGAGAAGTAAGAAGAAGGAAATTAGAGGGAGGAAAATATATGACTTACAAGAATCACAAAAAGCCACTAAAAACTATGTGATGTTTTTTGTTGTCGTTACATGCCCCTGTTGCACAGGGATCTTTTCCAGTTTACTCATTCAGTTTCTCCATGTTAAGAATCTTGAGACCTGGTGTGGTGGTACATGCCTGTAATCCCAGCACTTTGGGAGGCATTGGTGGGAGGATCGCTTGAGCCCAGGAGTTCGAGACCAGCCTGGGCAGCATGGCAAGACTCCATCTCTACTAAAAATACAAGTATTAGCTGGGTGTGGTGGTGTGAACCTGTGGTCCCCATACTTCGGAGGCTGAGGTGGGAGGCTCACTTGAGCCCAGGAGGTTGAGGCTGTAGTGAGCTGTGATTGCACCACTGCATTCCTGGCTGGGCAACAGCGAGAGACCCTGTCTGAAAAATAAAAAGAATCCCTATGTGCAGTAGAGTAGAATAACACTATTTAGTCTCTACTTGGAGCAAGGGAAGAACCTTGTCTGTCAAGGAGATCCAAATTACCTATGGATTATTGTATAAAAGTTAAAAGTGGACTTTATCTAGTTTTTTTTTTTTTTTTTCATCTGGAAACTTGTGCAGTCTGACCCACTTTCAAGATATGAGTTTGGTCTTTGGTAGAAGGGGAAACATTCTAGATAAACCATCATCAAGAAATGTTCAAGAGACTACAATATTAGTAGCCAGTTATGATGTTATTTGGTTCCATTTTGAGGTTACTGCAAGTTTTATTATGATTATTCTATAACACTGGATTTCTACCAGCCTTTCTGTGTAGAAAATGATGTTTTGAGAAACATTGAATGTGTGATTTGATCTTACTAAGGCTACTCAAGTCTTACAAAATAATAATTTTGTAAAGCTGATATACCCTGACTTTACTTATTGTTCTCCCTTTGTGTCTTGCTAGTAGAATCTGATTTTTAAAGGTTGTTTTACAGTCGCCAGTACCCCCATTTATGTACTTTTCTTCCTTGTTAAAAAAACCCCAAAGATTTAAAGTTTCTTAGTTTTGCTGCTAATATAAGTCTAAATTTTGTTTTCTCCTCTCAGAGAATTTCTCTGCTCCTCCTGATGTCACTACAACTACCTCTTCCTCCTCATCATCTTCCTCAATTCGCCCAGCAAACATTGACCTGCCCCCCTCCGGGATAGTTAAAGGCATGCACAAAGGATCCAACAGGTCCAGCCTTATGGATACAGCTGACGGTAAGGAGTTGTTTTTGGTAGCTCAATTGTAGTGTAAACTAAACTAGAAAAATTCAGATTATGAACAGTAGCTCCTAACTAGCCCAGCAGTTGCAGAACTACACTGTACTTGGCCCACTAATAACTAATCCTGGGTACCTTGTTTCCATCATCTGCACAGTGGCAGTATTGCCACTTAATCGAACTTAGTGGATACTTCCAGAAGATACTTTGAACAAAAACCTGAATGTGGAAAAAGAAAAGAATAACAGAGGGCTGGGCGCAATGGCTCACGCCTGTAATCCCAGCACTTTGGGAGGCCGAGGCAGGTGGATCGTGAGGTCAGGAGATCGAGACCATCCTGGCTAACATGGTGAAACCGCATCTCTACTAAAAATACAAAAAATTAGGTGGAGCTTGCAGTGAGCGGAGATCGTGCCACTGCACTCCAGCCCGGGGAGACAGTGAGACTCCATGTCAAAAAAAAAAAAAAAAAAAAAGAATAACAGAAAAGGAAGATTAGGTGAAATCCTTAAGCCATGTATTAATAATAATAGTACCATATTTGTTCTCTGTTGTCATAAAACTTATTGTGTGCATATTTGGTCTCCTCGAAAGAGAAGGAAACTGTGGACAAAGGCCAAACGGCCTTAGAAATAAAAGCTCCTGAGGGAACTGTGGAACTAAAATATCCTTACAGTCAGCGAATTTTAACTTACCATTTTTTCCCTTACAGGTGTTCCTGTCAGTAGCAGAGTATCTACAAAAATCCAGCAGCTTCTGAACACTCTGAAACGACCCAAAAGGCCTCCCTTAAAGGAATTTTTTGTGGATGACTCTGAAGAAATTGTGGAAGGTAGTAGTAAAAATACCAAAAACATGTATTCATTAAATAAATTTATCTTAAGCAGTTACTATGTGTCAAGTACTGTAGGATTAAAGGATGAACAAGACACAGTTCTTGGTTCAAAGAGTTCATCATTCTCTGCTCTTTTTTCCCTAATGATCATCTGCATTTTAGATCTTAGATGAAAATTAAGGAGGGAGGGAGGAAGAGGGAAGAAAGGCAAAGAGATAACCATGAAGCATAGAACTGTCTTTGGAAATAAACTCTTTGAAAGTAGGAACTATCCCAAATACATGATTTTATGAGTTATTTATATTTGGCATTTTCTTGAATGTGGATATCAAATTCAACCTCAAAAGTTTGCCTACTCTTTTTTTCGTATAATGTAGTCCTTTTATGAAGCAACCAATCACTACATATATTTCTGCTTTCTACAAGACAGCGTGTTTGATGGTGAAAAGTTTCAAAGATTTATAAAAATACAGTTATTTCCTTCATGTTTACAGTTTAGACAGGTGCTAAAATATATCCGTGTGAATAGCTAAGTATTAAGTATCTATCAGCCAATATAAGCACTTCTGAGAAGGGAAGAAATCAGTTCCATCTGGGTTAGGAAAGGCTTCACAGAGGAAGTGTAAGAGTGATTTATTCATTCAGTAATTTTTAAATTATGGATGAAATCATATATCTAGGATTTAATAGGGAAGGGGAATGGGTGTGAGTATGGATAAAATGAGCATGGCCATTTGATAAGTATAGAATGATGACAATAGATCTAGACAAATAGATCTACCTAAGAAAAGCTTTTGTTGAAAGAGCTAAGCCTTGGTAGCTTTGTAGTCTGTTTTTATGTCCTGAGACTAATAGTAATAGGTTTTGATCACATCAGCTTGTTAATAGAATTAGGTACATTGGTAGACTAGATCTGGTCTTAGCCCAATTTATGCCGCAGAAAGCAACCTGACATATGAGGTTAAGATGAGTATCTGTTTCTTTAGGAATCACTAAACTCATTGAATGGTGGATGTCTTTCATGATGTACTGATGTTCAAGATGCCCATGCCAGCAATAGCCTCTCCAGTGTTTCTAGCATTGGGTATTGACCAGGCACATGAAGGTCAGGGTTTAACAGGAATCTTACCTGAAAAAATTGCATTGGCAGAATAGAACTAACAACTTTCCATTAATTACCAATATAAATAGGCAGTAGTTGCTTGTTTGAGTAATTTTTACATTTGGAAAAGAAAAATACCTGTATGTCTTTGGAAATCTGAAAGAGCATGCCCCAGAATCTGCACTGAAGCCTAATGGACAATGGTGATAATGTCAGCTTTCATGGCCAGAAACAATGCCTACTCTATACATAGTCTGTCCAAACAAATAAAATACTTATTTAGAAACACCCGTGTTTATTTTTTTTTTTAGTTAATCTGGTGGTTTAGGGTCTGGGAATATACAAAGCAGAAGGACAGTTGAAACATTTATTATTTACCCTAAGGCAGCAAATTGGGGAGTGAAACTATTTCATGAATTTTATGTTAGTAGAAAAATGAATCAAGGCATCTTAAGTACAATCCCCAGATTTGTCATTGAGCTATATAAAATATCATTTATTTCATATTTCATTTGCCCATCTAAGATTTGTTGCTCATTCTGTCCCTTCTCCGTTTCGTGCCTCTTTTCTCATCTCTTGTTCACCTGGCTAATTCCTGCTCATCCTTTAAGACTCAGCTCAGACATTTCCTCCTCCAGGTGGAGACGTGCCCCACTTCTGCCCTCCTTGTCCATGCGTCTGTCACGCACTGCTCATATTTTCCTAGCCTTAGTGCTGAGTCTGTGTGTGTTTGTGTCCCCTGGTGCACTCTAGATACTCCTCAAGAGCTCAGATTCCATATTCCTTACACCAGGCACTTACTAGGCATAATGTTTGTTCAAAGAGTTATGTGTGCAGCATTTATTTTCTCAGTGTTTATCATATCCTGTGAACATAATTGACACTCAGTAAATACTTGACTTTTTGTTGCACGTGTAAATTATCTTTCCTGCCTCAAAAACGCAGGCTTTGACCGGGCACAGTGACTCACGCCTGTAATCCCAGCACTCTGGGAGGCTGAGGCAAGTGGATCACCTAAGGTCAGGAGTTCAAGACCAGCCTGGCCAACATGGTGAAACCCCGTCTGCTAAAAATACAAAAATTAGCCAGGCGTGGTGGCGGGCACCTATAATCCCAGCTACTTGGGAGACTGAGGCAGGAGAATTGCTTGAACCCGGGAGGCAGAGGTTGCAGTGAGCCGAGACTGCTCCACTGCACTCCAGCGTGGGCGACAGAGCAAGACTCCGTCTCAGGGAGAAAACAAAATGTAGGATTCTTTTTTTGATTTTTATTGTTTGAATAATGCGTGTTCATTTTAGAAAAATTAAGAGGATTTTTGTTTTATCTGTAAAAGGGTATGAAATATTCACCCCAATCTCTGGAATAAGCATGTTAATAATTAGCTCCCCCTAAACACACCCAAATTCAATTCAGCTGACATTATTGAACAGCCTTGAAGTATTAGACACTATAGGCAGTAAGGGGAGTAAGAGCCACCCCTTTCCTCAAGAAGTCATCAGCCTTTGTGGGGGAAAACTTGTACGGTAAAAGGAGTCCTTGAGGATCCTCAGTGCTTTCCTAAGGGCAACGTGGGAGCACTAAGGAAGCAATAGTCTCCTCAGGGAGTAGTTGGGAATTGTTCCCAGAGAATGTGCTGTTTCAGTCCTGAAAAGGATGAGGAAGAGTCCTGAAAAGGATGAGGAAGAGTTCACCAGGAGGCAAAGGGATTGGCCATACGAGATGAGCGCAGAGGTGTGGAGACATAGGATATTGTGGTTTATGCCCATTATCTATTGGAGTGAAGTAATGACTCTGAGGTATAACTGTTACTATCCCCATTTTACAGATGAGGAAAGCCAAGCTCAGGTAAATCAATTTGCCTAGGGTAATGCTAGTAAAAAGTCAATGTAAACTTGGACTTTCTGACTCACAGTGTAATGCTTTCTCATTAAACATAATCTGGTATAGTAGAACCTGGCTCTCTCACACTGGACACAAACTGTAAAGATTTAAAAACAAATTTGCCAAAAATTGTGAAATTGCTACAAAAATGTGTATTTTGTGCTATTCTATATATGCAGTGATTTCCTTTGTCAGGGTCGGGATTTGTTCATTGCATAGAATATATTGAATATGATTTCACATTTAAGTGGAAAATTGAATTAAGGCCCAGTTTGTGGACCACAATTTCTAACCATGTCCTTTCTCAAAGTGAGTTTAAACCAGATAAATATGAAATGAAAAGGAAGATGCAGTTGAGATTAGAGACCTACGTTGTGTTCATTGGTATTTGTACTCATTTCACCCACTGGTCTTTTCCTGGTGCAGTACCTCAGCCAGACCCCAACCAGCCCAAGCCGGAGGGACGGCAGATGACCCCTGTGAAAGGAGAGCCTTTAGGAGTCATCTGTAACTGGCCTCCTGCTCTTGAATCTGCCCTGCAGCGCTGGGGTACCACTCAAGCAAAATGCTCCTGTCTGACTGCACTGGACATGACAGGGAAACCAGTTTACACTCTTACATATGGTGAGTCTGCAAGATTCCAGATCCTTCTCTCCGAGAGTTCTTCAGAATATCATGGGTAGCGTTTTTATCTAGATACTTAGCAGTTGCTGGCCATTATGTTTCAGTAGATTTTTTTCAATAATTTAAAAGGATCCTAAGTTATAAGTAAAGCTATTGCCAAATATTTTCATTTGCTAAAGCGGTATTTGCAAGCCAGCTAATATTTAAAAGGCAGCAAAAAGAAGAGAGACTTTGCACATCCGTAGATGTTTTAACATTACAAGAGAATTTTAGAAAAACATTTGGTCAGTATTAATGATGTATGGTGAAAATCAGATGGTTTTATCTAACAGTTGAAACTGATTACTTGTTGAATCTTTATTCCATCCTGCTTCTTGATTATAATAGGCACAAAATTCTGTAATGAACAAAGAATGAGTACTTTTCCATTTAATTTTGCATACCAGCTAAAATTTTTCTTTTTAAAATAACTTCAAGGAAAAATGGGGTCAACCCTGGGCTATGAGATTTTGTACTAGTTTATTCAAACAGATTCCTTTTCTCCTTTGCAAGTGGAGCACAGTGTCCATAGACCTAGATAGAAAATAATCTTTGAGGAAAACAAGGTTTTAAAGAATTACACAGGTTGACATGGTTTAAACTTTGGATGCCCCTCTGAATAAATTGTATATAAAATAACATAGCTATTTAAAATAACATAATTTCCCTTTTGCTTATCTCATAATCTAAAATAAGAATTTCTAAGGGTGGTGGAGGGGAGGGAATAGGAAAAGAAAAGCATTTTTTGTTTGTTTTTGCCAAAATTGTTTTAACATTCACCTCAGAAGCTATATATACATTTCATTCATATAACCCTTAAAGAAAGCGTTTAGCTGGCCAAATCTTTGCATATTTATTTAACATCTATGAATACATCCACATGTTCATACAGATAATTCCATTTTAGTGTTTGTTTTCACTAAATTACAGCAGTATGGAATGTTCAATCATTTGAGTCATGCTTTTGCTTTGCAGTTTCCTCAAGTGTCTGATACCACCTATGTGAGTGGTTTTTCAGAAAAAGCTTAGAACATTTCTGAAGATATTCATAAATTTTTTAAAAAGCTGGCCAGGCACGGTGGCTCATGCCTGTAATCCCAACACTTTGGGAGGCTGAGACAGGTGGATCACCTGAGGCCAGGAATTTGAGACCAGCCCAGACAACATGGCAAAACCCCGTCTCTATTAAAAATACAAAAATTAGCCAAATGTGGTGACACACACCTGTAGTCCCAGCTACTTGGGAGGCTGAAGCGAGAATTACTCTAACCCGGGAGACAGAGGTTGCAGTGAGCCGAGATCACACCACTGCACTCCAGCCTGAGCAACAGAGCGAGACTTTGTCTTTTTTTTGGTTAAAAAAAAAAAAAAAGCTTAGAACAGAAGTATCCTTCTGATTTTCAGTCTTGTAATTAAAAATATTGTTTTCCTTCCTTTCAGTGTGATCAGTTTACATCAAATTATTTCTAAGGATATGCAGATTATTTCAGAAAAGAATTTGAAATATTATGTAAACCAGGATGAGCATCTGGTGATGTTTTATTTCTGTTTCAAGGCATGACTGGCTTTTGTAAACTAGAATGAATATAAAGCTTTTGTGGGGAGGCCTACTGTGTGTTGGGAGGTGAATGATACTCATCTAACCCATCATTTGGTAGTGACCATTGTCTCACTGACTATGCTGATGATCTGAATATTGTTTCATTGAGGTAGACCTGTTTTTTTTTTTTTTCTGTAAGACTTTTTTTTTCTTTTTTTCAGGAAAGTTGTGGAGCAGAAGTTTAAAGTTGGCCTACACACTTCTTAATAAACTGGGGACCAAAAATGAACCTGTGTTAAAACCTGGAGACAGGGTAATTGGCATTTTGGTTTTAGGGAGGTGGTGTTTATTGTTTTCTAATATGCTAATATTCTAATATTCTGGAGTTTTAATATACAACAGGAAAATTTATATAACTCTTATTTTTGGAAAAATAAAAGTGGTTTGGTTCAAACCCAGGTTAGCCCAATGCCAGATGATAATTCTCATATTCCTGGGTTGAAGGAAATTCACATGTCCTTTCCTGTAGCTGCCAGTCATTAATCTCTTTAGGTGCTAATAAAAAGAAAGAGAAACCTTAGTCTTTCCAGAAATAAATATTTGAATCTTTAGACAACAAGAAAACAGCAACAAAATTTGCTCTTTGATTTTTTTTATTTTTATTTTTCCTCCTCTTTACAAAATGCCTCAAACACGGACTGGGTGCAGTGGTTCACACCTGTAATCCCAGCACTTTGGGACGTGAGGTGTGACGATCACTTGAAGCCAGGAGTTTTAGACTAGCCTGGGCAACAACATAGTGAGACCCCATCTTTTAAAACATTTTTCTGTGGTTTTATGTAAAAAGAGAGGAAGATTCATGTTACTTTTAAGAAAAAACTAATTGGGCCGGGCACAGTGGCTCACGCCTGTAATCCTAGCACTTTGGGAGGCCAAGGCGGGTGGATCACCGGGTCAGGAGATCGAGACCATCCTGGCTAACACGGTGAAACCCCGTCTCTACTAAAAATACAAAAAATTAGCCGGGCGTGGTGGTGGGCGCCTGTAGTCCCAGCTACTCAGGAGGCTGAGGCAGGAGAATGGCGTGAACCCGGGAGGCAGAGCTTGCAGTGAGCCGAGATTGCGCCACTGCACTCCAGCCTGGGCGGCAGAGTGAGTCTCTGTCTCGAAAAGAAAAAAAAAGAAAGAAAAGAAAAAACTAGTTGACATAGTTTTATTTCTCCTTTAATTTGAGGGGACATTAAATGTTTTTTTAATTTTTGAAGATATTTTTCCTATTAATGACTTTCCAAATATGATCACTTTTTACCATTACTTTTCATTTGGAATTCATAGAATGAAACACCAACTACACAACAGACTTATTTTGATTGGCTTATGATATGGAATCTCCTAAACTAAGCCTGTTGAAAATACTTTTGCATTGTGACAAAGGGCACATAAAGCATGACTTTTACTTATAAATGTGACACATGAGTGTTTCCTTGTCCTCCTGAACCCTAAGCGGATGATTTTGTGTCTCCCTAGCAACATGGACACTGTGCAGGAAGGAAATGGGTTGTTTAAATGTCTTGTGGAATTAATTTTCCAGAACCCTAGGAAAATTCAAAAGTTCAAAAGCGAACTTCTCCTGGGAGTGAGTTAAGAGTATTTGAAAGCAAAAGAAGGGGAAACAAGTCTCATGACGTAATTAAGTTTCAAATGTTAATCTGAGAGTATCCCAGCCAAGTAACAAACTCCGCAGTGGTAGTGACTTTTGTGTTTTTGCATTCCTGGAGTGAATTAGGAAAAGTCACTTATCTCTGTGATGTGTTACAGGTGAGATCACAGGTTTGAACTTATTATAGAGGTTTCACGGTTTATGTTCTATTAATGAATTAACTGTATAGCCATACGGTTTCTGCCAGTATTGCTTACACCTATTACCAAATGCCCTCCTACTAGAAACATTTGCATTGTTGGGTAAGGGAACAAGGATTAATACAATGAATTAGAGAGTAAGAAAACTGGTCGGGCACGGTGGCTCACACCTGTAATCCCAGCACTTTGGGAGGCCGAGGCGGGCAGATCACGAAGTCAGGAGATCAGTTGAGACCATCCTGGCTAACATAGTGAAACCCCATCTCTACTAAAAATATTTTAAAATAGCCAGATACGGTGGCGGGCGCCTGTAGTCTCAGCTACTCGGGAGACTGAGGCAGGAGAATGATGTGAAACCAGGAGGCGGAGCTTGCAGTGAGCCAGGATCGCGCCACTGCACTCCAGCCTGGGCGACAGAGTAAGACTCCGTCTAAGAAAAAAAAAAAAGTAAGAAAACTTCTGTTGGCCCTAACATAGTGATCAAGTCAATCCACAGTTGTAGGCTCTCTACAGAGATGTAAAGTTTATTCTTTAATATGTTGTTCTATCTGGAGAGATCCATTACATTTATTTTATTGCCTTAGCCCTACACTAAAGTAAATTGCCTTGGGTTTCCTAAGTAATTAATGCTTAAGATGGTTTGTTTTTTGCTAAATCACCAAAAGCATTAAGTGAAAAATTGTGATGAGGATGAGGATGAATGCATTATAGTATAGTACACAAAATGTGTAGTATAATCGTGGGCATGTCGGAGATCTTTTTAGATGTGTGTCTCTATCTCAGTAACTTAATTTCCTTTTGAGCAGATGGCTATTAAATAGTTTGATTTATTGTGTTCATGATAAATATTATATACTTAGACAGTGACATTGAAAGCATTAGTATGGTTTTATTCCTCTGTTAAACTGGATGTCATTATGAATTTTAGGTAGCCCTGGTTTACCCCAACAATGATCCAGTCATGTTTATGGTGGCTTTTTATGGATGCCTCCTGGCAGAAGTGATTCCAGTGCCTATAGAGGTACCTCTTACCAGAAAGGTAACATTGCTAAATTTAAGAGGAATGTAGCCTGATGTGACATGGCAGGCATTGAGTTCTTGGATAGATGCAGTCACAACATTAAAAACTGTTCGACCATTTTTGGAAGTACTCAGCTTCACTTTCTAAAAACATGAAATTTGTAGAAAAAGTATTTATTAAATATTTACAAGTTTTATGCAAATAACATATTTTCAATTAGGATAGAATTTGTATAGTATTGTATATCATTTAAAATACCACTGGGGCGAGGCCGGGCACAGTGGCTCGTGCCTGTAATCCCAGCATTTTGGGAGGCTGTGGCGGGTGAATCACGGGGTCAGGAGATGGAGACCATCCTGCTAACATAGTGAAACCCCGTCTCTACTAAAAAATACCAAAAAATTAGTTGGGTATGGTGGCAGGCGCCTGTGGTCCCAGCTACTCGGGAGGCTGAGGCAGGAGAATGGCATGAACCCAGGAGGTGGAGCTTGCAGTAAGCTGAGATCATGCCATTGCACTCCAGCCTGGGCGACAAGAGCAAGACTCTGTCTAAATAACAAACAAACAAACAAACAAATTAAATAAATAAATAAATAAATATCACTGGGGCAACTAGACATGGTGACTCACACCTGTAATCCTAGCACTTTGGGAGGTTGAGGTGGGCAGGTTGCTTGAGCCCAGGAGGTCGAGACCAGCCTGGGCAACATAGGGAGACCCCATCTCTACAAATAATAAAAAAATAGCCAGGCATGGCGGTGTGCATCTGTAGACCCAGCTATTTGAGAACCTGAGGTGGGAGGATTGATTGAACCCAGGAGATTGAGGCTGCAGTGACCTGTGATCGATCACGCCACTGCACCCTAGCCCAGGCAACAGGGCAAGCAAGACTGTGTTTCAGATATAAAATAAAATATCATGGGGGCATACTTGACTTTCAACACTGATCATTTATAAAGAATCCCACTTTTGCTTCAGAGGCTATAGATAATCCACATTTATAGTAGTTGAGACCTTTTTGTAAAGAGATTTCCTCTAACTGTATCATATGACCTAGGATTTCCATTAGGTGGAAAGTGGTGGCGTGATGACAGGTTACTTCTCTGGACTGTAAGATTTTACTTTAACAATACATCAGCCCAACTAAAATGAAGCATATGTAACAGATTTCCATGCTTGAGTGATTTCTCCATGAGCCACTTGATGCTAATTTTGTCATGCAGTTTATTTCTGAGGGCTGATGTCAAAGATGAATATGGTGGAGGATGTGGATTTATAAATAGAAATTGGCCAGGTGCGGTGGCTCACACCTGTAATGCCAACACTTTGGGAGGCCGAAGTGGGTGGATTACCTGAGGTCAGGAGTTTGAGACCAGCCTGGCCAACATGGTGGAATCCCATCTCTACTAAAAATACAGAAATTAGCCAGCTGTGATGGCACAAGCCTGTAATCCCAGCTACTCAGGAGGCTGAGGCCGAGGAATTGCTTGAACCTGAGAGGCGGAGTTTGCAGTGAGTCGAGATTGTGCCACTGTATACCAGCCTGACAAAGCGAGATCTTGTCTCAAAAAAATAAAAAAAGAAATCAGCCAGGCCGCGGTAGCTTGTGCCTGTAATCCTAGCACTTTGGGTGGCCGAGGTGGGTGGATCACTTGAGGTCAGGAGTTCAAAACCAGCCTGGCCAACATAACGAAACCCCATCTCTACTAAAAATACAAGGATTAGCCGGACATGGTGGTGCACTCCTATAGTCCCAGCTACTTGGGAGGTTGAAACAGGATAATAGCCTGAACCCAGGAGGTGGAGGTTGTAGTGAGCCGAGATCATGCCACTGCACTCCAGCTTCTTGGGTGATAGAGAGAGGCTCCATCTCAAAAAAAAAAGAAAGAAAGAAAGAAAGAAAAGAAAAAGCATTTCTGAAAGAAATAAAAAACAAATTGATAACATCCCCAGAACTCTAGTTGTTGGGATGTAGTATCCTTAATTTGATCAGGAAATCATATGGTTGTTCTTAAATTATTAAGTTGGCAGAATTTGTGTGGTTTCATAATGATACTTCTAAGACGATATTTTAATGGAAATGCTTTAGACTATATCTTTTGTTGTTTTTGCTGCTGTTGTTGTGTAAGACTTAAATCTATCCCTTTTAAAACAGAAAAATAAAAGGAGTATACGGATTTGGTATATCCATCCATTAACTTTCATTGTCAGCTTGGACATTTAGTATCCATTTACATTATTTATTTTGTTCATACCTGACTTGCTTTTCTCTTGAATTTTGGGGTGAGGCTAGGGGAAGATAGCCATGTTAGCATTTATTTAATTTGCTGGAAACTAAAAGAGGATCGTTGCTGATTCTTTAATAAAATGGTTACATTTGTCTGATAAGATGTATCATTAGTAATGTCTGGTTAATACTTGATTTGTGCTCAGGAAATGTTTGTTTTGTAGAAATTATTTGGAAGAACACATTGTCATTGGATTTTGACAATTGCCAGATATTGGTGGGGCTCCATGAATGTTATCACACACACAAAGTGCCAGACAGAGCATTACTAAGTGTCAGATGTGGGCATGAGTGTACTCACATTTGCTCCCCTACCTATGTTCATTATCATTTCTCCACAGGATGCTGGAGGTCAGCAGATTGGCTTCTTGCTAGGAAGCTGTGGTATTGCCTTAGCTCTTACCAGTGAAGTTTGTCTAAAAGGACTGCCAAAAACACAGAATGGAGAAATTGTACAGTTTAAAGGTTAGTAATATTGTACCTGAATTATCAGTTAAAAGTTAAAACTGAGTGCTTTAATTAGGTTTTTAATTTAGTAATAGCTAGGTACTTTACATATAGGTTCTATTTAGTTCTCATATTCTTATGAAGTAGATACCACTATTATCCCCATTTTAGAAGTAGGAAACTGAGAAACAGAGAGGTTAAATAACTTGCCCAAAGTCACAGCTAATGAATGGCCGAGCAGCAATTTGAACCCAAATCTGTCTGATTCCACAGCCCACACCCTTAACCTTTATGCCGATGGTTGGAAAAAGCTACCACTCTGTACATTAAAGCTAAATGCTACATGTAGAGACAGAGGATAGACCACTAACCTCAGTGGACTTCCACTGCCAAATGGACCTCCCAGTTGTTGAGGTAATGTCAAGGCCTGGAATTAGCATGTGGAACGATTGTACTTTTGAAAGAAGGTATAATTGTCTGGTGATTTCCCACTAAAAACTAATAAAAACTAAGTATCTTATTGATTATAAAATGATCTTAATTTGGCCTCTTGATATTTAAAATGACCAGTTCAGTGTGAATTCCTTCCCTGATGGCTTAGGTAATTCAGTTTTCACTTTGGGTTTGATTTAGGTTGGCCCCGGCTCAAATGGGTTGTAACAGATTCCAAGTACCTTTCAAAGCCCCCGAAAGACTGGCAGCCACACATCTCACCTGCTGGGACAGAACCGGCGTACATTGAGGTAAGTCCTAAGATGTAAAATACGCTTTCAGGCTTTTCCTTTGGCTTCGCTTGCTGCCTTTCAAAATATAAAACTAAATTTTTGCAATGTTAATGTTAGAAGATCCTCCTGCTTTGTGACATTTCCATCTTTTGGCTTGTAAAGTGCCTTGTAGTAGATCTTCTATCTTAATTATTTTGATCATAAATATACATGCAAGAAAATGACAGCAAAAAAATGATTCTTCATGTAAGAAAGTTACAGAAGACTTTAGGGAAGTACAAACGTTTAGGAAATGATGTACTGGCAGAGAAATTTCTCTGCTGCTTATTTAGAAAGGTTGAGGATAAGAGAATGGAGAAATGAGAAGGGAAAATAGCTCTGCTTAAAAAAACAGATTAGTAGATGAAAGATAAAGAGCAAGAAGAAACAAATGGCTGGAAGGTTTGATATTGAGGTTGGTGTAGGAATGCAGTTGGCAACATGATCCCATTGAAGGATTAAGCAAATCCAAGTGCACACCAGGCACCAGGCTGAATGCTTTAAGTGCATTTTCTCATTTGGTCCTCACAAGTACCCTGTGAGGTTTGGTTTATTATTAAACTTGCTTTATAGATGAGGAGATTAAGACTTAAAAGAACTTCAGTAACTGACCAAAGGCCACATGACTCAAAAATGGCAGAGGTAGACTCAGAGTCAGGTCTAACTCTAAAAGCTGTAGCCTTCACCACTCTGCATCCTGCCTGAGACATATGCTCACTAATTGTTAAGTTAATGAACAGGCAAATCAATAAAATTTTTTTTCAAGATTTGGGAGAAAATCATCTAACGTTGAACACTGTGATGATAACAAGTAGAGAGAACTTAAATAATTTTGGCCATAGAAAAGAGAGGCTGGGAGAATGAGTTCATGTCCTTTGCAGAGACATAGATGAAGCTGGAAGCCATCATTCTCAGCAAACTAACACAGGAACAGAAAACCAAACACCGCATGTTCTCACTCATAAGTGGGAGTTGAACAATAGGAACACATGGACACAGGGAGGGGAACATCACACACTGGGGCTTGTCAAGGGGTTGGGGGCAAAGGGAGGGAGATTATTAGGACAAATACCTAATGCATGCGGGTCTTAAAACCTAGACAACGAGTTGATAGGTGCAGCAAACCACCATGGCACACATACCTATGTAGCTTACCTGCACGTTCTGCACATGTATCCCAGAACTTAAAGTAAAATTAAAAAAAAATAAAAAAGTAGAAAAGAGGCTGGGACGAGACACAGTGGTTCACGCCTGTAATCCTGGCACTTTTGGAGGCTGAGGTGGGTGCTCCTGAGGTCGGAAGTTCAAGACCATACTGGCCAACATAGTGAAACTCCATCTCTACTAAAAATAAAAAAAATTAGCTGGGCATGATGGCGCAAGTCTGTAGTCCCAGCTGCTTGAGAGACTGAGGCGGGAGGATCACTTGAACCCAGGATGCGGAGGTTGCAGTGAGCTGAGATCACACCACTGAACTAGAGAGACTGGATGCAATGGTTCACATCTGTCTGTAATCCCAGCACTTTGGAAGGCCAAATAGGAGGACTGCAAAGAAAAGGAAGAGAGTGACCAGTAGCTCTGAGAGGTGGTGGGGTATTATTGGATGCAAGGATGATTGTTTTTAAAGATGGAAGAGATCTGAGTATCTTTAAAAGACAGACAGATAGGCCAGCTAAGATGGGTCATGCCTTTAATCCCAGTACTTTGGGAGGCTGAGGCAGGTGGATTGCTTGAGCTCAGGAGTTCAAGACTAACCTGAGTAACATAGTAAGACCCTGTCTCTACAAAAAGTAAAAAATTAGCTGGGCCTGGTGGTATGCACCTGTAGTCCCAGCTACTCAGGAATCTAAGATGGGAGGATCACTTGAGCCCAGGAGGTTGAGGCGACAGTGAGCTGTGTTCATGCCACTGCACCCTATCCTGGATGACACAGCATGATTCTGTCTCATAGAAAAAAAGACAAGCAATTAAAAATACCAGATTTAGTGATCAACTCTCAATCTATGTCATGTCTCAGTGATGACGTGGTTCATCACTCGATCCTCCTCAAAACTCCGGTCACTGGCTTCTTGGACTCCTCTCTCAGTTCCTCTGCCTCGTTAGCCATTCCTTCAGTCATCTTTATTGGTTCTCCCTAAAGGTGGAGGGTCCTTCATTGTATGGCTCTTGCTTAGCTCTCTGGCCTTATTAGAACTACTACCCTCTGTCTTTCTAGGTGCCTGTTATTTTGAATTAACTTGCAGTTCTTACTTGGGATCCTCCTATTGCCCACAGTACTCTGCTAGTGAGTTTAAAGCATCTCTGGGTAATAGGGAGTTATTAAAGGATTGTCAACAGGAGAGTGACAACAATGAATTTATTATAAGAAGTTATATCTGGATTGGTTGGGTTAAGAAAGGAAATAAGGGCTGGGCGCAGTGGCTCATCCCTATTATCCTAACACTTTGGGAGGCTTAGGCAGGCAGATCACTTGCGCTCAGGAGTTCGAGACCAGCCTGGGCAACATGGTGAAACTCTGTCTCTACAAAAAAATGCAAAAATTAGCCAGGTGTGGTGGCACATGCCTGTAGTCCCAGCTACTTGGGAGGCTGAGCCTGGGAGCTCAAGGCTGCAGTGAGCCATGATCTTACCACTGCATTCCAGCCTGAGTGAGACTCTGTCTCAAAAAGATAAAAAAGGAGACCAGCTTTAGTTATTCAGGTGAGCTCAAGCTTATGGTAGACAGCAGAGAGCAAAGTAGATTGAGCTTCAGACAGTAAGGAAATAGAGCAGGCAGGGCTTAGTTGCTGATGCTGGAGAGGGAGAAGGCAAGACAGACTCAGGTTTCTCACTTAGGCAACTTGGATTGATGGCAGCATCCTTCCCTAAGATAGAAAATACAACAGGAAGAGTTTCCATGGGCAGGGACTGGGATAAAGATGGCAGTGATGGATATATGGGTTTCCCAGGATTACTAGACATTCCAGGGGATTAGTTGACTCTGTCTGTCTGGATCTCTCTGGAGGAGAGGCCTGCGTTGAAGATAGAGAACTCGCAGTTACTAGGAATGCAGTAACCTACTGGAATAAAGTGAAAAGAGATGAGGAAGGAGAGCAGAACTCTCAGGGAACAGCACATTGAAGAGATGGGCGGAAAACGTGGAGAAGCAATGGGAGAGAGACAGACACACAGAGACAGACTAGAAAAGAGGAGTATCAAAAAAGCCAAGGAAGGAGAAAACATCAAGAAGGAGAGTAGTCAAATTTTGCAGAAAGGTTTGATAAGGTATGCAAAATGTCCTTTCCATTTAACCATTAAAAAATTGGTGCTGGTCCCAAGGTAGTGAATTATCTCCATTGATTGTTCACAGTCAGGTACAGATCAAACTCCTGTTCTACTCTTTTTCCCCTTCTCACTATTGCCCTTGGCAAGACTTAACTTTTTTTTAAAGTTGAACTGGGCACAGTGGCATACACCTATAGTTCCAGCTACTCAGGAGGCTGAACTGGGAGAATTGCTTGAGCCCAGGAGTTCCAATCCAGCCTGGGCAACATGGTGAGACTCCATCTCTTAAAAGAAAGAAAGAAAGGAAAGTTGATAGTCCTGGTAAAAAGCAACTTGAATGGAACATTAAGGGTAAAAGCAAAATTATAGTTGAACGATTTGGAGGAGCAAATAGGCCATTTGTTTCTAGTTCTTCCTTACAAAATTGGGTGCTTCTAATACACAGAGACCACGTCTTACATACCTTTCACTCTTCAGTGCTGTGCTTGACTTGTATTTATTTGATACTGTGTTTCTATTAATTTAGCTCCAATCACTTGTTTGTTTTAGCTTTTGAGCAACCACTTCACACTGATGACTATTAAACTTTGAAGTCTTTTACACACGTACTTTTATTGAGCTTTGTCATCCTCCAATCCTATCTTTGTGTGATTTGAGTTTGAGACCCAAGTACATTGCCTTAAATATTCATATTAAACGTGTTAAATTCAGCCCATTATGATGGTTTTTCTGGCTTTCGTTTTTGGATTCTAGTTTTGTCATTTGAAATAACCGATTTTATTGTGTTTCTTATGTTTCTGTTTTTGTTTTCTAGTATAAAACAAGCAAAGAAGGGAGTGTAATGGGAGTTACAGTGTCCCGGCTTGCAATGTTGTCTCACTGCCAAGCTCTGTCGCAGGCCTGCAATTATTCTGAAGGTCAGACCTCATCCCATGACTGCCTTCATTGTTACCTTCAGAGATGTGTGACTGTGAGCACAATGCTCAGTGACTGGACCTCATTTAATGACCAAATTCAGAGTGAAGTGTCCCAAGACACAGTCTTGGCTTGCTTTTGTTTTCTTCTTTCTCAAAAATATGCTATAGTTTAAAGGAACCAAAATTCTGGCAAACCAAAATGTAAAGCATAATTTCTAGAGTACAGCAATAGAAAACCCTAATTAAAATCATGTTTTTAGTAGCTATGGAATGTCAGGTATTTCCATCTTCCCCTGCCTGTGTAGTGGGCTACCAGCTATATATTTGGAGTCAAAGAAATTCAGCTACCAAAAAGCATAAATTAAAACACAAAAATGTATTCGATATTTTTGAACTTTAGATAGGTTAATATATATTGCAAAAACCACTATTTGCCTCAGAATGTTCTTTGCAGTATTAAATTTTTTAGTGTTTTCCCTTTGTAAAATGAAACAGTAAATGGTCATGATGTATTTTTTAACCAGACAACAATGTTGTTCTATCATGAAATTATATATGTATATATATAATGGAAGCAATCAAAAAGCCCTTAAATAAGGATTGATTAGGTTATAATACATCCAGGCCAGGCATCGTGGCTCACGCCTGTAATCCCAACACTTCAGGAGGCCGAGGCAGATGGATCACCTGAGGTCAAGAGTTCAAGACCAGCCTGGCCAACATGGTGAAACTCCATCTCTACTAAAAATAACAAAAATGAGCCAGGTGTGGTGGCTTGTGCCTGTAGTCCCAGCTACTTGGGAGGCTGAGGTAGGAGAGTCACTTGCACCCTGGAGGCAGAGGTTGCAGTGTGCCGAAATCATGCCTCTGTACTCTAGCCTCGGTGACAGAGCAAGACTCTGTCTCAAAAAAAAAAAGAAAAAGAAAAAGGTAGTAATACATTCATATAATGGCTGGGGCATTAAAATTTTTATTTTTGAATATTAAAGATATGGAGAAATTGTTTCAATGTATCATTAAGTAGGAAGAAGTTAGATACCAAGTTTTGCATACATACAGATTACATATCGATAGATATCTAACATATCTATCTATATGTAAATATGCCTAGAAGTATATGTGTGTATATAGATAGAATGTTTAGAGATATATATGTATATACACCAACTTTTTTTTTTAGGAAGTATCTTTTAGGAAATTTAAATTATATTTGTCAAACTTCCAAAGTTTCTAAAATAAGCATGTATTCTCTACATAATTAGGAAAAAAATACCTCTTGGAAGAAATGCCTAAGTCACAAGACGTTTCTAACTCCTTGTCTCTGTTGTAACCACATTACCCTATGAGCAGTCCTCTACCCGTTTTCAGGAGACCCTCAAAAGCCCCTGAGAACTTAGTCATTTCTCTAAAAACATGAAATCAGGCTGGGTGCTGTGGCTCACGCCTGTAATCCCAGCACATTGGGAGGCCGAAGCAGGAGGATCACTTGAGGTCAGGAGTTCAAGACCAGCCTGACCAACATGGTGAAACTCCCTCTCTACTAAAAATACAAAATTAGCCATGCATGCTGGTGTATGCCTGTAATCCCAGCTATTTAGGAGGCTAAGGCAGGAGAATTGCTCGAACCTGGGAGACAGAGGTTGCAGTGAGCTGAGATCGCGTCACTGCACTCCAGCCTGGGTGACAGAGGCAAGACTCCATCTAAAAGAAAAAACAAACAGACAAACATCAAGTCAGTTTATGAGAGGCAAATGACATGATTTTGCTACTTAACACTAAACATGATTTCTTTGTCTTCCTGTTTTTTCTATTTTAGGGGAAACAATAGTAAATGTCTTAGACTTTAAGAAGGATGCTGGGCTGTGGCACGGCATGTTTGCGGTAAGCTACTCAGATTTAAGGCCCTTAGTATAAATTGTGCTTGAGATAAGGCCAGCATGCTGTGTAACTGGAGTATCTCTCAGTGCTTGTTTGAAATTTAAGTCCCCTAAAGGTCAATAATATTTTCCAGAGGCTATATAACCTTTCCATTGGACAGAATGTTTTGAATGACTGCCATGCATAAGCTGCATGCTTTAACTGAAGAAGAGTAACAAGGTAGATGGGGATTCTTCCCATCAGAGAGGAATAGGTAGCATACTATGGGTGTTAGACAAAAAAGGTGACTTCCTTCCAGGTCTGGGCTTCAAGGCAGTTTTTATGGAAGAAGTGACAGCTGAGTTGGACTTTGAAAAATAGGTAAGCTTTGGACATACAGAAATTTTTGTAAAGGGATATAGAGGTAAAGAGAGGGGACAATTCAAGTGGCAAAACTACCGTATGTAACATGCCATATAGGTGGAGAGAGAAAAAAAATACAGGGTTACCTGAATTGTAAAGGACCTCAGAGAGCATCTAGTCCCACTTACTTGATACTGCAGGAGCTGGAAAAGCATGGGAAATGAATCGTGAGGGAAGAGGAGGTGGATCCCTTTTCACCCAGAACCCTCGGAATCTTTCTAGCTGTTTTCTGAAAGCTTTCCCATTTTCTTCTTTATCAGAAGTTAAAAATCCTTTTGAGGAGTTAAGAAGAATCTCTTCTCTGTGATACCAAGTGCAAGATAGGGACATGTGTGAAGAATTAGTTATAAACACCAGTCTTTTCCTGAAACCAAAAGTTTCTCACCAGAGCTAGAAACTTGGAGAGAGAATATAGTGTCTTGCAGTGGTATCTTGGTTTCTTTGGGCAAATTAGAGAGTGAACAAAATGGCTAATCTAAATACGAAGGCTTGGTTATTCTACCAGGCTGGGTCTCTTTGGAGACAGGCTGTCAGGTATGCTTGATTGGAGTGGCAGGAGAGACCCTAAATGGCATGACCCCTCAACACCTTCAGCTTTAGCTAGCAAAAAAAATTAACAGATGTCGGCAGGGCGTCCCGTAAGAAACAGGGACATTTTGATTTCTTGCTTTGTGATGCCCACCTACCCCTTTGTGGCATGTGGCAAGTACGAACATGATAAAAGCATTAAGTGGGTTGGAGGGCAGTTTGGCAGAGTCTGTTAACATTTTAAAAGCATATACTACAGCTGGGCACTGTGACTCAGGCCTGTAATCCCAGCACTTTGGGAGTCTTAGGCAGGCGAATTACCTGAGGTCAGCAGTTCAAGACCAGCCTGGCCAACATGGTGAAATCCCGACTATACTAACAATACAAAAAGTAACTGGATGTGGTGGTGCACGACTGTAATCCCTGCTACTCGGGAGGCTGTGCAGGAGAATTGTTTGAACCCAGGAGGTGGAGGTTACAGTGAGCCGAGATCGTACCACTATACTCCAGCCTGGGCAACAGAGCAAGACTCTGTCTCAGATAAATAATTAAATACATACATACATATATACATACACACACCAGTCCCAGCTACCCTGGAGGCTGAGGCAAGAGAATCACTTGAGTTCAGGAATTGGAGGCCAACCTGGGCAACATAGTGAAAGCCCTGTCTCTCTCTCTCTCTCTCTTATATCCCATGTGACAGCAGTGCTACATATCCGTATAGGGAAATACTTGCATAAGCCCAGGGAAGGGAGTAGGAATGTGCTCCTTGAAACATTTTTTGTAGTAGCAAAAAATTGTCATTAATAGGGAAATGCCTAAATAATTGTGATGTAGCCAAACAATGGAATACTGTGCTGCAGTTCAGAAAGAATTATGTAGATCTCTTGTACTGATATGCATAGATTTAGCTCTAAAACAATTTAAATGAAAAAAGCAAGTTATAGATGTATATATAATATGATGCCTTTTATGTTTAAAAATACTTATATGTTTCTATGGGAACAAATGTCTATGAAAATGCATTGAAAAAAGATTGGAAGGGTATCTGTCAAATTTGTAACTGATTATCTGACGAGGAGAGGAGGGAACCAGGTTGGAGGGTAGGTGTTAAAGGAACTTCAATCTTATATTTAATATTCAAGATTGTTTTCAAAGAGCATGTATTTGAGTATTACTTGTATAATTAAAATTGCTAACAAAATATCAGCTCAATTTTAAAATATTAAGTATGTATTTTGTATTGATTACTTTTCTTCTTTCTTTGATTTTCAGAATGTAATGAATAAGATGCACACAATTAGCGTACCCTACTCTGTTATGAAAACCTGTCCTCTCTCTTGGGTCCAAAGAGTACATGCTCACAAAGGTAGTCACCCCCAGCATCTGAGCTTTAATTATGTGACTGTTTGAATTAAGATTTCAGGGATTTCAGAGAATTTCAGATTGCCCTTGTTAGAAACATTTCTATGCCCCTGTCCCTTAACTGTAGAGCTCAGTTACTACAGAATTAGGTACCTTGCCTGTTCATCTCACTGTTGTCCTGTCTTAAGCATTGAGATGAATTTTTTCCAAATGCGAGCTTTGAATTAGATTTGAGTGTCTTGGTATTCACAATTTCCTTGGCTGGAATACTGTGACCTGCCTAGAGGGTCTCAGTGAACAAACAATTGTAGGTCCAGTCAATTGTCTAAATGTGATAATTTCTGCCTCTGAGCTATTGGCACAATCTCTTTGAAACCTTTTTTATTTTCTCCAAGCAAATATCGTGATTCCCCAAATAAGTAAAAATGTCTTTATTATGATATATTACATATGTACCAAATTTATTTTGTATGTTAACTTTATCCCTTTTGAATTTATAGCCAAGGTAGCTTTAGTAAAATGTCGGGACTTGCACTGGGCTATGATGGCACATCGGGACCAAAGAGATGTGAGCTTGAGTTCCCTCCGAATGTTAATTGTGACTGATGGAGCTAACCCCTGTGAGTATTTCTGCATTGTGGGTCTGGGAATATTCTGTGTTTTGATAGATTAGGGTTTTTTGCCCTGTTCTAAGATGTAATTCACATACTGAAAAACTCAACTCATTTAAGGTGTGTAATTCAGTGGTTTTGGTATATTCACGAGTTGTGTAACCATCATTACAGTCTAAGTTTAGAACATTTTCATCACCCAAAAAGAAACCACATACCCATTATCAGTCACTCCCCATTTTTCCCCCTGCCCCCAGCCCTAGATGACTGCTAATCGATTGCCTGTCTCCCTGGATTTGCCTCTTCTGAACATTTCTTATAAATGCAGTCATACAGTATGTGATGGGCTTCTTTTAGCATGTTTTTCAGCGTTCATCCATGTTGTAGTATCTGTCAGTACTTCTGCATTCCTTGTTCCTACCAAGAAATCGTCCATTGTATAGTTATACCACATTGTATTTACTCATTCATCTTTTGATGGATCTATAAGCTTTTAAACAACTTTTTTTGGGCTCATTCACGTATAACCTCTTTCTGTCATGTAACTGGGTATTCCTGTGTTACCTGCTTTCCTCTACAAGCCCGCAAATCCTGATCCTTCACACAGTAGAATCAGGTAGAGCACTACGCTGTTTGTCATAATGGACTTTTGTCCGTAGTCACATTGATCCTCATAGTCTAAAACACAGACATAGGCTTGACCTTAATATCATATAGAAGGTGGAGCTAAGCCAATATTAAATTGCACTGCCTATGACAGTTCCTCAGGAAGAGTTGCTAAATTATAAACTGGCTGCATATTGCCTGCAGTGTTATCTCTGATACTGATTTGTCAGTTTCATAGGAGCACCCTTATTCCAAGGTGTAACTTTAAATAGTGTCAGTAACCTTTTATGGACTGGATGAGCATTAATTTGTCCTTGACATATATCAAACCATCTCACAGGGACAGTAAAATATTTGTGTGGAATTAATAATATATAATATGGGTTCTCATGAGAAATAAGTATGTCAGCTTTCTATTCTTTACTATTTTCCTGCAGTAATGAAAGTCACAATTTCAGCTTCAGGTTGATCTGTTCCAACTCCTTAGGGTCCGTGTCATCCTGTGATGCCTTCCTGAGTCTGTTCCAAAGCCATGGACTGAAGCCTGAGGCCATCTGTCCGTGCGCCACGTCTGCTGAAGCCATGACTATAGCAATCCGCAGGTACTGTTCAGGATGTCAGATGCTCTTGATGTATGTTACAACTTGGATGAAATGTACAGTATTTACCAGGAGATGACGAAGGGGTGTTAACTAATTTTCTGAGTAGTTTGAGTAGTTTCAAGCATCTCATTTTCAAAGTGTATGTAGTAAACTGAAAAATTTAATATAATTTTGTATTTGTGAATTAGCTCTTTTTCTGTGCCATCTTGCTCTTCGGAATCCATAGCACCTTAGATTAGAAATAGACTGTTCTTGTTTGTAGCTCAAGTATGGGTAGTGTATCTATATATACTCAAGACCATTATGTATGTAAGTATCAGTGAATGTGTGTGTGTGTGTGTATATATATAGATATACTTTTTTTTTTTTTTTTTTTTTAGATAGGGTCTCTCTTTGTCACCCAGGCTGGAGTGCAGTGGCATAATGATGGCTCACTGCAGCCTCGACCTCCTGGGCTCAAACAGTCCTCCTGCCTCAACTTCCTGAGTAGCTAGGACTACAGGCGTGTACCACCAAGCCTGGCTAATTTTTAAATTTTTTTATAGAGATAGGTTCTTGTTATGTTGCCCAGGCTGGTCTCAAATTACTGGCTTTGAGCAGTCCTCCTTCCTTGGCCTTCCAAAGTGCTGGGGTTGCAAGCATGAGCCACCGAGCCTGGCCCAGTACGCAATACTTGATGATGATGATAATAAATGACCGTGTTGCTGGTTTATGTGTTTACTACACTGCACTTTTTTTAAATTTATTTTTTTAGAGATGGGATCTTCCTCTGTTATCCAGGCTGGAGCACAGTGACATGATTATAGTTCATTGTAGCCTCAACCTCCCAGACTCAGATGGTTCTCCCACCTTAGCCTCCCAAGTAGCTGGGACTACAGGCATGTGCCATCATACCCAGCTAAGTTTTGTATTTTTTGTAGAAATGGGGTCCCACTATGTTGCCCAAGCTGGTCTTGAACTCCTGGCCTCAAGCAATCTTCCTGCCTCAGTGGTTGCTGGGATCATAGGTGTGAGACACCACACCCAGCTCTAATTTGGCATATTTTTGGGGGAGAAAATGGAGAATTTTTTTGGTATTGCAGCCAGAGGAAATTTGTCTTCCTACGTATTTGTATTTTTCTCTTGATGTTATTTCATTCACCAAACTTGATGGGTTTTTCTTTTCAGGCCTGGAGTTCCAGGAGCCCCTTTGCCAGGAAGAGCCATTCTCTCAATGAATGGATTGAGCTATGGGGTAATACGGGTCAATACTGAAGATAAAAATTCAGCACTGACAGTCCAGGATGTGGGGCATGTAATGCCTGGTGGTGAGTTGTGAGGAGCACCATTTGGTTTTTCATAAAGATTTGTCATCAGAGATAATAGAGCCTGATAAAATACAGAATCTCAAACCAGGATTCCTTAATTCAGTACTTAACTCATTTAATTTCTCAGAGCCTCTCTAATAGTTAAGTCATCATAATTATGCTGACCTTCCTGCAGTATTGTATGACTTACCAATTGTGAATGCTTCAGGTCCACTTCTTTACCTGGAAGGCCAAATGCTAGAGATGGTAAAGTTATCTGGTTTTCACTGTGATTGCCAAGCCATTGGGACTGACAGAAAATAAGAGCATACTGCTTCCATGAGTGTTTTGAGTTTGACCTGCCTAAGGGTAACACCTCATTCATCTAACCTGTTTATTTGGGCTTTGCATTTATCTTTAATATGTCACTGTCTATACAAGCTTTACATTTCAAATATACTTATGTAGTTTCAGGTTTATGTTTAGCATTCCTGTTTGGTATTTTTACTTAATGCCACTCAGTAAAGGCAAGACTTTCTTGGGTTCACAGGATGGAGTTGTTATTTTACAAAGGTTTTCTAGAATCTTTGTCCCTTAACCTGTATTTTCTGTACGTTAGGGATGATGTGCATTGTGAAACCAGATGGACCTCCCCAGCTCTGCAAAACAGATGAAATTGGAGAAATCTGTGTTAGCTCCAGAACTGGAGGCATGATGTACTTTGGGCTTGCCGGTGTGACAAAAAATACATTTGAGGTACATGATATTAACATTTCACAGGGAAAATGTTTGGTGAGGTCAGAATGTTGTGAGGGCAGATCCCCTGGTTGATGGGACATAGCATAACATGTGGTTGAGAGTGTGTACTCTAGAGTTAGACTTGCCTAAGTTCAAATTCTGACTCTGCCAGTCACTAGGTGACTTTGGGTGAGTTGGTTAACCTCTCGTGCCCCAACTTCCTTATCTTTAAAATATGAGTAATAATTGTATCTATGTCATAGGATTGTTGTGAGCACTAGTTGAGTTAATGTTTTATAAAGTGCTTAGAAAGAGCATCTGGCATATAGGAAGTGCTGTTGTGTATCTGTTAGATTTTTTTAAAAAGGTAAGATGAGCTGGGCATGGTAGCTCATGCCTGTAATCCCAACACCTTTGGAGGTTGAAGCAGAAGGATTGCTGAGGCCAGGAGTTTGAGACCAGCCTAGGCAATGTAGCAAGATCCCATCTCTACCAAAAAATTTTAAAAATTAGCCAGGCATGGTGGTGCGTGGCTGTGGTCCCAGCTACTCAAAAGGCTGATGCAGGAGGATCCCTTGAGCCTAGGAATTCAAGGCTGCAGTGAGCTATGATCATGCCACTGCATTCCAGCTTAGGGGACAGAGCAAGACCCTGTCTCAAAAACACGCGCATGCACACACACGCACACAAAGAAAAACAACAACAACAACAACAACAACAACAAAAACGGTAAGAGGCCTCACAAAAATTCACTCTGGTGAATTTACCATGGTTTGAGCTTCATAAATTCAAATTTAATTTCAAGAGTAAACTCCAATTATGCTCAGTTACTAATTAAAAATGAAGACTGTCCTTTCACAGGAGTCAGGTTGCTCATATTATTCAGTCTTTCAGTCAGACAAATATTTTTTGAGCACCTTTTGTGTGTCTGGTAATGTTCCAGATGCTTGGGGTTCATCAGAAAACAAAACAAAGCTCCTTGTGGAGCTCATGTTCTTGTGAGGCCAGCACATTCTAGCTAAACTAGCACATGGTTTTCCTGCAGGCACTTCTGCATGCGAAGCCAGGTTGTAATGGAAACTTTGCCTAGTGAACCTGGAAGTCAGAACAGGGGCGGTTAATTGTCTACATTTAATAATTGGAATTAACCTGTCTCAGGATACACTTTAGGGACCAGAGAAATTCACCATGCCAGGCGTGGGCATTCATAAGCTCTTCAAGCATGTGTTTACTGCCGGTCTCTTGCTTTACTTTCCTAGGTGATTGATTTACCTCCCTTGAACATATATATACATTTAACCAATTTAAATCTCACCCTATTTATCTCTGTCACCCAGGCTGGAATACAGTGACTCAATCATAGCTCACTGCAGCCTTCAACTCCTGGCCTCAGATGATCCTCTCATCTTGACCTCCCAAAGTGCAAGAATTATAGGCATGAGCCATTGTGTCTGTAATTTTTCTTCATGGACTTTTCCTTACTATAAACAAGAGCCTCAAGCAGTGTTTGAAGATACTGAGAATATTTTATTTCATTACCTTTCCTATGAGGCAGTTCCCTAGCCAGAATTCTCAGACTTAATACCAAACTGCTAGGCCTATAGTGATGAAGAAAATTTGAAATCTGCAGTGTAAATTTAGTGATAGTGAAGTAGAATAAAAATCCTACCAGAAAAGGACAAAGCTAGTATCTGGGTTTTCCAAATTAAAGTTCCCAGTATTTTTCTTCCTGGTTTCTTACATTTAAATCCTGAGAGAGTTTACCAATGTAGTTAACATTTCACTGGAGAAAAAAATCTTGATTTTGAATTTGTTTTGTGGTTTTGGGGGGTTTTTTTTAGGTGGAGTCTCACTCTGTCACCCAGGTGGAGTGCAGCGGCGTGATCTCGGCTCACTGCCGAGATACAGCCTCCTGGGTTCAAGCAATTCTTCTGCCTCAGCCTCCCAAGTAGCTGGGATTACAGGTGCCTGCCGCCACCCCTGGCTAGTTTTTTTGGATCTTAAGTAGAGATGGGGTTTCACCGTCTTGGCCAGGCTGGTCTTGAACTCCTGACCTCAGGTATTCCACCCTCCTCGGCCTCCCAAAGTGCTGGGGTTACAGACATGAGCCACCACATCGGGCCAAGATCTAGTATCGACTAGTCAGAAAATAAAAATATTTTATACATAATGCTACCAGGGAGAAAAACTTTTGTGACGTGTATGATAACAGAGAGTTGATTTTCCATCACTCCCATGTGCTAGCTATTTGAGGCAAGTGAAACTCACTTCTTCATCTGTAAAATGGAAATACTAATGCTGTTTCTATAGGATTAATTTGAGGATTAACTGTAAAGCAAGTAAACCGTGCCTGGTACTGATAAGCATTTCGTGTTGTTATAATTATTATTTTCTATAAAAAATAAATCTTAAAAATTATCTGGATGAGGCTGGGAGCAGTTGCTCATACCTGTGATCCTAGCACTTTGAGAGTCTGAGGTGGGTGGATCACCTGAGGTGAAGAGTTCAAGACCGGCCGGGTGTGGTGGCTCATGCCTGTAATCCCAGCACTTTTGGAGGCTGGGGCGGGCGGGTCACGAGGTCAGGAGATCGAGACCATCCTGGCTAACGTGGTGAAACCCCATCTCTACTAAAAATTCAAAAAATTAGCCGGGTGTGGTGGCGGGTGCCTGTAGTCCCGGCTACGCGGGAAGCTGAGGCAGGAGAATGGCTTGAACCCAGGAGGCGGAACTTGCAGTGAGCCAAGACTGTGCCACCGCACTCCAGTCTGGGCGACAGAGCAAGACTCCGTCTCAAAAAAAAAAAAAAAAGAGTTCAAGATCAGCCTGGCCAAAATGGTGAAACCTCATCTACTAAAAATACAAAACTTAGCTGGGTGTTGGTGGTGGACACCTGTAATCCCAGCTACTCAGGAGGCTGAGGCAGGAGAATCGCTGGAACCCAGGAGGCAGAGTTTGCAGTGAGTCGAGACTGTGCCTCTGCACTACAGCCTGGATAACAGAGCAAAAAACTCTGTCTTAAAAAAAAAATTATCTGGGTGCTGTGGTTCACACCTGTAGTCCCAGCTATTCCAGAGTGTGAGATGGGATCACATGGGCCCAGGAGGTTAAGGCTGTACTGCACCATTATCGCACCTGTGACTAGCCACTGCATTCCAGCCTGGACAACATAGTGAGACCTCATCTCTTAAAAAAAAAAAAAAAGAAAGAAAAAAAAAAAAGAAAGAAGGGGTAGGGGGCAGCCATCAGGTAGAAAAAATAGGTAAGAGACATAAATAGGCTACTCACAAAAGAAATACAAATGCCCAGAAAACAAAGGAGAAGAAATTCAGACATATTACTTATAAAATGCAATTAAAGCAATAATGAGATTAATGTCTACTGTCTTGAATTTAAAGACTTTTTTTTAAGTCTGAGTATGGTGGCTCACTCCTATAATCCCAACCCTTTGGGAAGCCAAGGCAGGAGGATTGCTTGAGACTAGGAGTTCAATACCAGTCTGGACAACATAGCGAGACCCATCTCTACAAACAAATTAAAAATTAGCCAGGCATGGTAACGCACACCTGTAGTCCCAGCTACTTGGGAGGCTGAGGTGGGAGGATTGTTTGAGCCTAGGAGTTTGAGGCTGCGGTGAGTTATGATTGCACCATTGCACTCCAGCCTGGGCAACAAAGTGAGACTAATCTCATTAAAAAAAAAAAAGATTTTTTTTTAAATGAATTAACAATGGGATATATTTTTTGGTACTTGATTGGCAAAGTTTGGAAAAATGGATCGCACACAGTATTAGGCAGGACATGGGAAAAACCAGACATTCTAATATGGTATTAGTGAGTGTAAATGGATACAACCGTTTTAGAGGCCAGCAAATTAAAATTGAAAAGACTCATGTCTTTTGTACAGATGCATAAATAAATACAGCACTATTCATTAAAGCACCTTTATAATAGTGAAACATTAGAATGGCCTACCCAGCTGTAATAAAAGACTGGTTACAGTCTAATAGCTACCATTTCCTGAATACTGACTCTGGGTCAGATACCATACTTGTTTCTGCAAATCTGTTTGCATTTCTTAATCTTTACTCCAAGCCTGTGAGAGGCACAGAGTACTCCATTAAATGGCTGCAAAACAGAGGTTCAGAAAAATCCAGGCACTTGCCCAAAGTCTATGTTACTAGTAAGTGGCAGAGCCAGAAATTGAATTGACGCCAATGACTATGCTGTCCTGTCCCCCATGAAATGGCATATTACAGAGCTGTTTTACAAAGTGGGCTAAGTCAACTCTTACTAACTTGGAAGGGTATCTGAGATATACTTTGTAGAAAAAACAAGTTGCAAAAAGTATAATATCTGTTTGAAAAAAAATAACTCAGTACATTTATTTATATATACATATATTTATATATTTATGTATACATGTTTATATCTTCTTAAAGGTCCAGAGAGATAAACAGTAAATTGTAATTATTTGTTATCTCTTTTAAAGGGATGGAATTACTGGATTCACTATTATATTGTTTTTTCACTGAGCATGTATTTTAATAACACTTTTTAAAAATTACATATACTTTCTAAGAAAAAGCAAAGTTTTTCACTTCATTTTGTCTGTTAGGTAATTCCAGTGAATTCTGCAGGCTCTCCTGTTGGGGATGTGCCATTCATCCGGTCAGGATTGCTGGGGTTTGTAGGGCCGGTAAGTGATGCTCTCATGTTGATTTTGTTACATTTGATCCAAATATTTGGACTTTAATTCACAGAACAGAACAAATTCTGATTAGTCCAAGAGTGTTACAGAACCACTTCACTTATATTTAGAGCAGTTCTTGTAAGGATGTCATAAAATGAGTTAGTGTTTATCATTTCCACTACCCAGATTCATTTGACTCCTTCAAACTAAGACATTTTTTATTTTCTTTTTTTCCCCACTGAGGTCAGAAGACATGATGAGACATCTTTTTATTTTCAGAACTCTTTTCACTTATTTTCACTATCTGATTTGATTAACATGTTGCAGTAAGTTAGAGAGTGCTGGAAAAAGTTATCTTCAGTAGCAAAGACAAACTGTAATACAGTGTACAGAGCATTTTCATGTAAACGATTGGCACTATGTGATATGTAATAGTAAATCCTTTGAGTGAAAACAGTTTGGGCCGGGCGTGGTGGCTCATGCCTGAAATCGCAGCAGTTTGGGAGGCCGAGGTGGGTGGATCACCTGAGGTCAGGAGTTCGAGACCAGCCTGGCCAACATGGCAAAACCCTGTCTCTACTAAAAATACAAAAATTAGCTGGGTGTGGTGGCGTGTGACTGTAATTCCAGTTACTTGGGAGGCTGAGGTAAGAAAATCACTTGAACCCTGGGACGTGGAGATCACACCACTATGCTCCAACCTGGGCAACAGAGCAAGACTTCATTTCAAAAAACAAAAACAAAACAAAACAAAACAAAAAACAGTTTGTTATTCAGAACACAGTATTTATAGGTACAAGATGAGAGACAATCAGGACATGAAAAGCCTGTTCTCAAAGAGCTTACAGTGAACTTGATGAGCCCAAGGATGGCAGAGATCTAGGTCATGGAGGGGCTTTGCATGACATCATGGGAAGTAGGATTTTATTTTGTAAGTAGTAGTTATTATTCCTAACTAAGCCCATATCCCTCCATTCATCTCTAATTACCTCCTACCCTCTCTTCTTTTCCACTTAACATCTTCAGTCATATAAGAGATCTAATTTTATTTTATTTCTTCCTTGCCATTTATGGAGGGGCAGGGTGGGTGAGGACATAGATCTAGGAGAATCACTCTTGACTTTTTCACTTAGCACCAGGAAATTCTCAGAGACCCGCCTCTTTTTAGCTTACAGCTCCATGATTGAGGTCCAAGATGGAGCTCCAAGCCTCTCATCTGCATTCCAAGAAACAGGGAAAGGTGCAGTCCTCTTCTTTAAAGGAAGATTCCCTGAAGCTGCTGTGCAACACTTTCACTTATTGGTCTGAACTAGTCCTACAGCCACACCTAGCTGCAAGGGAGACTGGAATGTAGTCTTTATTTTGGTCAGCCATGCCCAGGTGAAAATTATCCTACTGTGAACAAAATGGAGAAATGGACATTGAAGGAATGGCAGCAACTGTCTCATTCTCTTACCAACACCGTAGCTTTTCAGCCTCTGTTGGAAATGGCTGCTTTTTTCCTGACATACAGGTTGAACCAATAGCTTGTTGAGGATATGGGTTATGTCTTACATGGCCCAGTCACTGTGTAGGGCGCTACATTGTGCTCAGTAAATCAGTGAGTGACATTCACATGGAGATAACTACTAGGTAGGTGAATAATGTAAACGGACTAAGAAATTTAGGAATTCTGTAATGAATGAGAAAAGTTAATTTGCTGCAAATGAGTCTGGGAAGATTATACAGTGATGCTTTTGGGGATTTGATAGTAGTTCCCTGCTGCTCTGTTTTCTTATTGGAAAAGAAAGGCACCTACAGTGTTGCTCAGACCTTTCTTTATTAGCCTAGTTCTAATCTTGCCAGATGGAAACAGCATTACCCTTACCAACCTGAAGCAGTCATTCTCCTATTTAAACTGTTTTAATCTCCTCCAAATTCCAATAGTAAATGAATACATTTTTCTTCCTCTGTATCCTCTGAATAGAAACATAAGCAAACTAACACATAAATCATGGCTGGGAAAATCAACTATGCTTGGGTGAAATCCTAGTTGCTTTCTTATAAAGTTCCCCTCTAAAATAAATAAGAGTAAATTCCCTTCTTAGGTATCCTGTGAGAACTCATTGGCTCTAAGATGCCACTCTTTTCCCAGCTGATTTCAGAGATCTCAGGGTGTGAAACGGTTTCTCTAGAATCCGTAAAATATGGCAGTTGTCTTTTTAATACTTTTTAAATGAGATTTATTTAAAGGCGGGAAGTTAAAAGATGTCTGTTTCACTGTTTAAATCATGGAAATCAAGGCAAATCATCATTACCTTTCAGGGTAGTTTGGTGTTCGTGGTTGGGAAAATGGATGGCTTACTGATGGTTAGTGGTCGGAGACATAATGCTGATGACATTGTTGCTACTGGATTGGCTGTAGAGGCAATAAAGACTGTTTATAGAGGAAGGTGAGTAGTACAAAATTCAGATGTTAGCACCTTTTAATGGAATCTAAGTAGATCTTCACATGGTGATTTCAGTTGTATTTTGTCGGTTCTCTTTCCAAGTGATCACATTGTTTTTGTTAAGCATTGCATAAGCCTGGCTTTTTTTTCTTCTTTTTCTTCTTCTTAGCCTGGCTTTTGATATATATTTCACAACATCTGGTTCTTCAGCTGTAACTAAGAGGATTAAGATGCAACTGTATCCTCTACTTCAGATTTAAAGTATTCCATTTGTTGAATCCTGAGGACTGAGGAGAATTCTAAAACATTAACTTCCTACATTTCTTCAATGCAAAAGTAGTGCCATTCAGACTAATTGAGATAGATGCTACTCTTTAGGCATTTACGTCTAAGAATTGTTTCTCTTGTTTCTAATTAAATTATACGATTTTAATGTGGGGATTGAGATAGTACATAATTTCAGATTCCATGGACAAAGTCAATTAGATATCTTTTTTCTTTGCTTATTAATGTAAGAAAAGATATTTGCTACATATTTGAGTAGTTGATGTCCTATTCAGCAGTTTGCAATCATGGATGTCTCTCTTTAAGGCAAACTTGGTGTCCCTTTAAGAAGAAAAATTAATGAAACAGTTTCTGAAATGTATAGTTTTTTTGTAGTGGTGTGGCTTCCTATGAGATGTAAAGTCCATGGGGCGCTATACCTGCCTTTGGTCACAGTCATATCCCAGCAATCGCTAGTGCCGGACACCTGGTAGGTGTTGGGTGAATGTGTGTGGAAGGAACGAAGGAGGGTGTCAGGCAGGCATGCCGGCAGACTCTGCTCTCCGGTGCCTCCCATTCTTTCATGCATTCATTCAACAAACATTCACTGGGTGCCAACACTGTGCCGCTGTCCTGGAGGCTCTGGCTGTGGCAGTGAACAAAACAGGCCAAGTCTCTGTCCTTGTGAAGCTCACATGCTTGTTGTGGGAAACAGACAGGAACCACATAAACAGGGCAATAGATAACGTGAGAGACAGTGACAAGTGCTGTGGAGAAAAACACATGGGGGTGGGGGTGGCCTGCCAGTTTCTATGAGGTGGCCTGAGAGTGCCTCACTAGTAAGGGGACATTTGAGCGGAGACCTCCCTCAGAACCAACTTCATCCTCTCTCCCATGGCCTCTCAGGTCCACTGTGATCTGCCCTGGCCTGGGTCTGACCTCTCTCCCTCCCGGTCTCTGCTTCACCACTTTGCTCCAGGCACACTGGCCTTCTTGCTGTTCCTCAAACCTGCCAAGCTCGTCCCTACCTCAGAACCTTTTCGCTTTCCGTTCCTTCTGCCCGGAAACCTCTTCCTCCAGATCTTCGCGTGGCTCGCGTCCTCACCTCATTCAGGTCTCTGCTCCAATGTCCGCTCCTCAGGGAGGCGCCCCCCAGCCACCCTGCCCTCAGTAGTACGCCACCCTGCACACCACTCCGCCCCTTGTATATTGCAACATGGCATTATTCTGTATTTATGTGTTTGTTCTGTCGCTAACACATAAGTGCCACAAAGACAAGAACGTTGTCTTATTTATCACTGTGTCCCAACATTCATGACAGTTGTGCTTAATACATATTATTTAAATGAATGAATGCTCATTTTCAGAGTAATGATTATGACATTTTCTTTTCTAAGCTACTCATTTCGGGTAGCATGGTGGGGTTGTCTCCTCTCTGTAATTCCAGTTAAACAAAGCAAATAGGACTGGTTGTGAAGGGAGTCCTGATGTGTTTGATCTGTCTCTCTTAGAATTGCTGTGTTTTCTGTGTCTGTATTTTATGATGAGCGCATTGTGGTGGTTGCGGAACAAAGACCTGATGCTTCTGAGGAAGATAGTTTCCAGTGGATGAGCCGCGTGCTGCAGGTGAGCACAGCTTGGGGTCTGTGTCAGGTCAGCAGTGGCAGCAACCACTGCCTAAGCATTTCATTTTCTTCGATCAGCCAGTAATGCCACCTTATTTTTTCTTGCCAATCATTGCTCACATATTCTGGGTACTATTAGCAAAATCAGATAATTAATACCATTTCTCCTTGTGGACCACATAGTATTTTTCTGCTCAGGTTGCCAACAACAGTGGAATTGACTTAGCAAATTCTTTCATGCCTGAGTGTTTACTACTTGTGAAAGTTTTAACTGTCATATGTGGAACACATCTCTGGCAGTAATCAATCCACTTGTCAACAGTCAGCCACAGTTTTACTGTTTGTCATAAGTGGTGCTGACGGTGTAAGGGATCCAAGAAAATACAGCTATTAGCCTTACTCTGAAGGAGCTTTCCTGTGGGGCTAGAGATGCTAGGTGAGATAAACCATGAGGGAAGGAGAATGCTTTGGGCTCAGTCTAAGCAATATGTCTGTAGTGGGGAGCAGGCTAGAGTGTTGACAAGAACCTAGTCTTCGCTTAGAATCATAGACTTGGAATCCCAGCTCCATTTCTTACCAGGTATGTGCCCTTGGGCAAGTCATTTAACCTCACTGAGTTTGTTTCCTAACCTGCAAAGTGGGATAAAATTATCTGTTTTATAGAGCTGTTTGGAAGGATTAAATGAGGTAATTAATTGAAGTATATAGTACCTGCAGTCAGTAAATAATGATGGTGATTGTTATTATCCATCTCTACCAAAATTTTTAAAAAAATTATCCAGGTGGCGGCTCACGCCTGTAATCCCAGCACTTTGGGAGGCCTAGTTGGGTGGATCACGAGGTCAGGCGATCGAGACCATCCTGGCTAACACAGTGAAACCCCCTCTCTACTAAAAATACAAAAAAAAAAAAAAAAATAGCTGGGCATGGTGGCAGGCTGAGGCAGGAGAATGGCATGGACCCGGGAAGCGGAGCTTGCAGTGAGCCGAGATCGCACCACTGCCCTCCAGCCTGGGCGACAGAGCGAGACTCTGTCTCAAAAAAAAAAAAGAAAAAGAAAAATTATCCAGGCGTAGTTGTGTACACCTGTGATCCCAGCTACTTGGAAGGCTGAGGTAGGAGGATCACTTGAGCCCAGTAGGTCAGCACTGCAGTGAGCTATGATCATGCCACTACAGTTCAGCCTGGGTGACAGAGGAAGACCCTGGCTCAAAATAATATAGTAATAATAATAATAATGATAGTAATAATGAGCCAGGTGCTGTGACAGGCACCAGTAGCCCCAGCTACTCAGAAAGCTGAGGTGGGAGGATCGCTTGAACCCAGGAGATGGAGGCTGTAGTGCACTATGGTTGCACCTGTGAATAGCTACTGTACTTCAACCTGTGCAACACAGCAAAAACCCATCTCTCGAAAAATAAAAAATTATAAGAATAGTCTCCAATTAGAGAGGGCCACTTCCTCTCAATTAATATTCCCTTTCATTCTCTGTCCCTTCACTCTTCTTTATTTTTCTATTTAGCACTTAACATCTTGTATGTTTATATGTATTGTTTTCTACATCCAGTATAATATAAGGTAAGGTTAAGACTTTTTTGTCTTTCTTGTTCAGGGCTCAATCCCCAGAGCCCGATAGCTATGCTAGCAGACGTCGTAGTAGGCTCAGTAAATATTTGTTGGCTAAGTGGGCGGTCCAAAGAAAGTGTGGCCTGTCCTTGCTATACTTAGGTATCAGTGGAAGTGTTCCCGAGGTCTGTAACTTCTCTACTTGGGGAACTTGAATTTATTAACTGCTAGTTAATAGCAATGTTGTAGAAACAATGCAAGCATGAGATGGTGGTATTGCTAGATTACTTTTTTTGTGTTTTTTTTTGAGCCAGAGTTTCTCTCTTGTTGCCCAGGGTAGAGTGCAATGGCACAGTCTTGACTCACTGCAACCTCCGCCTCCTGGGTTCAAGCGATTCTCCTGTCTCAGCTTCCTGAGTAGCTGGAATTACAGGCACCCACCACCATGCCCAGCTAATTTTTTTGTATTTTTAGTAGAGATGGGTTTTCACCATGTTGGCCAGGCTGGTCTCGAACTCCTGACCTCAGGTGATCCACCCACCTCAGCCTCCCAAGGGGCTGGGATTACAGGCATGAGCCACCTCACCTGGCTGCTAGATGACTTTTAATATTTCTTTCTATCTCAGCGTCTGTAATTCTGAATTATCAGCTGATATGGCGTAAGCTATTTGTAGTAGAAAATCAGAAAAGAAAATATGCTGAAGATAGACTAGTCAGGAAAGACTATGAAGAAGGTAGAATGGGGCAGATCTCTGAAAGATGGCTAAGGGGCAGGTGTGCAAAGAGAATATTTTTCATACCAATTGTATTTTCAGACAGAAACCTTATTTTGTTCAGAATGAACTTTGGGGCATATAATGGTAGAACCTTTGGTGAATTACACGTTTTCTTCTATTATAGAAAAGTGAGTATACCTGACATTTCCCAAGATATTTGTTACTTTTCCCTGGAAAGCAACTATAGGAATTAACTACAGTGCCAACTTACTAATCCAAACTCTTGTGAAAGTCATTTGGGTTCCAATTTGGGCATGAGATAACAGGCCATTCTTTTCGCAGTCTTTGTAACTTATTAGCTTGGAGCATTTGAGTCCATGGTAGAACAGTAAATGACACCATGTATTCTAATAGATTAAAGGCCAGAGGTGGTTGAATTCCAGGTCTGTGTATAATATAAACTAAATACCTAACTCAGCACCTTCTAAGGAAAGGCAGTGCCGGGCGCAGTGGCTCAAGCCTGTAATCCCAGCACTTTGGGAGGC
>NW_012114611.1:182795-184163 GCF_000951035.1 Colobus angolensis palliatus | reverse complement strand
TTGGGAGGCCAAGGTGGGAGGATCGCGTGAGTCCAGGAGTTCGAAAACAACCTGGGCAACATGGTAAAATCCAGTCTCTACAAAAAAAAAAAAAAATGCAAAAAATTAGCCAGGCCTGGTGGTGGGCACCTGTAATCCCAGCTACTCGGGAGGCTGAGGCAGGAGAATGGCGTAAACCCGGAAAGCGGAGCTTGCAGTGAGCTGAGATCCGGCCACTGCACTCCAGCCTGGGCGACAGAGCGAGACTCCGTCTCAAAAAAAAAAAAAAGAAAAAAAAAACCAGAAACTTAGGAACTCTGCCAGACTATCCATTTCCCAGTCATCTGTGTTGGTTGGTAAGATAGTCTGAGGATTGTGATTTTCGAGTTTATTCTTTTGCCCTTTTAAATTGTTTTTTGTTTGTTTGTTTGTTTTGGTTTGGTGTGTTTTGTTTTTGAGATGGAGTTTCACTCTTGTCTCCCAGGCTGGAGTACAGTGACACAATCTCGGCTCACTGCAATCTCCGCCTCCCAGTTTCAAGCAATTCTCCTTCCTCAGCCTCCCAAGTAGCTGGGATTACAGGCACCGGCTGCCATACCTAGCTAATTTTTGTATTTTTAGTAGAGACGGGGTTTCGCCACGCTGGCCAGGCTGGTCTCAAACTCCTGACCTCAGGAGATCTACCCACCTCAGCCTCCCAAAAGTGCTGGTGTTATAGGCATGCACCACCACACCTGGCTAATTTTGTCTTTTTAGTAGAGACAGGGTTTCACCATGTTGGCCAGGCTGGTCTCGAACTCCTGACCTCAGGAGATCTACCCACCTTGGCCTCCCAAAGTGCTGGTATTACAGGTGTGAGTCACTGTGCCTGGCCCCTTAAATTGTTTTAATAAAAGGCCTTGGCCACACATGGTGGCTCCCGCTTCTAGTCCTAACAATTTGGGAAGCTGAAGCTGAGGGTCACTTGAGTTTGAGACTAACCTGGGACAATAGAGCGAGACCCTGTCTCTGCAAAGAATAAACAAATGAATAAATAAATTAGCTGGATGCACTGCTTGTGGTCCCAGTTACTTGAGAGGTTGGGGCGGGAGGATCACTTGAGCCCAGCAATTTGAGGTTACAGTGAGCTATGATCATACCATTGCACTCCAGCCTGGATGACAGAGCAAGACCCTGTCATTCATACATACATACATACATGCATAACTGTGAGTCCACTCTACTTCTAAGATTGTATCTCTTGTTCAGTAAGACCTATGGGTAATATGGTAGAAACCTCCTAACTAGTATTAACAGTTGGTCAGCCGGGCGCGGTGGCTCAAGCCTGTAATCCCAGCACTTTGGGAGGCCGAGACGGGCGGATCACGAGGTCAGGAGATCGAGACCATC
>NW_012114611.1:150786-182725 GCF_000951035.1 Colobus angolensis palliatus | reverse complement strand
AAAAAAAAAAAAAAAAAACAGTTGGTCAGTTTTAGCCAGGCAGGATGGCTCACATCTGTAATTCCAGCACTTTGGGAGGCCGAGGCGGGCGGATCACTTGAGGTCAGGAGTTCAAGACAAGCCTGGCCAACGTGTTAAAACCTTGTCTCTACTAAAAATACAAAAATTAGCCCGATGTGGTGGCGAATGTCTGTAATCCCAGATACTAGAGAGGCTGAGGCAGGAAAATTGTTTGAACCCAGGAGGTGGAGGTTGCGGTGACCCGAGATTGTGCCACTGCACTTCAGCCTGGGAGAAAAAACGAGATTCCATCTCAAAAAAAAAAAGGCTGGGCACAGTGGCTCATGCCTGTAATCCCAGCACTTTGGGAGACCGAGGCAGGTGGATCACAAAGTCAGGAGTTCGAGACCAGCCTAGCCAACATAGTGAAACCCTTTCTCTCATAAAAATACAAAAAATTAGCCGGGCAGGGTGGCAGGCGCCTGTAATCCCAGCTACTCTGGAGGCTGAGGCAGGAGAATTGCTTAACCCGGGAGGCGGAGGTTGCAGTGAGCCAAGATCGCGCCATTGCGCTCCAGCCTGGGCAACAATGCGAGACTCTGTCTCAAAAAAAAAAAAAAAAGTTGATGGGTTTCATAATAATGAGAAATTCTTCAAGTATTAAATTGTAATAGAAAATATCTATGTGTGTATTCCTTGGATGTAGAGAAGTGTGATTATGAATATACCAACTTGAGGTCCAGGACCACTTACGTCCATAAACTATATCAAAATGCATTGTCTTCAGTTTGTCGTTTTTCTTTTTAATTTTTTTTTTTTAATTAAAATACAGAGATGGGGTTTTGCCATGTTGCCCAGGCTGATCTCAAACTCCTGAACTCAAACTAACTTCTCACCTTGGCCTCTCAGAGTGCCGAGATGACAGGTGTGAGCCACTACACCCAGCCTGGTTTTATTTTCTGTAAAGTTAGCACCAGAATGTGGGTATTTGAAAAATGATTGAGTGGATGTCTTCACTTTAGGATTAACTCGCCTGACCTATGATCAGTGGTTTTTCAGGAGCTCCCTTTTAGTGTATCTTTCCAAAGCATAGCTCCTTCTGTGTTTTTGCATTTGTATTTTGTCAGTTGACATAATATTTAATTACATTGTGTGAAAACAAGAACAGCTGTCAAACAGTGTAGAAACACAGCTGACTTTAAGCAAACATGCAGTTACATGGCTGCGAGCACAGGTACGCTCAGGGTAGCTTGTGGCCTCCAATGCTCGGTGTGCTGTGGGCCTCACCCCAGATGGTTTTCAGAGGAGATGCATGGTGACATGGTGAATCACTTAAGTGGGGGCTCCTTTAGAGAGTGCTGTTGTGTTCATAATAAAAATACCTTACCTCTGTTTAATTAGGCTTTGTTGGCTGATAGCTAAAAGATTAAAAGAACCAAAACAAATTTCTAAGTTTTTGACATTATCACTTAGGAGAGAACATATTGGCTGGGCATGGTGGCTTATGACAGTAATCTCAGCACTTTGGGAGGCCAAGGTGGGAGCATCACTTGACACCAGGAGTTCAAGACTAGCCTAGGCAGCACAGTGAGACCCCATCTCTCCAAAAACCTTAAAATTAAAAAAAAAAAAAGAAGAAGAAGAAGAAAAGAAAAAAATGTATTTTAAATTAGCCAGGTGCAGTGGTGCATCTCTGTAGTCCCAGCTGCTTGGGAGGCTGAGGCAGGAGGATCACATGAGCTTAGGAGTTTGGGGCTGTCATGGCTTATGCCATTGCATTCCACCCTAGCTGACGAGTGAGACCCTGTCTCTAAAAAGAATAAAAACTTAAAAAGAGAACATACTGAGAGTTACAAGTCAGTATCCACCTTTGTCCATTTAGATCGTATCTTACCTCTCTTCTTGTAATCTCTGCCACAGCTGAAAGATGTGTATTATCTTAGTGATTATATTTAAATCTCTAGATATATGGAATCTTAATGATCTTCCAGATTCTAGATCTAGAATGGGTAGAGCAAGAAAAATTGTAGAGTAAAATAACGGATTATACCAGGAATATGTCAAATGTAATAGAAGTGATCTCATTGAGTATTTTTGTTTGTATTTTTCTAGGCGATCGATAGCATTCATCAAGTGGGGGTTTATTGTCTTGCTCTGGTGCCGGCCAATACATTGCCAAAAACTCCACTAGGAGGAATTCATATATCTCAGACGAAACAACTCTTTCTGGAGGGATCGCTGCATCCTTGCAATATCCTCATGTGCCCACATACATGTGTGACAAACTTGCCAAAGCCCCGGCAAAAACAACCAGGTAATATGCTGGCTTCCAAGACCTGGCACTAAAATTCCAACTTCAAGAAGCTGGGTTCTCTCAGTGTGATTCTTTCTCTAGAATTAGTTTACAAAGACTTTGGGAGGCCAAGGTGGGAGGATCGCGTGAGTCCAGGAGTTCGAAAACAACCTGGGCAACATGGTAAAATCCAGTCTCTACAAAAAAAAAAAAAAATGCAAAAAATTAGCCAGGCCTGGTGGTGCACACCTGTAGTCTCAGCTACTTCAGAGTCTGACAGAGGATGGCTTGAGCCTAGGTGGTTGCAGTACACCGAGATTGCGCTATTGCACTCCAATCTGGGCAACAGAACTAGACCCTGTCTCAACAAAAAAGAAAGGAGAGGAAAGGGGAGATGGAAAAGGTGTTAAGGCAGCCCGGAGGCAAAGATATCCTTGAGATGCCTTTGGAGCTATTGTAGAAAGAAAGAATGTGTTTGTTAGGACTAGTCTTGGCTGCAAGTTATGGAAAAACATGATAGCAGCTCAGGCAAGAAACAAGCTTATATTTTTGTCAGGTAAAAAAAGTTCAGAGCTAGGTAGTCCAAAGGCTAGGATAGTCACTCCTCCATCATGTTCTTCTAGCTTCCCATCTTTTTGCTCTGGTGTTTTGTCAGTCAACTCTTGTCATAGATACGCTACAGAACAAATAACCCTAAAACTCAGTGCCTTGAAGTAGCAAGCATTTACTTTTTACTCATGAAATGTAGATCTGGTTGGCTTGGCTGGAATCCACTGGACTTGACTTGGCTCCAGGCTTAGGTTAGGTTCAGAGCTGTTCCATGTGTCTCCTCATCATGGGACCAGCAGCTACCTGGGCTGTATGTTTTTTAAGGCAGATGGCAGAAGCAAGAAATCAAGCCAAGCCACATGAGCATATTTAAAGCTTCTGTTTGTGTCACATGTCCTAACATTTCATTGTCCTAAACAAGTCAGACCATGAAGTATACTTCTCCCATCCAGACATAACTAGGACAGGAAAAAAAGGAAGATCGTGAGGAAATAAAATAATCTGCCACAGCCATCATTAGTAACTGCCCCAGGGCTCATTAGGCTCCTCAACCTCTACGTCCCAGCCAGCAGGTAGGAGGAAAAGATGAAGAAAGGATACTCTTCCCTTTAACATATTTTCTAGAAATTGCACATATTACTTCCTCTTACGTATTATCCTCCCACGCTAAAGAATATAGTCTTTATTCCAGGTGTGTGTCCAGCTAAAAACTGGGGGTTCTGTTATTAAAGAAGAAGAATAGAATAGATACGGAATTGATAACTAGCAGTTTTTGACATAAGATGTTTACAGAATTTTATGGGAAAATCAGAAGGCACATTTACAGGTACAGCAGTGTCTGCAATTAGCTTCCTGGAGTTACTGCTTTCAGTATCTTTCATTCTCTGTGACCCATAGACCCATAGACTCATGAAATGCACGCAGAATAACAGCAAGGAACTGCTGCTGAATTCGTTTTATTGTTTTAAACTACTGCAAAATTCACTTTTTAAAATGTCATGCCTTTATTAATTTTATAATGTGAATCCTGGATTGCACAGTTTACAGAAATACACAGAGTCCCTGCCTGTATTAAAAGGCTGTCTCCAACATGATGTATCTATAATTTGTCATGAAGTTTCTTAGGGAGTAATATTGCATATTTACTTAAAATTGTAGTAGAGACTTTGTAGACTAAAACTGTTCACCAATTGGAATACTTTATCTTTTTTGAGTTTTTTGTTTTATTTTTAAATTTTTTAAACTTTCCGTTTTGAAATAATTTCACACACAAAAGTTGCCACATGGTGCAAAGATTTTCCTTACATCCTTTACCCAGCTTCCCCAAATATTTACCCTTTGAAAATTGATTATATGATTTAAGTGATTTTTCTTTCACTTGTTTCAGTATATTCAGGATCAGCAGATTTTGATAGAATAAAAGATTTTTTTTTTTTTTTTTGAGATGGACTCTTGCTCTGTTGCCCAGGCTGGAGTGCGGTGGCGCCATCTTGGCTCACTGCAACTTCTGCCTCCTGGGTTGATGCCATTCTCCTGCCTCAGCCTCCTGAATAGCTGGGACTACAGGTGCCTGCCACCACTCCTGGCTAATTTTTTTTTTTGTATTTTTAGTAGAGACAGGGTTTCACTGTGTTAGCCAGGATGGTCTCGATCTCCTAACCTCGTGATCCGCCCGCCTTGGCCTCCCAAAGTGCTGGGATTATAGGCATGAGCCACCGCGCCTGGTCAAATAAAAGATTTTTAAGATTAATCCCATATAGCATCAGCCTTATTTAAAACCTAGCTGGCAATAAGCTTTTTTTAATCATCTTTTTGCCATCTTCTTAGTTCCATAAGGCGGTGACCATGAAGAGAGGGACACAGTGCCCTAGCACTTTTTTCTAGAGAGGGAGTGGGCTCCCCTGTTTATTTTGAAGTGTCAAACCTATGGAAAAGTTAGAAGACTAGTACAGTGAGGAGCACCCATGTAACCTACCCTAGATTTACCAATTGCTGCCTTTTTTTTTTTTTTTTTTTTTTGAGATAGAGTTCGCTCCGTTGCCCAGGCTGGAGTGCAGTGGCGTGATCTGGCTCACTGCAACCTCTGCCATCCAGGATCCAACCACCTGAGTACCTGGGATTACAGGCGTGAGCTACCACGCCCAGCTAATTTTTGTGTTTTTAGTAGAGATGGGGTTTTGCCGTGTTGGCCAGGATAGTCTCAAACTCCTGGCCTCACATGGTCTGCCGTCTCTGCCTCCCAAATTAGTAGGATTACAGGAGCAAGCCACCATGCCTGGCATTGCTGACATTTTTTTCCCTGAGTTTTTTTGTTTTTGTTTTTTTTGAGACAGGGTCTTAACACTGTTGCCCAGGCTGGAGTGCAGTGGCACGATCTCAGCTCACTGCGGCTTTGAACTCTGGCACAAACGATCCTCCCACCTCAGCCTCCCGAGTAGCCTGGACTAAAGATGTCTGCCACCATACCAGGCTAATATTTTTGTATTTGTAGAGACAGGGTTTTGCCATGTTGCCCAGGCTGGTCTCGAACTCCTGGGCTCAAGTGATCTGTCCGCCTGAGCCTCCCAAAGTGCTGTGATTACAGGTGTAAGCCACCATTCCCGGCCATTATTCACTTTTAATTGAACAAATTTAATATTCTAGATAAACTCCCTCAGGCCTTGTAGATGAGAAATTTCTTTCCACGCCAGATATTCTTGATTGTTAAGCCCTCTTTTAGGGTTCTATTATGATTGGAGAAGATTAAAGTATTAGTAGGAGCTTGTGCAACCAGCTGTCACCTCCTCAGTGTGAAAACTTTCTGTATACCTCAAACTATAATAGCTGCCTGCTTCCCTCCACCCCAGTCCCTATCCCTCCTGTGTTCCTGTTTGTTTTTTTTTTTCCAGTACTTTGCACTATTTGTGTTTATTTATTTGTGTATGTATTTCTCGGTTACCCTTCTCCAGAGTGCAAGCTCCTCGCCCTATTTCTCCTGGGTTCCCAGTGCCTAGAAGAGTGTTCAGTCAGTATTGTTGGATGAATATTTGAACCAGTTTTGGTCAGTCTGGAAATGCTCTGGATACTTAGTTGGAATTGCCATCTCCAGTGAGTTGGGTTTTGCATTTATTTACAGGTGTAGGCCCTGCTTCCGTGATGGTTGGGAATCTGGTTGCTGGAAAACGTATAGCACAAGCTGCTGGAAGGGATCTGGGACAAATAGAAGAGAATGATTTGGTGAGGAAGGTAAGTGTTCCTGAGATGTTGCCTTCTTACTGAAATCAAGTCAAGGACAGAACGTGTACTGCAGGTAGCATCTGAGGGATGCATTATATGACTTGTTATAAGTTGCTGACCCTGGGTCCTTTTTCTGGTTTATGACTTCAGCACCAGTTTCTGGCAGAGATCCTACAGTGGCGAGCCCAGGCAACTCCTGACCATGTACTCTTCATGCTGTTAAATGCCAAGGTATTAAAAATTCAATGGTATATCTAATCAGCTGACTACTATAGGACTATCTTAAGCACTCTTGCTCTCTTTCTTTCATCAGAAAATTTGTGTTGCCATCTCTGAAGAAGGAGTTAATGGCTTTCTCCTTGCTTTGACATATGAGGGTAAACTGTGCAATCACTTTAGGATTGGAATGAGACCTCCTGGAGTGCTATGTAATACTTTCTTTTCTTATGGTACAAGAACATCTTCTTTATTCAATTATGATAGGAGAAATGGAGCCAACAATGCAATTACATAGATACACAGATGTTCAAAATGTGTTATGTCATACAGTTTTTTTTACCCAGTTGGACTTTTAATTATTTGATTTCTGCCAGGAAGAAAATGACCTTAGACCAGCATTTTAAAAACCTAAGTTATTTCTGGTACATAATTAAATGATTTATTGCTAACAGATAAAAAGCAAATTGAAATTTACTCAAAGAGCACATTTAACTACTGGTTTCTGATGGATGGTTCGTTATAATATTGTATTTTAGGACTGGGCACGGTGGCTCACACCTGTAATCCCAAAGCTTTGGGAGGCCGAGGCGGGCGGATCACATGAGGTCAGGAGTTTGAGACCAGCCTGACCAATATGTGAAACCCCCTCTCTACCAAAAATATAAAAATCAGCTGGGCCTGATGGTGGGCGCCTGTAATCCCAGCTACTCGGGAGGCTGAAGCAGAAGAATCGCCTGAACCCGGGAGGCGGAGGTTGCAGTGAGCCGAGATTGTGCCACTGCACTCCAGCCCGCATGACGGAGCAAGACCCTGTCCCAAAAATAAAAAGAGAAAAAAATATATATATTTTATATATATGATATATAAATATATATAAAAAGAAAGAAAAAAATACACATATATTTTTTGAGATGGAGTCTTGCTCTGTCGCCTGGGCTGGACTGCAGTGGCATGATCTCAGCTCACTGTAGCCTCCGCCTCCCGGGTTCAAGCGATTCTTCTGCCTTAGCCTCCCGAGTAGCTGGGATTACAGGCACCCACCACCAGGCCCAGCTGATTTTTATATTTTTGATAGAGACGGGGTTTCACATGTTGGTCAGGCTGGTCTCGAACTCCTGACCTCGGGATCCACCTTCCTCAGCCTCCCAAAGTGCTAGGATTATAGGCGTGAGCCACCACGCCCGGCCTATATATTGTATTTTAAAATTATGCATTCTGTGGGAGTCAGCTGAGTTTTTGTATTGATGGCTGAGTCACAGGCTCAAAGTCTGTGACCATGTGGATAGCAGTATTTCTCCTCAGCAGAGGGAAGACTAGAAGTGCCTATTGGAGCTCTTAGGGGACTTATCCAAAGTATACCCATCTCCCCCATTCCGCTGGAATCTGAATTTTTTTTTTTTTTGAGGAATGTATGCAATAATAGAACTTAATGAGAAGAATATATTGTGCATCTTATTGAAAAATCATTAAAAATCTTAAGAACCATTACTTTTATGACAGAAAATTTGGGAACGTTCTTGCTCTACCTGTACATGAAGTGAGCTTCTTTTCAAGCCCACGGATTCATTAAGGTTCTCATATTTCTTTTAAAAATGTCAGCCAGGCATGGTGGCTCATGCCTATAATCCCAGCTTCTTGGAAGGATGAGGCAGGAGGATGTCTTGAACCTGGAGTTGGAGGCTGCAAGCTGCAGTAAGCTGTGGTTACATCACTGCACTGCAGCTTGGGCAACAGCAAGACCACGTCTGAACAAAAAAAAGAAAAAAAAAAGGATCCCATACATATCTGTCTGTTTGTTTTTGGAGACAGAATCTCGCTTTGTCGCCCAGGCATTGGCTCAAGTGATCCTCCCACTTCTGCCTCTTGAGTAGCTGGGACTACAGGCACGTGCCACCACCATACCTGACTGATTTTTTTTGTATTTTTAGTGGAGAGGAGATCTTGCTATGTTGCCAAGGCTTGTCTTGAACTCCTGAGCTCAAGCAGTACCCCCACCTCATCCTCCCAAAGTGCTAGGGTTACAGGTGTGAGCCACCCTCTCCAGCTCCACACATGTCTTTGATTTTAGGGGGAATTTTCACTAGAATTGATAATTTGCTAAGGATAATCTACAAAGGCACAAGCCTTTCAGGTATGGTGTTGAATTGGCTGTGCTTATTACAGTTTATTTGCTTTCTGAGCTTTGACTCGCTTATCCTTTCTGTTGTTTAAAGGGAACCACTGTATGCACAGCCAGCTGCCTTCAGCTTCATAAACGAGCAGAGAGGATTGCGGCCGTTCTTGGTGATAAGGGACATCTAAATGCAGGAGATAATGTGGTGTTGCTGTATCCACCTGGTAAGCATTGGATTGGTAGACTAGACTTTAAGCTCCAGTACTAGACTGACTACAAATTGTAAGAGGATAGGCACTCAGGGCTGCTCTCTATGACTTGCAGACAGTGTACTTCCCAGCACTTAGAAGACCATGCACACAGGCCGAAGTGGGAACCAAGCCCCACCCCCCAAGTTGTGCAGTACAGTGGCTCTCCTGGGACCATGTCTGTTTTTGCACCCTTATATTTCTATTAGTGCCTGGCACATAAAAGTCACTCAATAAATAATGAATGAATGAAGTCTTCAGCTGCTTGGCTTTTGGAAACTCTCAAAACAGATGCTTTGTTTCTGTGAATGTTCGGGAATGGGGTAATTTCACCCAGTCCCCAAAGAAATGTTGTACGTGAATTCTGTGAACATTTTTCATATTATGATTGATGTTACTCAGGAGGAATAACTGGAGAAACCAGGAATGGTTAACTAGGAAAATAAAAGAATGGAGAAAGGAGAGGTGAGCAAGCCCTGAGCTTTTAAAAATATTTAGAAGGCTGCTCTGTGAAGAGCAATCAGACTTCTTAGATGTTGTTGAAGGGGTGTGAGTTTTCATATTATGATTTAGTCGTCTTCTGTTATTGCTACTTTCACGTTCTGATTTAATTCAACAACCTTGTCTTCATAGTAAAAGGGGTTCAGAATTATTTGATGTAAAGATTCAAAATTCTGGGTGAAATATTTGAGTCTTCCCTTCGTTATTTCTGTCACCTAATCCACTCATACATCCAGCTTTTTTTGGCCTGTTATCCCCCCCACACTTCATATTGTTCTGTGATTTTTTTTGTTTATTTTATTTTATTTTTGAGACGGAGTCTCGCTCTGCCACTCAGGCTGGAGTGCAGTGGTGTGATCCCAGCCCACTGCAACCTCTGCCTCCCTGGTTCCAGTGATTATCCTGCCTCAACCTCCTGGGTAGCTGGGATTACAGGCACCCACCACCATGCCCAGCTAATTTTTGTATTTTTAGTAGAGATGGGGTTTCACCATGTTGGCCAGGCTCGTCTCAAACTCCTGACCTCAGGTGATCCACCTGCCCCAACCTTCCAAAGTGCTGGGGTTATAGGTGTGCGCCACAAGGCCTGGCTTATTCTGTGATTCTTATGCACTGCCTTATTTACCTACTGAGATTTCATAGAAGATCACGTGATAGAGCAGTCCCCGCCATTGTATGCCCAGGAGGTGGTCTTGCACCTGTCAGTTGGCCAGAGGCCACGGGGAAGGACCTGAGCTCTTCCTAAGGAGGCCTCTGCCCAGAGTCTTCCTCAGACTGAGTCATACTTTGCTCCCTAAAACTCACACCCCTTCAACAACATCTAAGAAGTCTGATTGCTCTTTTTAGAGCAGCCTTCTAAATATTTTTAAAAAGCTCAGGGCTTCCTCACCTCTCCTTTCTCCATTCCTTTATTTTCCTAGTTAACCATTCCTGGTTTCTCCAGTTACTTCTGAGTAATATAAAGTAATAATATCAATATACCTTCTTCACAAATATTTCAGGAGTTTACTTCTGATTTCCTTCCTTTTTTGTTAATTGTTTTCTCTATATTTTCTAAAGTTTTATATGCTTCCTTCTTTCACTTTCAATATCTTCTGCTAGAGTCTCTGTTAAATTATGGTCTACAGAACCTGTCTTGCACATGATTTAATCATTTTGGAAAATTTGCCTTTTAGTTTCTCAGTGCTCTTAGGCAGTTCAGTGCCTCTCCTGACAGGGTCTTTTGTCTTGCAGGCATTGAGTTAATCGCTGCCTTCTATGGCTGCCTGTATGCGGGCTGTATACCTGTGACCGTCAGACCTCCACATGCTCAGAACCTCACGGCCACGCTGCCCACTGTCCGAATGATTGTTGATGTAAGTACCAGCTGTATCTTGCCTTGTCCTCATCTCCTAAAATCCAGATTCAGACAGCTAAGGATCCTTACTAATTTTCCAATTTTGTTAAGTCAGGAAATCAAATTTGCCTCCTGGAAACTACCTCCTTTTTGTTAATCAAGCCAAAACAACCATCATTATTCAGCGAAGGAACTGGGGGAAAGTGGTTATTGGTGAGATACAGAATTGTATGCAGTTATCATTAACATTAAGGAGGTGAAGCAGCCATTAGTATTTCTCCAACAAAAACACAAAAAGTAGCCAGGCATTGTGGCACATGCTTGTAGTCCCAGCTACTCAGGAGGCTGAGGCAGGAGGATCCCTTAAGTCTGGGAGGTGGAGGTTAGACGTGAGCTGAGATTACACCACCGCACTCCAGCCTGAGCAGACCCTGTCTCAAAAAAAAAAAAAAAGTTTCCCCCTCCCCTTCTGTCTAAAATGTGATGTCTGATATTTTTCCTGCTAAATTATCTGGGTGATTTTAAATGCCAAACTGAATTAACCGCAGTGTCAGGTCACTTCTATTTTGGTTACTTTTGTGAATTTACTTGGTGTAGCATTAAAAGGTGTCCAGACCTTACTCTGGAGATGATAGAAGTCTTTATAGGATATAAGAGTTAAAGAAAATAAGGTAAGTGTGTATTGCATCAGATCCTAGTGTTTACAGCAAGGGGAAGCCTTGGCCAGTGCCGATAGATTACAAAATTCCAGTTCATGTAGCATCTGCTTCTCTGAGAACTGCTGCTCTGTCAGCAAAAAAGGAGCCCACGGTATAAAAGCCATGATCACCATGGATGATTTTATTACAAAGTGTAATTCAGCAAAATGCCCTTGTTATATTCTACAAAGTGGGCCAGAAAAGCAGGGAGGGGAGTTGCTGTTGATGCAGTTTGTGGGCAAAGTAGGTCACTTTGCATTTCTGTGTATAGCTGGGCAAGAGAACCTAGTTTCTATGAGAGCTTATATCAGCATCGGGGTTCCTTAGGTTCAGCATATGGTCTAGGTGTAGTAAGTCTCATTATTCACTAGAGACTGGGGCAGTTTCCTTCAAACATGGTTGTCTGATTCTTCTCATTTCCTGAGCACTACAAAATCCACATCTTTGTTTAATTGTGGTCTTAATGAAATCATGGGATTGTGAGATCCATACTGAGATTATAATTATGAAATATTTTGAGAATCACTGTTATAAACAATACAGTGTATTGTGAACAGGTCCATCATCCTGAGAGAGTTAAATGTCACACATTTCCAGAAGGAAACATGCAAGGGAGTAAACTGACCTCATCTGTCCCACATGTGTTCTTTGAAACCATCCTGTCCAGTGTGGTACATGATTTGCTTTTAGCAGCAGCCAGGGCCTGTGGTGCCATGTTGGGGCTGAGCCTCCTGATGCTTATTGTTGTCCATTTGTTGTTCTAGGTCAGCAAAGCAGCCTGTATTCTCACCGGTCAGACCCTAATGCGGCTACTGAGGTCCCGAGAGGCGGCAGCAGCAGTGGATGTGAAAACCTGGCCAACCATCATTGACACAGGTGAAAGAGAGACTTCTCCTGAGGGTGGAGGCAGTGAGAGCTCACAATACCTGAGATCTCTTCTATTCTCATGCCAGACTTGTTTACCCTTCCTTTATGTCTTCTGCCTGCTAAGACAGAGGCAAAACCTAGCATCAGTAAGCTTGTGCAGGACTAGACACTGACAGCAGATGCAAAGGGCGAGATCACAGTCTGCTAAGAGTTCTCCAAACAAAAGTGTTTTGCTGTTACTCTTGGCATCATCAAAAGGTGGTTAGGTTTTTATGCTACATGTACTATGTATATGTAGGGCCAAGTAAAATATTGAGACAATCTGATCCTTTTGTTGGAGATGTGATATTGTTGAAATAATACTGGACTGGGAGTCAGGTGATTTGGGCTCTGGCTCAAGCTTCATTACCTACTGCCTGTGTAATCCTGACTGAAATTACCCTTTCCTAAGCTACTGCCTACCCCTGCCTGACTTGTATATTTATTGAGAAGATAAAATGCAGTGTAATATGACAATACTGTACTTTGAAAGCCATAAAGTACAAAATTTTTAGATAGTATTCATATTAAAGAAGGGGTTAAGATAAGGGAATAGCTGAAAAAGCTGTGGTATAGAAAGAATGTGGGTTTTGGAGTCAGGCAGGTAGGGTTTAAGTCCTGCTATATCTGCTACTCTCTGAGTATCCTTACTAACCTGTCTATAAAGTGGGAGTTGTAAAGATTAAATGATGTAATGCAAAGCTCCTAGCATGTAATCTTAATGATAACATCTAACTTTCATTGAACCCTTATGTCAGTCATTTAATGTGTTATATACTTTTATCCTTACCCTATAAGTTGTTATTTTTATTTATTTTTTATTTTTTATTTTTTTTTTGAGACGGAGTCTCGCTCTGTCACCCAGGCTGGAGTGCAGTGGCCAGATCTCAGCTCACTGCAAGCTCCGCCTCCCAGGTTCCCACCATTCTGCTGCCTCAGCCTCCCAAGTAGCTGGGACCACAGGCGCCGCCACCTCGCCCGGCTAGTTTTTTGTATTTTTTAGTAGAGACGGGGTTTCACTGTGTTAGTCAGGATGGTCTCGATCTCCTGACCTCGTGATCCGCCCGTCTCGGCCTCCCAAAGTGCTGGGATTACAGGCTTGAGCCACCACGCCCGGCCAAGTTGTTATTTTTAATCCTCATTTTGCAGATTAGAAAACTGAGGGAAGTTAAATAAGCAGCAGAACTGAAATTCAAATCCAGCCAGTTTGGCTCCATTCCCGGCCTCTTAACCATTAATGTCCTCCCTACCCTTTTTTTTTTTTTAAAAAAAAACTGGATTCAAATGCAGGAATGACATGTATTTGTGGTTATTGTGTACCAGATGCCGAACTGGGTTTTTAAAATATTTATTACTGAAGGATAGAAGCACAGTTGTATATATATGTATCACAAATGGTTTGTGTTGGTGTTAATGATGCTGGTAGATCTATGGTTAATGGGCTGAATCACAACAGGAAGGTTTCCTTAGGCACTTGAGTGGTCATATGAGTGACCCTTCCCTGCACAAAGGGAGGTCAAAGGTGATAGTCTTTCATTTGACCAGAAATGGGTGCCCTATGATTTGGTGATTTAAAACTCACAGTTAGACGTCCTTCTTGATCCAGAAAGCCAAAGGAGCCATTGAAGAGGTATGGCTGGAGCCAGAGGACATCTTTGACATCCCTGGTTTTAGCATACTTATAAAGCACATGGGGGGAAGTAGAGGAGGTATCGTAAATGAGTGAAAGCAGCGAATTACCAGTTCTTGGCTACCATTCTCTTTTGGAGACAGAGCCCTCACTCTGTCACCCAGGCTGGAGAGCAGGGGCGCGATCTCGGCTCACTGCAACCTCTACCTCCCAGGTTCAAGAGATTCTCCTGCCTCAGCCTCCCGAGTAGCTGGGATTACAGGTATGAACCACCATGCCTGGCTAATTTTTGTATTTTTAGTAGAGACAGGGGTCGCCATGTTGGCCAGGCTGGTCTCGAACCCCCGTCCTCAAAGTGATCCACCTGCCTCGGCCTCCCAAAGTGCTAGGATTACAAGTGTGAGCCGCTGTGCCTAGCCACCATTTTTATTTTTATTTTTATTTTTTAAAGAGACATGATCTTGATATGTTGCCCAGGTTGGTCTCAAACTCCTGGGTTCACACAATCCTCCTGCCTCAGCCTCCCAAGTAGCTGGGACTATAGGCCTGAGTCACTGCACCCGGATAGATTACTATTCTTAAAATTCTGCCAGCTTAACCAGGCGCCATGGCTCATGCTTGTAATGCCAGCACTTTGGGAGGCTGAGGCAGGAGGATCACTTGAGCTCAGGAGTTGGAGACTAGCCTGGGCAATATAGTGAGACTTCACCGCTAGGAAAAACAAAAATTTTTTTAAATTTAGCTAGGCATGGTGGCATAGACCAGTAGTCCCAGCTACTCAGGAGGCTGAGGTGGGAGGACCATTTGAGCCCAGCAGATGGAGGTTGTAGTGACTCAAGATCAAGCCACTGTATTCCCACCTGGGCAATAGAGCAAGACTCTTGTCTTTAGAAAAAAAAAAATCTGCTAAGTTAAGTTAGAGAAATACTTTCCAACTTTTAAATCCATACATGATTAATATAACACATACTAAAGTGTAAATAATGAACTTTAACTTGAAACCAGCATAACAGCTAATGCTTTTTAAGCATTTCTTCAGTCAGTTGCTTTAAAAGTGCTTTATGTGAATTAAATTCCCAACAGTTCTATGAGGGTAGGTATTATTTTAGAGATTCGTTTTAGAGAAGAAGAAAACAGCCACAAAGAGGTGAAGTAACGCCAGGGTCACGTAGCTGATGGTAGAGCTGGCATTTGAACAGCAGTCTGCTTCCTACTGTGTTCTGTTTCCCCTTACTAAGCTGCTAGCAGATACATTTACCTGATGTAGATTTGCTTGCCTGTGTTGTCTAGTGTTGTCCTCAACCCCAGCCCACCTCTAAGAATGACATATGTGAGCTACTTGGTTAAATATGAGAAGTCTAAGCTTTAGCAAATCCCCGAAGCTAAATTTGGCCATAGCAAACCCACAGAAAACCAGTTGAAGAGCAATGATTTTCATGTTCCCGCATGTTGGATTGACATCAGGTTTTTTTCTTTTCATGGCAGATGATTTACCCAGGAAAAGGTTACCTCAGCTGTATAAACCACCCACTCCTGAGATGTTGGCATATCTTGATTTTAGTGTCTCCACAACTGGCATGCTTACAGGAGTGAAGGTAAGCTGCATGCTGGAAAAATGCCACGTCTGCCAAAAAATAGAGATGACCACTGCCCCAGAAACTTTAGACACAGAGGCTAAGTGGTTGTACCAGAGACCAGTAGGCAGAGTGAGGATCAAGGGTCGCTGCTCTATTTAAATAAAGGCATTAGCTCCTCTGGAATGAGTTATCACAAGGAATTTGTATTATTAAGTGTCTGAACCTAGCATTGAAGCTGAAAGAGAAAAAGAGTGTTAAAATATGTATGAAATCTGATATTTAGATATCATAAAATTCAGTATTAGATTGGGCACAGTGGCTCACGCCTGTTATCCCAGCTCCTTCGGAGGCCAAGGTGGGCAGATCACCTGAAGTCTGGAGTTCGAGACCAGCCTGAACAACATGGAAAACCCCTTCTCTACTAAAAATAGAAAATGAGCTGGGCATGGTGGTGCATGTCTGTAATCCCAGCTACTTGGGAGGCTGAGGTTGCGGTGAGCTGAGATCGTGCCATTGCACCACAACCTGGACAACAGGAGCGAAACTCCATCTTAAAAAAAAAAAAAAATTATTATTAACTAATGAACAGAAATATGTTCCCTTAATGGAGAGTTAGGTTAGGCTTTGAAGCACTAAAAATTATACATTGTTTTGAGGAGTTTAGGGAATTGAAACTCCTCAAAGCTGTCGTCAGAGCTGTTTTGCTGCCTGTGGGATGACAGTTCCAGCGTGTTCCATTTTCCATACTTTGCAGATGTCCCACTCTGCAGTGAACGCTCTGTGTCGAGCCATCAAGCTCCAGTGCGAGTTGTACTCTTCTCGGCAGATCGCCATCTGCCTTGACCCTTACTGTGGACTTGGCTTCGCGCTCTGGTGTCTCTGCAGGTAGGGATGGAAGAGCCAAGGAGACAGAATGTGTGGGGGTATACTTTATGGCCATGATCATCTCATCCTTTCCTTTGCTCCCTTAATTTGGTAAAGTTTCAGTACAATGCTAGTGTTTTCAGAATTTATGGATCTACCGTGTCTGTGAAGTTTGTTTATAAACAGTTTTGTCTGTATTCCCTTTGTTATTTTCTGTTAATTTTATTCTTCGTACAAAATGGCAGTGATCCTGTTACTTGCTCTCTTCTCCACCATGTAATCCTTGCTTTAGAAGCAAAGCCAAGTAGAACGATGATTCTCGGGTGAAATATGTCATGCTTTGACAGCCAGCATGTACCCCCTAGGCTTGGCAGGAAGGAGCACAGTGGGATGGGATGACAGCATGTGGATGGAAAGTGGCACATTTGCCCTGGCCAAGTTGCTCCTTGCAGAATACAGATCCCAGCTCCTCTCACCACTCCCCCAGAGAACCTCATCTCAGACCTGCATTTTCATCTCCTTGGTGTACATCATGAATGCTTCATAGATGCCTGCAGCTCAACATTCTCCTCCTGTTCTTTCTTTGTTAGGGTAGGATCATCCATGTAGGGGCCCACACTAGAAACATGGGTCTTATCTTCAGATTCTTTATCTTCATGTCTTGTGTCTAATCAAATGTATGTCCTTTGGCTTGGTTGGTCTACACCTATATGTACATAAGAATCACCTGGGGGTCTTTTAACAAAAATTAATGGGACTCCCCAAGACTTATTAATCTTCATCTCCAAAGGTGGTGACCACACCACCAGTATTTTGAAATACAGGATTCCTGAGCTTCTAGTGATTCTGATCTGTAAACAGGTTTAGGCATAAAATCACTGCCATTTTATATGAGCCAAGAGTTTAAGCTTTGTAGCTATAGAAGAGACATGATAGGAACCCTGTTCCTTCCTCTTTTTTTTCTAAAAAAAAAAAAACTATTGTGTTGATAGTTCTTCCTGTTGATGGACCGAATATGGATATGAGGATCCATATTTCCTTTCTGTCCTTTTTCTCTTTCTTTCTTTTTCTTTCTTTTTTTTTTTCTGTTTTTTGTTTTGTTTTATTTTGTTTTTTCTTTTTTTTTGAGACGGAGTCTCGCTCTGTCGCCCAGGCTGGAGTGCAGTGGCCGGATCTCAGCTCACTGCAAGCTCCGCCTCCTGGGTTTACGCCATTCTCCTGCCTCAGCCTCCCGAGTAGCTGGGACTATAGGTGCCCGCCACTGCACCCGGCTAGTTTTTTTTGTATTTTTTAGTAGAGACGGGGTTTCACCATGTTAGCCAGGATGGTCTCGCTCTCCTGACCTCGTGATCCGCCCGTCTCAGCCTCCCAAAGTGCCAGGATTAGAGGCTTGAGCCACCATGCCCGGCCTGTTTTGTTTTTTTTTTTTTTGAGTCAGTGTCTTGCTCTGTTGCCCAGGCTGGAGTGCAGTGGTGCAGTCTCAGCTCACTGCAACCTCCACCTCCCAAGCTCAAGCGATCCTTCCACCTCAGCCTCCTGAGTAGCTGGGAGTACAGGTGCACACCACCACACCTGGCTAATTTTTTAGTAGAGACAGCATTTTGCCATGTTGCCCAGGCTGGTCTCGAACTCCTGGACTCAGGCAGTCCACCTACCTTGACCTCCCAAAGTACTGGGATTACAGGTGTGAGCCACCACGCCCAGCCTCATTCCTTCTTTTTCATCCTGGGCTACACTGTTGGGTTCAAGCCTGTATCACCTCTCACCTGAACTATTGCAGCCTCTCCTGTCTCTCAGCTTTCAGTGGCTCGTATCACCAATCCGTACTCCATATGTCCATATTGTCAGTGTTGCCCCAACTTAAAGTTGCAATGACTGCCTGCTGGGTGAAGTCTAAACTCCTTCATATAATGGTTAAGCCCTGTCACAGTTTGGCCTTAGCCCTTCTGGCCTTACTCCTCCATGCACCCTGTGTGCTAGGATTTCAGTTGAATACTCTCTCTCTCTCATTTTTTTTTTTTTAGGAGACAGGGTCTCAATCTGTCGCCCAGTCTGAAGTGGAGTGGCACAGTCACAGCTCACTGCAGCCTCTCGGGCTCAAATGATCCTCCCACCTCAGCCTCCCAAGTAGCTGGGACTATAGGTGTGTGCCACCACGCCTGGCTAATTGTTAAAAAAACTTTTTTGTAGAGGCATGAGTTTTGCTTTATTACCCAGGCTGGTCTTCAACTTCTGGGCTCCAGCGATCCTCCCATCATGGCCTCCCAGAGTACTGGGATTACAGACATAAGCCACCGTGCCTGGCCACTTGAATACTAATAATATTTTTGATGGCTTCAAATATGCTGTACTTATCAGCCTTTGTATATGTTGTTCCTCTGCCTAGAACACCCTCACTGCTGTCCCCACTTCTTCTGGCCACTGTCAAATTCATATTCATTCTTCAAGCTCCAGCTCAAGTGTCACCAGCTCAGTGAAGCACTACCACTCCCCCACCCTGGTTTATCGAGCTTGAATGAATTGCTGTTTATTCTGTGATCTCAGTGTTCTTGATTCACATCTCATATTCAGAGCATCAATAAAATGGTTATTAACATCTTTAAAAGAAACCATAGGAATAAAATCCAGTCCACACATAAGGTTTCTGAAGAAAAAGAGGAAAAAATGCTACTCCATCGGGGTTTTAAAGATTAGTTATTAGGAATTACCTTTCCAGAATATTTAGTATCATCTTGACCATATTAATTAGCTTGAGGGCAGTTGTAAGAATGTTATGTAGACTAAAGAAACCTACCACAGTCTGCTTTATTTCATAGTTGCTCCTCTTGCGAGTTGTATAGGAACAAGACTGATTCTTAGAGCTTTACATCTCATATGTCCCTACACTGTCCTTTGCACTCAGTAAATATCTGTGGAATTGGTGGGGTTCTGAAGTATCAGGTATCAAGGATGAACTGATGATTCCAGCTGTTGTCTGTTTCACTGCAGTGTCTATTCAGGCCACCAGTCTGTCTTAATTCCTCCTATGGAGTTAGAGAACAACCTTTTCCTCTGGCTCGCCACGGTCAACCAGTACAAAATAAGGGACACTTTCTGCTCCTATTCAGTGATGGAGCTCTGCACCAAAGGACTTGGCAACCAAGTGGAAGTGCTAAAGGTAAGAAGCAGCTCCAGCAGGTGGCCAGTCCCAAAAGGTTTTGAAGAAACGAGCCAGGACGTAACAGGGCCAGAGCAGGGCCTAATAGACATGTTTGATTGCCTTTTTCAAGTCAGTCAGTTTAAAAAGGGTGTATTGTAAACCTTGGCAAGTTTATCTCTCCCACCTTCCTAATTTAGTGCACTCTTTCACAGTTTAATATGATTCTTACTTTGTGGACAAGAAGGGGGAACTGGTTGGGAGGCTAACTGGAAAGACTTTATGTAAACATAAAAGGGAACTGTGGCTTCCAATACTTTTCCTAATAGAATTTGAAACCTCAAAATATTAAGAATTCAGAATATCCCCAAAGATAAGGGTAACTCATTCACTCATGTGTGTGTCGAATGGTGATCTGTCTGACTGGCATATGAGAAAGTCAGAAAATACTGAATTTTCTTTGATAGAAAAATGTGATCTTTGGAATGCATAGAGACAAGAGATTAGATCGCCAGAGTTCTAGATTAATTTTTCTCTCAGTCCCATCAAATATGGGGACATCTAAGGTACAGAAATGAGGAGGGATAAAAAAGTACTGCTGAAGAGCCTTAGATTTTTAGAAGAAAGAGGAAAGAACTAGAGAATGAGTGAATTTACCAGCAGATAGTGATTTTAATGGGATGCCTTGGCCGTTTCTTCTTTTCTGAAAGCTGCTTTTCTGTGTATGCCTGAGGTGAGAATACACAATTGCTTGGCTTTTCCTGACCAAGGAGCTAGAACAGTGGCCTTACCTGTTCAGTTATTTTATGATCCTACTGACTTGACTCCCATATAATGGTGTCTTGCAGACCAGAGGGATCAACCTCTCCTGCGTCCGGACCTGCGTGGTGGTGGCGGAGGAGCGGCCCCGTGTTGCACTCCAGCAGTCCTTCTCCAAGCTCTTCAAAGACATCGGGCTGTCCCCGCGGGCTGTCAGCACCACTTTTGGATCAAGAGTCAATGTAGCAATATGTTTACAGGTGACCCTCATGAAATCTTGTCTGCTCACAAACAGGAGAGGAATGTGGAATATCCCAGAGCATGGGCTTTGGAGCCAGGCTGCCTGGGCTTGAACCTCAGCCACGCTTACTTGCTTTAGAAGTTTGGGCTTTTTAATCTCCATTTCTTTGTATCTCATTTTGCTCACCTGTAAAGTGAAGGTAGCAGTACTGTGCTTCCCCAGGCAGCTCTGCACAATCACTGAGCTACCAGCTCGGAACTCTTGGAACAGTGCTAGCAGCGAGCGCAGTGTTCGTGTTTATTTGAGTCGCTGTCGTGTGGTCATGATGATGAGTCACAAAGATTTGAGTCCTATTTGGATTTCACTTGTATCTGACCTGTTTTTCCTTTTTCTTTTTTTTTTTTTTTATTTGAGATGGAGCCTTGCTCTGTCACCCCAGCTGGAGTGCAGTGGCGCAATCTCAGTGCACTGCAACCTTCGCCTCCTGGGTTCAAGCGGTTCTCTCACCTCAGCCTCCCGAGTAGCTGGGGTTACAGGCGTGCACCACCACGCCTGGCTATTTTTTGTATTTTTAGTAGAGACAGGGTTTCACCCTGTTGGCCAGGCTGGTCTCAAACTCCTGACCTCAAGTGATCCAGCCACCTCAGCCTCCCAAAGTGCTGGGATTACAGGCTTGAGCCACTGCGCCCGGCCTCTTTATTTTTATTTTTTTCAAATAATAACCTTGTATTCTCTTCTCCATCCAGATGGCAACTTTGTCATGTTATTCTTGATAGGTAAATAACAGAAAAGGGACTAGAACTGAGACTTAATTTTATGTATTAATAGCTAATAAAGCAAATATAGGGCCAAGTGTGTTCATGCCTGTAATCCCAGCACTTTGTGAGGCCAAGGCAGGAGGATTGCTTGAGCCCTTAAGTTTGAGACCAGCCTGGGCAACATAGTTGAGACCTCATCTCTCCCCTACCCCCACCACCCACCCGCAAAAAAAAATAGCTGGGCTTGGTGGTGCATGCCTCTAGTCCCAGCTACCTGGAAGTCTGAGCAGGGGGATTGCTTGAGCCCAGGAAGTTGAGGCTGCAGTGAGCTGTGATTGTACTGCTGCACTCCAGCAGCCTGGGTGGCAGATTGAGACCCTGTCTCTTTGATAAGGCAAATATAGGCACGGACAAAAGTGAGTGAAAGAAGATAGCACACATGCGTGGATTATTTCAGGTCTTCTGTGACCTTCTTCTTTCAGAAGGGTCTTGATGGTTTAACCTTGAGCCCCATCATAATAGCCCTCTTGCTGTCACTGTGGCCAGTATTGGTTTTGCAAGTCCCTGGATTGCCGACCTGTCTCACCTCTGCTTTGAATCCAGGGATGAAAGCCCTCCTCAGCATGGAAACGTTTCAGTGCTGCCACAGTCCCCATGATAAGAGTGAGAGCAGTGGGCCTAGGAGGCCACTCTCCAAGGGAGGAGAGGCAAAAAGAGTGTGGATTTTTCATGTATATGGCTAAATTGTTTTCGTTTGAAAATGTGACATACAGTTTATCGAAATTCTAAACAATGCATTGATTTGTCTTTAGGGAACCTCAGGGCCTGATCCGACTACTGTGTATGTGGATCTGAAATCACTAAGACATGACAGGTACAACAGATTTATTAATGCTCCTTTCCTACTAGTTCCTAACCGTAACAAATTCGGAACCTCAGAGCCAGCATTTTCCCTCATTCCTTTTGTTCATATCTTCCAGGAGGGGAATGGGAAGAGGGAAGGGATTTGTTTTTATCATTAATACATAAGATTTACATTTATAAGAAAGCTTTAATTCTCTCAGTTGCTCCACTGTTCTTTAATATTAACGTATAATAGTTATTGCCCATATAAAAGTATTTTGTGACATTTGATATAAATTAAACTAAAATGGATAGTCTCTTTAAGAGTTTAAAAATAATAGGACAGATAAGATAAATGAGTCAGAGTAGGGTTTTTGAAACAATACTTTATCTGAGCCTCATGGGTAAAAGCCTGCCTCCTTAGCCCAGAAGGGAATTAAAGCTGTGTCCCAAGGTGAGCACTGGCCCAGGGCTCCAAGACCGGGATCTCTTCCCAAGCCCCACTCCCCTGGGGGTGTTATCTGGAGTGCCTCACTGCACTGACCTAGCCGGCAGAGGTAGAGCATCTCTCTCATGCAGCAGTTTGAAACCTAGGAAGATTTTGCCACCCCACTGGAGATCTGACAATGTCTGGAAACATTTTGGGTTGTCATAAAAGGGGGCTTGCTACTGACATCTAGTGGGCAGAGGCCAGAGGTGTTGCTAAACACTCTGCAATGCACAGAATAGCCCCTTTCAACAAAAAATTATCTGACCAAAATGTTAGTAGTGCTGAGTTTGAGAAACCCTGCTGTAGTGTGAGGAAGAGAGACAAGTTAGAGGTCGTGGGAAGGCAGCACTGAGCTGCAGGAACATGGCGACTTCTCTTCTTAAAAGCCCTATATACAGTAAATACCGTTCTTCTGCAGAGTTCGTCTTGTGGAACGTGGCGCCCCTCAGAGTTTGCTTCTCTCGGAGTCTGGAAAGGTAATTTGTTCTGTTGACCATGGGGAAGGTGGGCTGTGTGGAGAAGTAGTTCAGTTTAAAGAAACCAGAAACCATATGATATATTAGTGTCCAGGGCAAGCTTTAATTGAAATCTGGAGATAATTTCAGCTTAGCTAATACTTTCAAATTCATATGGGTACATAGATAAGAAGGATAGTAAATTTGAACTCTCTTAATTTCCATCGATTTTTAAAAGTCCAACTGATAAGTTATTCGTATTGACAGACCAGCAAAATGCAGTCCTCATTCCTCATTGTATTGTATGAAAGGTGGATAGAAGAGCTGGTTCTATGTTTTTTTTTTTTTTTTTTGGAGATGGAGTCTCACTCTGCCACCCAGGCTAGAGTTCAGTGGGCGCGATCTCAGCTCACTGCAACCTCTGCCTCCCAGGTTCAAGGAGAACTTGCCTCAGCCTCCAAGTAGCTGGGGTTACAGGCACCCGCCCCCAGGTCCAGCTAATTTTTGTGTTTTTAGTAAAGAAGGGGTTTCACCATGTTGGCCAGGCTTGTCTTGAACTCCTGACCTTAAGTGATCACCTGCCTCAGCCTCCCGAAGTGCTGGGATTACAGGCATGAGCCACTGTGCCCATCCCGGTTCTGTCTTACAAATGTCACAAGGAGAAAGCTAGGAGAGGCCGACATGGGAGTGTGGTTTAAGGTCAGGGAAGACACACATGCATTTAAAGTTGAAAATAAAAATGAGGATGAGATTAAAGATATTTGAGAGAGTTAACATCTGTGGGAGTAAGATTTCTTAGATTAGAATGAGTCTATAAAACGTCAAAAGAGAGATTTAGTGAGAAGCAGTTTACTAAGAATGATAGGAAACCCACATGCATTGTCAAGACAAGTGGGAATTTCTCTGCCCTTTGACGAGATAATGATGATACCTCAGAATCCTGTCTAGTAATTCTGAAGGGCAGAGAAAAAATCGTGAAGGGGAAAAAAGAATCCCTGCCAAACCTACTTGGTGGTGTATCTCCCCACGGGGCGCTTACTCCAGTCTCACTCTCCGTTTGCATCTGCCGGGGTGGGGTTTTGGCTGATTTTGTCACTGCCTTGTCACATCCTCACTTGCCTTAGCAGCCAAGCACGCCTCATGAGCATTAGCCTGTGCCCGCCCTGGACTAAGGGAACTGTCTCGTCTCTTCCTTGAGGTTTTAGATGTTTGCACCCAGATAATGATTGAGGGCTTCTTGAGTAACCTCATACTTTAGAAACCCAAGATAAAAAGGGAGTTCTAAGGGGGCAGAATATGGGTAACCAGAGAGGCCCTTCTTTTGTTAGAATGGCTGAGCCATTCCCTCAGCCAGTATATGTGTCTTCCTTTTCCTTCCTATGGAAGATCCTGGGGTCATGGATAGCCTTCTGTCCTGCAAAGCTGCTGCTGTCCTCTCTCACTCTTCACGTTCCTCCAACTCTAGCACCAGCTGGAGTCTGGAGTAGAGTCTACTCAGGCTGTCCCTGCCTGCTGCCCTTTCTGTTTTAAAGGGTTTCACTGCCATCATTCCAGTGAATGAAAAAGAGCATGAAAAAGGAAAGGTTATTCTACAAATTCTACTGTGAAGGTCCCGATCTGCAGTTTCTCATCCCTTTGAAGAGATGGCAAACTGGCTCCCATTTTATTTTTGAGGCTGAGTTTTATTAGACCTTTGGTCTTCAATGAACTAGGAAGGTTCAGTGAGAGCAAAACACAAGGTCTCTGCCATGGTCCCCTCAGGGTAGCTGCTGTGATACCGTTGCAGCTGGCTCCCGCCCTGTGTGCCTCGCCCACCTCTCCTGCAGGTAACTAACTGTGTGTTTCCTGGAGGTCATTAGATTTCACTGAACCCAATCTTTGTATTTTCCCTTTGATTCTTAGATTTTACCTGGAGTGAAAGTGGTTATTGTTAATCCTGAGACCAAAGGGCCGGTTGGAGACTCTCACCTTGGAGAGGTTTGTAATAATTTTCATTTTTACTCTGAAAAGTCAGCAGTAAAAATCTCTAGGGTTCACATTTTAGAAATCAGTAAAACTGTGGCTTTAGCTTTCCCCTGTTGTGAATGGAGTTAATTTTTTTCTGTAAGGCATGAGACTGAAACTGACAGAAGAGGGAGATTGAAACTGGGATCCAGGGAAGATTTAGGCACCCAAACTGGAAATAGTGCCAGCTTTGTCCACTGACATGCCCTTAGCTAGAAAGGAAAGTGAGCAAATCCTACATGTTCCCATCTATTAAGGTATGAAACGGAAAGGAGTCACATATTTACAAATGTTTAAGGTCAGTCAGATGTTATATTGTATTCTAAAATGTATCCATGTTTGCATTAAAAAAAAATATAGGCCCAGCCCTTTAACAAAAATATTTACATATAAATACATATTACTTATATATAAGTATATAAAAATTAACTATATAAAATAGTTAATTTTTCTTCCCCCAAATCTTTGTTTTTGTTTTTTTGAGACAGAGTCTCACTCTGTCGCCCAGGCTGGGCTCAGTGCAACCTCCGCCTCCTGGGTTCAAGTGATTCTTGTGCCTCATCCTTCCAAGTAGCTGGGACCGCAGGCACGTGCCACCATGTCTGGCTAACTTTTTGTATTTTTAGTAGATAGGGTTTTACTATGTTGCCCAGGCTGGTTTTGAACTCATGAGCTCAGGTGATCCACCCACTTCAGCCTCCGAAAATACTAGGATTACAGGCATGAGACCCCATGCCCAGCCTCCCCAAATATTTGAAGGATGCTGATATTTCATTACATAGCTGAATGGGAGGAGTACTGTAAGTGCAGGAGCCAGATGACCTGGGCTCTGCCACTTACAAGCTTCTCAGTATTGGACAGGTTAATCTCTCGGGGCCTCAGTTTCCTCATCCATAAATAATAATAGCACTGGCAGCCAGGCACAGTGGCTCACGCCTGTAATCCCAGCACTTTGGGAGGCCGAGGCGGGCAGACCACGAGGTCAAGAAATCAAGACCATCCTGGCCAACATGAGGAAACCCCATCTCCACTAAAAATACAAAAATTAGCTGGATGTGGTGGCGTGTGCCCATGGTCCCAGCTACTCAGGAGGCTGAGGCTTGAACCGGGGAAGCGGAGGTTGCAGTGAGTCGAGACTGCACCACTGCACTCCAGCCTGGCAACAGAGCAAGACTCTCAAAAATAATAATAATAGTAATAATAATAATAATAATAGCACCGTCCAGGGTGCAGTGGCTCATGCCTGTAATTCCAACACTTTGGGAGGCTAAAGCAGAAGTTTGAGGGCACTTTACTTTGAGGCCAGGAGTTTGAGGCCAGCTGGGCAGCATAGCAAAGACCCTATCTCTACTTCAAAAAAAATTTTTTTTTTTCTGAGACGGGGTATTGCTCTGTCACCCAGGCTGTAACGCAGTGGTGCCATCTTGGCTCCCTGCAACCTCTGTCTCCCTGGTTCAAGTAATTCTCCTGCCTCAGCCTCCTGTGTAGCTGGGATTACAGGCGTACACCACCATGCCTGGCTAATTTTGTATTTTTAGTAGAGATGGGGTTTCACCATGTTGGCCAGGCTGGTCTTGAACTCCTGACCTCAAGTGATCCACCTACCTTGGCCTCCCAAAGTGTTGGGATTACAAGTGTGAGCCACCACGCCCAGCCTATTTTAAAAAGTTTTTTTTTTTTTTTTTTTTGAGACGGAGTCTTGCTTTGTCGCCCAGGCTGGAGTGCAATGGCCAGATCTCAGCTCACTGCAAGCTCTGCCTCCCGGGTTTACGCCATTCTCCTGCCTCAGCCTCCTGAGTAGCTGGGACTACAGGTGCCTGCCACCTCACCCGGCTAGTTTTTTTTTTTTTGTATTTTTTAGTAGAGATGGGGTTTCACCGTGTTAGCCAGGATGGTCTCGATCTCCTGACCTCGTGATCCACCCATCTCGGCCTCCCAAAGTGCTGGGATTACAGGCTTGAGCCACCGCGCCCAGCCAAAAAGTTTTAAATGTTAATAGTAGCACCTACCTCACCTCCTGAGTAGAATCATTATACAATTAAATGTATTAACGCCTGTATCTGTAATGTACATGGAACAGTGTTTGTCACATAATGATTCTCAGTAACATTATTGTTAGCTATTGCTGTTTATATTATAAACTCAGACACCCCCTGGTGTTTCCCTGTGGGCTTCCACAGTTACCCTGGAAGCACAGAAATGATCCCTGATGTGTTCGTGGGACTCTGAAGGAGGGTGAGAAATGAGCCAGGGAGGCAGGGTAGCCTTGTGGGTGAGAGCACAGCCTCAGGAGCCACAAGAGCATGGGTGCCAGTCTCCTCATTTCTGCATGTTAGGTGAATTAGTTAACTCCTTGTTTTTTCATCCGTAAAATGGGAACAACATTGTGTGAACTATGTTGTCATGTCATATATATCTGGATGGATGGAGGTTAGGTACATGATGAGCACCTGGTAAATGTCAGCTGCCTTTATTGATGCAGTTGTGTTGTTGTTAATATAAAAATGAGATTTAAAAAATCAAATAACCTGATCCAAGAGAATTAATACGGTTGTGTGTCCCCAGTGAGTTGTGACCAAAGCACTTTTCTTGTAGATTTGGGTGAACAGTCCCCATACAGCCAGCGGCTACTACACCATCTATGATAGTGAGACTCTTCAAGCTGATCATTTCAATACTCGCCTCAGCTTTGGAGATGCGGCTCAGACACTCTGGGCTCGGACAGGATACCTTGGTTTTGTCCGCCGGACCGAGCTCACAGCGGCCACTGGAGGTACTTATGCAACTACTCCTCCCCATTGACCCTGCTTTGTGTTTCTGTAGCACTAGCTGACCTCCTTCAGCCTGCCTCGGATTGTGGAGTGTGTGTATCTAGTTACTCCCTTCTGTGACTCTTAAACCCATAAGTGACTCTCTCTTCATTTGGAGTCATGCTTTGCCCCATGAAGAGTGTTTAAGAGGTGAGCGCTTAGGGGCGAGCCCAGGAGCATCCCGAGCTGTGAGTCAGAGAGATGTGCCTGATGGCGAGTGAGCGTCCCTGGTTAAACACAGACTTTCAGTCCCTGCAGGGCTGATTCCCCACCTGGGACAAGCATTACATCTTGTATCTCTTCTACCCTGCACACCACTTGGGGAGTAGGAGGAACGGCCCTATTCCCTGAGAGGGGCGTCAGTTCCAAGGAACCATCTTGCTGAGGTATCGCAGTGCCTCGGTGTCTTGCATTGGACACAGCCTGCTTCCTGGCCAAGCCTCCGGTATAAGGATTCCCTCTCGTCACCCTCTGCCCAGTTGATTGTCACGGCTTCACTGCTGCCCGCCGTCACCCTTTCTTCCAGACTGGCACTTACAGCCATTTAAAAATACCCAACACTGACTATATCCTGCACTTGAAGAAGTGATATATATATAACCTGCTGGATTTTAAAGGCCTAAATTCTCCATAGTTCCATACTGACCAGCGTCCATAGTTCCCCAGATTTCATGGAGAGGCAGGGGCAACCCAGTGGAGCAGAGGGTGGCATCCCTGCCTGGTGCCCTGGTTTTGAGCCCACCTCTGCGTTTGCTGGGTGACCTTGAGCAATCACTTAACCTCTGTTTCCTACTTAGAAAATGGGGATGACTATGTTTCTTGCCTCATGGAAATGATGTGAGATTAAAGGACGTGATGCATTTAGATGCCAAGAACGGTGCCTGGCACACAGGAAGCACCCGTTAGTCATTCACTGCTGTGTTTCTGTTTTTGTCATCAGTCTTCATGAGCTCACCAGATGATGGGAGCCTCTGCTGGACCTCCTGATCCTTTTCACTCCAACAGCTTAAATCACTTTGTTTTGCTGAATTTTTCAGAAATCTGCCTTTTTCCAGAAATTACTGCAGAGTCATCTTCCTTCTGTATCCTAGCTGGATTACAAGCCTGTTAGAAACGAGGATTAGTTTCCCCTATGTTCTACAACCCTCATCTTTATATCTGTATTCCATGAAGCTACCTAGAAAGAATGACACTCGTTCATCTCCTCTCCCTCTTAACTCCTCTCTTTCCTCCTCCCCTCCCTTCTGGCTGAGTCCTGTTTGTCCTTAAAAGCTCAGCTCTGCCCTCAGCTTTTCCAAGAGCCTTCCTTGACCCTTTGAGCTGGACTCAGTGATGTCCTCTGCCCCTCCGAAACTCAATGCACACTCCTGTCGCTGGGCTTGCTACATTACAACGGAATGCCTCTTTGTGTATCTTTTCCCCTGCCTCAACTGTAAGGATCTTCAGCGCAGGAATTGGGTTTTGTCAGCTTTGTCTCCCCAGCACATAACACAGTTCCTAACATGTAGTAATAATAATAATAATAATAGCTAATTTCTGGTATCATTTACAATATACCACATACCATATTAACTACTGTGCATGGATTGACTCACAAATCCTCACAGCAGCCATTGATTATTATTCCCATCTCACAGAGAGGCAGTAGGATTCAGAGCCTTAAGGAATTTGCCCAGAGTTGCACAACTGGTAGGGGCAGACCCAGGTGACAGGCAGTCTGACCCCTGTGCTCTGGACTCCAGTGTTATGTTACACTCAGTATATGTCCGAGCCACATTTCTCTCTTTTTCTTTCTGTCAGAGCGTCATGATGCATTGTATGTGGTGGGAGCGCTGGATGAAACACTGGAGCTGAGAGGATTACGATACCACCCGATTGATATTGAGACCTCGGTGTCCCGGATCCACAGAAGCATTGCTGAATGGTAACTCCCCCAGGATACACTGTGCTTCCCACTTCAGCTTTAGTCATAATCTCAACTCATCTAATTAATTGGTCATTGGGACCACATACCTACCTTGAAACATAGAGCTCCACGGGAGGAGTAAGGGAATAGACTGATTTTTGTCTTGGGTATGCAATCTGCTGTGGCCAACAAGGCCTATCCACAGGAGCCAGATGAGGCCATGAGGCCCCTAGGGAATACTCTGATACCTTCTGTGGAATGCTGGAACTGAGTCCTTTTTTAGTGATAGATTCTCATAGTGGGAAGGGACTAAAAGATCATTGATCTCTTGGAAGTCAGCATAATATGGTGGAAAGAACCAGCTTAAAGACTCTTCTCATCTGTAAAACACTCCCTCTGCTACTTCCTAATTATCAGAAGCATCAAATGAGAATGTGCTTTGTAAACTGTTAAGTGGTAAGCAGATGAAAAGGGTAGTTGATATTATCTCATCCAGTTTCCTGTTCTTTGTAGGAATTTTACATTTTACCTGATAAAGGATCATCCAACCATGTATTGACTTAAAATCTGTAAAATTAAAACTGTGGTTTGGCCGGGCACAGTGGCTCACATCTGTAATCCCAGAACTTTGGGAGGCCAAGGCGGGTGGATCACTTAAGCCCAGGAATTCAAGACCATAGTGGGCAACATGGTAAAACCCCATCTCTACAAAAAAAATTTTTAAATTAGCCAGGTGTGGTGGCGTGCCTGTAGTCCCAGCTACCCAGGAGGCTGAGGTGGGAGGATCACTTTAGCCTGGGAGGTTGAAGCTACAGTGAGCCAACATTGTGCCACTGCACTCCAGCCCTGGTGACAGACTGAGACTGTCTCAAAAAAATAAAAACTGGCCGGGCGCAGTGGCTCAAGCCTGTAATCCCAGCACTTTGGGAGGCCGAGACGGGCAGATCACGAGGTCAGGAGATCGAGACCATCCTGGCTAATACGGTGAAACCCCGTCTCTAGTAAAAAATACAAAAAAAAACTAGCCAGGCGACGAGGCGGGCGCCTGTGGTCACAGCTACTCGGGAGGCTGAGGCAGGAGAAGGGCGTAAACCCGGGAGGCAGAGCTTGCAGTGAGCTGAGATCCGGCCACTGCACTCCAGCCTGAGCGGCAGAGCAAGACTCCATCTCAAAAAAATAAATAAATAAATAACAAAAAAAACATCTCTGTAGTGTTTACCTACTGGCTTTCATTCTGGGTTCTTAACCAATACAGAATCTGTTTGGTTTGTTTTCTGCGTATTTTAGTGAATGTGTCCCCACTTTTCCCCATGCTAAACAGCCACAGTTCTTTCGATGGTTGCTCATGCTTTCCAGATACTTCTTTGTCTAAAGATGCTCTTGTTGGCCGGAAGTGGTGGCTCACGCCTATAATCCCAGCACTTTGGGAGGCTGAGGTGGGTGGATCACCTGAGGTCAGGAGTTCAAGACCAGCCTGACCAACATGGCAAAACCCCGTCTCTACTGAAAATACAAAAATTAGCTGGGTGCAGTGGCAGGTGCCTGTAATCCTAGCTGCTCGGGAGGCTGAGGCAGGAGAATTGCTTGAACCTAGGAGGCGGAGGTTGCAGTGGGCCAGCCTGGGCAACAGAGCGAAACTCTGTCTCAAAAAAAAAAAAAAAAGATGCTCTTGTCTTCATCGGAGTCTCTCCCTAGACCTGAACAAGATTCTGACCAAGACAAGAACATCTTTAGACATGTGGAAAGCATCCAGAGAAGCTGGATGCCGTGGTTACTTTGTCATTTTAGACATTTGACTCTTAATAGAACCAGATATTACGTAATTGTGTACTTTTGTGGGGGTTTTTTTGGTTTTTTTGTTTTGTTTTGTTTTGTTTTTTGAGACAGAATTTCACTCTTGTTGCCCAGGCTGGAGTACAATGGCGTGATCTTGGCTCACTGCATCCTCCGCCTCCCAGGTTCAAGGGATTCTCCTGCCTCAGCTTCCGTAGTAGCTGGGATTACGGGTGTGTGCCACCACACCCGGCTAATTTTGTATTTTTAGTAGAGAGGGAGTTTCTCCATGTTGGTCAGGCTGGTCTTGAACTCCTGACCTCCGGTGATCCGCCCGCCTCGGCCTCCCAAAGTGCTGGGATTACAGGCATGAGTCACCGCGCCTGTCCGATATTGTGTACTTTTTTAATTATTGGAATTTGTTTTGTTTGTTTGTTTTTTTGTGAGACAGAGCCTTGCTCTGTCACCCAGGCTGGAGTGCAGTGGTGCAATCCCGGCTCACTACAACCTCTGCCTCCCGGGTTCAAGCGATTCTTCTGCCTCAGCCTCCCGGGTAGCTGGGACTACAGGCGCACACCATCATGCCCGGCTAATTTTTGTATTTTTTTTTTTTT
>NW_012114611.1:132120-150151 GCF_000951035.1 Colobus angolensis palliatus | reverse complement strand
AGCCAGGATGGTCTCGATCTCCTGACCTCGTGATCCGCCCGTCTCGGCCTCCCAAAGTGCTGGGATTACAGGCTTGAGCCACCGCGCCCGGCTGGAATCTGTTTTTAAAGCAGTTTAGGCCTGCATATCAAGTCAGGCCCTACCTTCTAACCCAGTAACTCCACCCGGTGGAATGTGGCTTATGGTCCTTTTACACAATAGAAGACACTTGCACGTGGGGCACTAATAACTCATGTGAGTCAGACAGACTCTCTTCCTGTTGGGTTTAAGAATACTGCTTAGGGTGGTCTGAAGGTAGTGAGTTAATTCAATTGATTGTTCATGGTCAATTACAAACCAATCAGACTCTTTTGTTCTACTCTTTTCCTCTTTCTCACTACTGCACTTGACTAGTCTAAAAAGAACAGAAGAATATTATATTAGTCAAAGCTCTTATGGGGCAAATAACAGGCTCCCTTCAAAAAAGCTTAAGTGAAAGAATACCTGGCTATCTCAGAAATGCCAAAAAAACTAACTCTGGGTCTCAGGAAAGGTAGAAACGAGGGAATGGTAAGGCCGTCAGGAACCACTGTCCCCTTACTTTCTAGAGCCATATGGGCATTCTCTTCGTTCTTTTTTGCCTCCCTGAAGAGGGATTCTCTCTGCTCCATGCTCCTGGCTACCCCAGAATATTCAAATCCATGTCATTGGTTCAAATGACCAGCTAACAACTTTTTTTTTTCTTTTTTTGAGACGGAGTCTCATTCTGTTGCCCAGGCTGGAGTACAGTGGCTCACACTTGGCTCACTGCAACCTCCACCTCCTGGGTTCAAATTATTCTCCTCCCGCAGCCTCCTGAGTAGCTGGGACTAGAGGTGCCCGCCACCACACCTGGCTAATGTTTGTATTTTAGTAGAGACGGGATTTCGCCATGTTGGCCAGGCTGCTCTCGAACTCCTGACCTCAGGTGATCTGCCCGTCTCGGCCTTCCAAAGTGCTGGGATTATAGACGTGAGCCACCATGCCTGGCCTGACGACTTTAAATTACACTTTCAAACTCCCAGGAGATTCTGGACGACTCAGCTGTGTTCACAGGGGCAAGATGTCTCTCATATATCTATATATGTATTCATTATATAATTTTTCCCTCGGTCTTATCAGGTGAAGTTAAAAGGTGTCATATATTGTAGACATGACTGCTGATCTTCTGGTTGGGATCAAGGGGAGAAGGCGGGGAAATGGGCTAAGTCTGGGACAGATGCTATAAAAAATAACTGAAAAATGTAGTGACAAGTTAACGAACTGTCATTGAAATTTCAGTGCCGTGTTCACGTGGACCAACTTGCTTGTGGTGGTTGTGGAGCTGTGCGGCTCTGAACAGGAAGCCCTAGATCTGGTCCCGTTAGTGACCAACGTGGTCCTGGAAGAGCATTACCTCATCGTTGGCGTCGTGGTTGTGGTGGACCCAGGCGTCATCCCGATCAACTCCAGAGGAGAGAAGCAGAGGATGCACCTCCGTGACAGCTTCCTAGCTGACCAGTTAGACCCCATCTACGTGGCTTATAACATGTAACCAGCTTTGTGGGGACTGCAGGGGGCCATTCTGAAGAATCACAAAGACAGAAGACCTCTGGCTAGGAGCAGGCTTTCAAACGATGTGAAATAAGCTGAGATGGCTACATGATATTCTTCATCTCATCCTGTGGGATTCTGCAATCATAAAACACATAGGAAAGGGGAATTCTGTGCGGGCAAATGAAAAAAATGTTAACATTTGGTAGACATGTGCTTTGATATAGCGTGAGCAGCACGTTACTAAAGCAATTACATGCATGTTGCATTTTTTTCATCTGTTGTACATACTTGTATTTTTATCTAATGCCGTTTTAGAATTTTCTAAGAGAATTTAATGAATTCACATGAAAGGGGTAGTCTGAGTGACACAGTTCCCCACTCCGTACTGTATTTTGCCATTCTGCCGTAGCTAGATGTTCTGTGGGGTTTGTTAACATGGAACTACTCAGCTTTCTTTCAGTCAACCCGTAAGCAAATCAGATAACCCACTGACTATGAGAATTACTTTATATAGATAATTATTGACTATAAAACATTTTGACCAGTGTCTTACAACATGTACATAAGAATACACATAATTCAGCTAGAGATTTGAAGAACTGGCTTGTATAGTTATAACAACCACAGTAGAAACATTTCTACTTTGAGAGAAATTCAATATTCTCTTAACGTTGTGTAATTGATTAGGTAACTAAAAAGTGCAAATTGTTGGCAGGTTTTGCTGCACATTGTTCTTTGTCTTTGTTGGCTGGTATATTTTATAAACTAGAGCTGCCTATGTTTGTTTTTAAAGCTCGCATTCCCGGATCAGCTTAGGCTTCTATGAATTCAGCTTGTTTCTAAAAGCTGAAAATCTCAGTTTAAAAATCAAAATGTTGGGGGCCGGGCGCGGTGGCTCAAGCCTGTAATCCCAGCACTTTGGGAGGCCAAGACGGGCGGATCACGAGGTCAGGAGATCGAGACCATCCTGGCTAAACACGGTGAAACCCCGTCTCTACTAAAAACTACAAAAAACTAGTGGGGCGAGGTGGCGGCGCCTGTAGTCCCAGCTACCCGGGAGGCTGAGGCAGGAGAATGGCGTGAACCCGGGAGGCGGAGCTTGCAGTGAGCTGAGATCCGGCCACAGCACTCCAGCCTGGGTGACAGAGCGAGACTCCGTCTCAAAAAAAATCAAAATGTTAACACAAAGCTAAGATTCATCAGAGCCCACCCTATTCTAAGGAACCACGATAACTTACTCTGGCCCCAGTTTTAAAACGATCTTTCAGATTTAGAGTGACTATGTAAGAATTGAATTAAAGAGGAAAGAATTCCTCTTTTCCAGGCCCATTGTAAACTGTGCCTACAGTTTATCCACATAACTTCTCTTTTCTGAAAACTGAGGAGTGTCCTCTGTTCTTCCAGTTCATGAGGGCAGGGGGTTTAAAACAAGAATGATAGGCCAGGAAGGCAGTGGGGATCCACCGTCACATGGAACTGTAAGGCCATATAACTACACAAAACTGACCAATCTGGGTTGCCAAAGCAGCCAGGCTTATGCTGAAACCGGGGAAGTCTGACGTATGCAGGAAATTCTTTTGAAATAACTGTGGTGCCCAGGCCAAGCAGAATGAGACAGGACTGACTTTGGCCTCTGACTCGGTTTCCTTTCTTTGGTCTGATACTTCATGTATTTGAATATAGTTAAATCTTATTATTTTTTTCTTAACAGAAATATTTTTAAAAACGAAAAAGTACTCAAAAGTGAAAAGAGTTAACTTGTTAAAGCAGAATGGTTCTCTTTGACCCACTCTGGTCTATTGTGTAAATATTTAGACTATTTTAATAATACATATTATTTACCCCACTGTAACATCATGTAAACTAAGTATGTTTTTAAACAATTTTTAAGACTTGTAATTACCCTGAAAATAAGGTTTATAATGCAAAGACCAGCTCCTTTGCGGTGGCAGTGCTCTGGGGCTGCCATTACACGGCCTTCTGACTAAAAGCCACTTTGTGACTCCCTTCACGTAATCCTCTTTTCCTCCCCACTTCTCCACAGAGGGCAGAGCTCAGGACGTTTGCCAGTTCCAGATCTCTTTTTCAGCATTTCGATGGAATTAATTTACACATGATGAGGGAAGTCCTAGGATGGACAGGAAAAAAAACACTTACATTGGGGCACACAGGAAATCGCAGTGTCTAGAGATGGTTTGGTTTGCAGAGAACACAGCCTGATACTTGGAAAGTAATTTTCTTAAAACCATTTTTAATGATTCACTAAACAAAGCAGGGGATCCTGAAGCTAATATAAATAAGTCTAGCTCTATAATCCCCAAGTTCTAAAAGTTATGGTTAGATGCTATTCTGTGGGTTGCTTTGATAATTCTTACTAACACAGATTAGGGTATAGGCATCTAGAGATGCATGGTCCACTGTAAATACTATAATGAGAGCCACATCTGTAATTAAATTTTTCTAGTAACCACATTTTTTAAAAGTAAAAAGAAACCCATGGTATTGATTTAAATATATTTTATTTAACCCAATAGCTTGAAAACACTATCATTTCAACATAGGATCAATATAAAAATTATTAATGAGGTATTTTACTTTTTTTCATATTAGGCCTTTGAAATTCAGTGTGCATTAAACACATCTCAGTCCAAACCATCGCCATATTTCAAGTCTTTGTAGCCAAATGTGACTAGTGGCTACCATATTAGACACTGCAGATGTATACTCATTCCTTCAAATACATTACTCCGTTAATCTCAAAGTGTGGCCAACTCCCAGTTACTTAGAGGCTGATTATCTAGTTTTGTAGTTCCTCAGGCCTCTAATTTATTTTTTGCTTTCTGCTTTATTGATCTTTTGCATGTCCCCCAAAGCCAGAATCTGCTCATGGAGGAAGGAAGGCTAAGAACTGTCCTTGAGGAACTTCATCAGTAACTCTGGGAAAGCATCCTGTGGAGGGAGAGGAGAGCCCAGTCATTTGCTTAGATGATGTTTGTGGGATCACCTGCAGATTTAAAATCTACTGTGCCACAGACTCGAGTAAGAAAATGTTCTCTTGATGACATAGTGCTCCTACTCTCTCCACATTAAGTAGCACCTTTGTGGTGGAACTGATTCTTAAGGCAGGCCTGAAAGGCCATTACTAATAGAAACACAGCCTTTCCAATCCTCTGGAACGTATTCTGTCTGGGTTTTTAATGTCTGTGGAAAAAACTAAACAAGCCCCTGTCTCAGTTAAGAGAAATCTCTTGGTCTGAAGGTTTCTGAACCTCTTTCTAGTTCTCAGCGGAAGTAACTGAAGTAGATCAGGAAGGGCCTAGGAGTTCACTGAGACCCTGGGAAGGACCAGCATGCTAATCAGCATCAGTGAATCCACAGTCTTTACTTCCTGCCTCACAAAGGGCCAGGTCTCCCCAGTGCCAGGTCCTTTCCTCATGAAGTTGTGTTGCCTCAGGCTGTTGAGGGACCATTGCCTGTCTTGGTCACTTGAGTCTGTCTCCTTACTTCAGTCCCTGGGCGATGCTTGCTTAATGCTTTTGTTGACTCAACAAGGGCCTGAGGCCTTAGGTTTTCTATTAAGGCCTCTGCCCCAGGCATGGTGCTCTATATCTTGGCCAAATAAATTACTTTCCTTGAATATCCAGGAATCTTTTAGACTAAAGCAATGAGGAGTTATCACCTCATCCTCAAACTCCAACAAGATCTATGCCTTAGTGTTGTTTTTGTTGTCTGCTTTGATTTAAAAGCAACAGTATTTGGAGCAAGAAGCTGCAGTACTCCAGATACACAATAGGCCTTTTCTTTATCATTCATACAACATTTCTGGTTTAGGTGTATGTAGATGGGCTATGTTACTTGTCCAGAGAAAGAGACTGTAAAGATACAAGAATAATTTTTTAGTCCTAAATGCTGTTTTGTTTACTTTCTGTCAAGATATTTACCCGTGTCAAATTCAAACTACAGTACTGTGTAATTATGTATAAAGTTTTTTTATTTATTTGAAGTTAGACTAGATATACATTTTTAAATTTAACATCTGGCTGGACAGTGTTCTATTAACTCATTGAATGTGTTTCCTTTGTCTTGTGTTAATAAATATTGATGCCTGATTCTGTTTAATCCTTCACACATTGGGTGGAGGCTAAGGAATTGATAGATTTTACATTTAACTTTAGATGGTGAGACCCATTGATAGCTGGGGTGGTCTAAGGAAAGTGAGCACAGAGATCCAGAGTCAGCGCTATTAAAGGATACTAGGTCAGGGAATCAGGGTGTCACTTTGAAAACTAAGGAGCCTGTTGCCAGGACTTTTCAAGGTAATAATTATAGTTTAGTCTTCCTCCCACCCATGTAGTATTTGGTAGTTGTGTTTTACTTTTTAATTTTTTGAGACAGAGTCTCGCTCTGTCACCCAGGCTGAAGTGCAGTGGCTTGATCTCAGCTCACTGCAGCCTCCGCCTCCTGGGTTCAAGTTATTCTCCCAAAGTAATCCCTAGTAGCTGAGATTACAGGCATGTGCTAACATGCCTAGTTAATTTTTGTATTTTTAGTAGAGACAGGGTTTCATCATGTTGGCCAGGCTGGTCTTAAACTCCTGAACTCAAGTGATCTGCCCTTCTCAGCCTCCCAAAGTGCTGGGATTATAGGCGTGACCCACCACGCCTGGCCTAAACTTGAATTGTTTCTAATCTATAATTAGGCTGGATTTTAGCTTTCCTAAAATGATATTTCATTTGCTCTTCTAATTCCTGGTTTCAAGAAACTTGGTGGGAGCCCATCAAATTCTGCATGTATTCAAACACCGAAAATGGTCCTTGAATTATTTCATTGCTCCAGACTACTCTGGCAGCTGAGAACATTTTTTCATGTCATAGACATTTATGCCTACCCACTAAGCACTGTGATAAGAGCCGAAGCCAGAGAGAAAAAAAATACCAAGTCACTGCCCTCAAGGAGACATAGGATAACAATCACAATACAATACAAGGGTTAAGAACGGACATGCATTGTGAGAGCAGGCAGGTGAGGCACATAGTCTGATGGTAAGGGAGGATAGTGAGGAGTAGGAAACCTCTGACCTGGATTTCAGAGGATGAGACAGCCAGATAAGATAGTGAGCAGGGGCCGGGCGCGGTGGTTCAAGCCTGTAATCCCAGCACTTTGGGAGGCCGAGACAGGCGGATCATGAGGTCAGGAGATCGAGACCATCCTGACTAACAATTCACCGTCTCTACTAAAAGAAACAAAATACAAAAAAACTAGCCGGGCGAGGTGGCGGGCGCCTGTAGTCCCAGCTGTTCGGGAGGCTGAGGCAGGAGAATGGCATAAACCCGGGAGGCGGAGCTTGCAGTGAACTGAGATCCGGCCACTGCACTCCAGCCTGGGCGACAGAGCGAGACTCCGTCTCAAAAAAAAAAAAAGAACTTAAGAGCCAATGTGATAGTATTAAGAGGTGGGGCCTTTTGGGAAGTGATTAAGTTACGAGAGCTGTGCCCTGGTGAAGGGATTACTGCCCTTTTAAAAGTACTAGAGAGAACTGGTTAGGCCCTTTTGCCTTTCTGTCCCTCCCCCCCATGTGAGGACATGGTGTTCATCCACTCCAGAAGCAGCAGCATTTAAGGTACCATTTTGGAAGTAGAGACCGGCCCTCACCAGACAGTGAAACTGTCAGCACCTTAATCTTGGACTTCCTGGCCTCCATAACCGTGAGCAGTAAATTTAAGCTGTTTATAAATTATCCAGGCTTGGCCGGGCACGGTGGCTCAAGCCTGTAATCCCAGCACTTTGGGAGGCCGAGACGGGCGGATCACGAGGTCAGGAGATCGAGACCATCCTGGCTAACACGGTGAAACCCCGTCTCTACTAAAAAAATACAAAAAACTAGCCGGGCGAGGTGGCAGGCGCCTGTAGTCCCAGCTACTCGGGAGGCTGAGGTGTTGGAACCGAACTCTCGATTCCCTCCTGGGCAGGGGTCGTTGCGAAGGATCACCGACACGAAGTTCACAGCAGAGAGTTATTTATTACTAGCGCGCTAGGGTCCCAAGCTCTAAGTTGGTCCTGGGACCCCGACTGCTTGTTACAGGCTGTTTATATATGCTAACACAAGTTCAAACACAGCTTATGGCGCGAAATTCAAACAAAGCTTAAGGCGTAAAATGATTGGGTCTAGCTATAGCCTGAGCAAGGGGTCTTGGTTTAATTGGTTAGAGCAGGACCTTATGAGGTTCTTTCCTGGAGTTGATAATTCCGGGAACTTTGAGGCAGGGTGAGACCCCTGGAATTGGCAGGGTGGGACCTCATGAGGTTGTTTCCCGGAATTGGCAGGGTGGGACCCTATCAGGGTGGAACACTATCGAGGCAGGGTGGGACCCTATCTAGGCAGGGTGAGACCCTATCTAGGGCCACCTGGTGCTAACTTTTTAGGTTTTGTAAGGCCTACTAGTTTCAGAGGCAGGAGAATGGCGTAAACCCAGGAGGCGGAGCTTGCAGTGAGCTGAGATCTGGCCACTGCACTCCAGCCCAGGGGACAGAGCGAGACTCTGTCTCAAAAAAAAAATAAATAAATAAAATAAATTATCCAGGTTTAGGTATTTTGTTATAGCAGCACAAAAGGACTAAGATAAGGATGCAGGGTTTGAGGGGAGAAAAGTAAAAGATAATTATGGAGGCTTGAGCCAGGGACAGATCACTGAGGGTCTTGTATTTCATGCTAAGAATTTTGGACTTTTAACAAAGGGGTAAAGAGGAGTTAATGAGGGATTTAAAGCAGGGGGTAACATGCTCAGATTTGCAACGTAGAATATTATTCTGGCAGTCACATAGAAAATAGACTGGGGCTGGGCGTGGTGGCTCGCGCCTGTGATCCCAGTACTTTGGGAAGCCAAGGTGGAAGATCTCTTGAGCCCAAGAGTTCAGGGCTACAATGAGTTATAATTGCACCACTGCACTCCAGCCTGGGTGACAGAGCAAGACCCTGTCTCTAAGAAAAAACAGTAAGATAGGAATGGATAGGGAAAGGGAAATAAAACCAGAGATTGTAATGGACAGCGAAAAGGAGATAAAACTGGAAAGACTAGTTGGGAGACCTTTGCATTGACCACAGTGATAGAGTGCTATGATTTGAATGTGTTCCCTCCAGATTCTTCTGTTGAAACTTAATGGCCAAGGTGATGGTTTTAAGAGGTCATTAGGCCATGATGGCTTCTCCCTCACAAATGGAGTTAGAGCTCTTATGAAAGGCTTCATGCAGGCCGGGCGCGGTGGCTCAAGCCTGTAATCCCAGCACTTTGGGAGGCCGAGACGGGTGGATCAAGAGGTCAGGAGTTCGAGACCATCCTGGCTAACACGGTGAAACCCCGTCTCTACTAAAAATACAAAAATTTAGCTGGGCATGGTGCGCACCTGTAATCCCGGCTACTAGGGCGGCTGAGGCAGGACAATCACTTGAACCCAGAAGGCAGAGATTGCAGTGAGCCAAGATTGTGCCACTGCACTCCAGCCTGGGCGACAGAGCAAGACTCCGTCTCAAAAAAAAAAAAAAAATACAAAAATTAGTTGGGTGTGGTGGTGGCACATACCTGTAATCCCGGCTACTAGGGCGGCTGAGGCAGGACAATCACTTGAACCCAGAAGGCAGAGATTGCAGTGAGCCAAGATTGTGCCACTGCACTCCAGCCTGAGCAATAAGAGTGAGACTCTGTCTCAAAAAAAAAAAGATTACAACTGCTGAATATTCAGGGTAAGGAAGAAGGAATTCAAAATAACTCCTAGATTTCTGGCTTGGGGGTTAGGTGGATGTGGGGCCATTTACCAAGGCAGGGGAGAAAACAGGAGGAATAGATTTGGGAAAGAAGACACTGTGTTCCATATTGGTCCTGTTCCTTTGAGGTGCTGTGGAACATGCAGGTGAAGAGGTTCAACAGACAGCTGAATACTGAGGTCTTTGCGTCAGGAGAGCTCTGGCCTAAAACTGTAGATTTGGGAGCCAACATTTCAAAGTGGATGATATTGCCAAGGAAGAACATGTAGAGTGAGAAAAGGATCAGAGTCATGGCGAACAAGAGCATTTAAAGGTTCGTGAGGGCCGGGCACAGTGGCTCATGCCTGTAATCCCAGCACTTTGAGAGGCTGAGGCGGTCAGATCACCTAAGGTCAGGAGTTCAAGACCAGCCTGGCCAACATGGTGAAACCCGGTCTCTACTGAAAATACTAATTCAGCTGGGCATGGTGGTAGGCACCTGTAGTCTCAGCTACTCGGGAGGCTGAGGCACGAGAATCGCTTCAACCCAGGAGGCGGAGGTTGCAGTGAGCCGAGATCGCACCACTGCCCTCCAGCCTGGGCGAAAGAGCGAGACTCCGTCTCAAAAACAAAATCAAAGAGGAGGGAGTGCTCAACAACCCAACGGCCACAACAAAGCTGAGTAGAACAGGGATTGGATGGCATCTGCTGGACCTGGCAACGAGGGAGTCCCTGGTGGCCTTGATGAGAGAGTTTTAGTGTGGCTGTATGGGCAGAAACCTAAAAACTGGTTCAGGAGAGAATTGCTGGGAGGTGAGACTGAACAGAGGCCTCTCTCCAGAGGCTTTATCTGTAACTGCAAGTAGGAAGGAGAAAGAGGGGACAGTAGTTAGAAGGGGGATGTAAAATCAAGGGGGGCTGTTTTAAAGATGGAAGAAATAAACGTGTCAGGAGAAAAAACTGGAATAGAGGGAAAGTTTCTAAATACAGCAATAAGGGACAACTGACAAAGCGAGGTCACTGTCACTGAGGAAGCTAGAGCGGACGGACTCCAGTGAGCAGGTGGAAGGATTGGCAGCAAGGGAGGAAGCACACTTTTTCAAATAAAACTGAGTACAAGCAAGATCCTAATAGAAGTTGCTATTAATAAAAGTCTACCTGATGACCTCATTCACTTCTCTGAATCTCCATTCTCAGTCTCCAAAGATGAACACTCATTTCTGAGATCATTTCTATAAATAACTCCCATGGTCAGACAGACCTGACAAAGCAGAACATAGACTTTGGAAATGATGGTGGTTCCTAAAGAAGCAGGTAAGAGGGAGTTCACAGTGCAAGCATTGAAGAACAAACAAAATGAATTAGTTGTATTCAGTTTCAGAATCTAGGAAAAGAATAAAAAGACCCACTAAGAAAGATGAAAGAAGAAAATAACAAAGATAAAAGCAGACATTAATTAAAAAGGAAGAAAACAGAAAAAAAGGTTCAACAGAACCAGAAACTGATTTCTTACAAATATTGTAATCACAGTAAAACCCATTTAACAAAAGGCATGCACACATGTACACAAAAAGTAGGAAACACCAAAGGGAACATAACTAACTACAGATACAGCACTTGTGCTTCTATTTCAAGGGATTATTTTTTCAGTAAATTTCTGTTTTAAATGAAATGGATAATTTTCTAAAAATTATGTAACTTTGAAAATTCACTCAAAAAATAGAAAATCTGAATTTTACCACACTCAGCTCACAAAGCAAAAAATAATCCTCTTTTCATATATAAAAGAAAAAGCCATCCAACTAATCTTACCAAATTAGTATTAAGTCAGATACCAAAGTCACACTAAGGCAGTTTTTAAAAATTCTAAATCAATCTCCCTTGAGACAAAATGATAAAATCTAGGCCAGGCATGGTGGCTCACACCTGTAATCTTCAGGAGGCCAAGGTAGGAGGATGGCTTGATGCCAGGAGTTGGAGACAAGGCTGGGCAACTTAATGGGACCCTATCTCTAAGAAAAATAAATAAATAGCTGGGCATGATAGCACGCGTTTGTGGTCCCAGCTACTCAGGAGACTAAGGTGGAGGATCACTTGAGCCCAGGAGTTTGAGGCTGCAGTGAGCCATGATGGTGCAACTGTACTCCAGCTTGGGCAGCAAGTGAGATCCTGTCTCATAAAAATAAAAATCTCAGTGTTTCAGTTATTTATTGCTGTGTAACAAACCACCCCAACTTAGTGGCATAAACCACAACTGAGTAGAAAGTGATATAAAGTGAGTATCCTCCTCATAGTCTTGACTTTTCTAGTAGTGCTTCTGAAGTATCACCATTGTGTATTCTTTTTACTGTATATTGTTGATAGATATGCTTTATCAGTTAAAGAAGTCTAGGCCACATGCAGTGGCTCATGCCTGTAATCCCAACACTTTGGGAGGCGGGGGGGGGCGGATCACCTGAGATCAGGAGTTTGAGACCAGCCTGGCCAACACAGTAAAACCCCATCTCTACTAAAAATCCAAAAAAAAAAAAAAAAAACAAACCATCTGAGCATGGTAGCAGGCACCTGTGATCCCAGCTACTTGGGAGGCTAAGGCAGGAGAATCACTTGAACCCAGGAGGCGGAGGTTGCAACGAACTGAGATTGCGCCACTGCACTCCAGCCTGGGTGACGAGAGCGAGAACCTATCTTAAAAAAAAAAAAAAATCTATTCTGGCTGGGCACGGCGGCTCACACCTGTAATCCCAGCACTTTGGGAAGCTGAGGCAGGTGGATCGCTTGCAGCCAGGAGTTGGAGACCAGCCTGGCCAACATGGTGAAGTCTCTACTAAAAATTACAAAAATTAGCCGGGTGTGGTAGCGGGCGCCTGTAATCCCAGCTACTCAGGAGGCTGAGGCAGGAGAATTGCTTGAACCCGGAGGCAGAGGTTGCAGTCAGCTGAGATTGCACCACTGCGCTCCAGCCTGGGTGACAGAGGGAGATTCCATCTCAAAAAAAAAGTTTATTCCATGCTTGCTGGATTTTTTGCATGAGTGTTGAAGTTTATCTTTTTCCTCCCCCTGGATCTATGAGATGATCACATGGTTTTTTCCTTGAAGCTGGTTAAGATGTATTATATAAATAGATTTTACTAATTTCTTTACACATCTGTAGCAGCCAGAGATTTTTCTAATATTGAACCATCCTTGATTTGACCCCTTTTGATCATCTTCATTTCTTATACACCATTGGGTTTGCTTTGCTAATGTGGAGACTGCATTTTCCAATATATCTTCACACATTATACTCCATCCCATGTGCTCTTTGCAATGTTATCCTGACATTCCCTCATCAAGAAGTACAGTCCTTTCCCCTCAAATATGGTCTGATCAATAGAATGTGGCCGAAATGAATGTGCATGACTTTTGGCGTGGATGAGCAGCAGCTTGAGCTTAAAATGCTGACTTTCCTGATGCTCCCTTTTAGAACCCAGCTGCTATGTTGTAAGAGGCCCAAGCTCTGAAGAGGCACTATGTTTAGGTGCTTTGGTCAATAGTCCCAGCTGAGCCCAGTCTTCAAATTATCCTAGTCTGGGTCTCAGATGAGATTATAGCTAGCATAGTTAGGGAAAAATAAGTGAGCTATATGAATTAGAGACAAAAGAACAAAAACATTAATATTTAGAGATAAAATGATAATCTATGGAGAAAATACAGGATAATCTAAAAACATTTTGACAAGATCATTGAAGACAAGATGAACAGAAAACAAGAGTCTCTAGCTTATGATAATCATGAAGTAACTTGGTCAGATTAACCTTCCTAAAGATAGAAATTATAAAATTTGGACAAACTTTTTTATTTCATTTTATTTACTTATTTATTATTATTTTTTTGAAATGGAGTCTCACTGTGTCGCCCAGGCTGTAGTGCAGTGGTGCAACCTCAGCTCACTGCAACCTCCGCCTCCCAGGTTCAAGCAATTCTGCCTGCTTCAGCCTCCTGAGTACCTGGGATTCCAGGCACCTGCCACCATGCCCAGCTAGTTTTTGTATTTTTAGTAGAGATGAGGTTTGTTGGCCAGACTGGTCTCGAACTCCTGACCTCAGGTGAAAAAAGAATAACTGAACTTTAAGATAGATCAATAGATTAATCTGAAGAACAAAGAGAAAAAAGATTGGAGAAAAAAATAGCGCCTCAGAGACCTGTAGGAAAATATTAAGTGGTCTAACTTATTGTAATTGGAGTTCCAGATGGAGGAGAGAGAGAACGGGACATAAAAATATGTGAAGAAATAATGGCAAAAGCTTCCCAGATTTGGAAAGACATACGTTTACTGACTGAAGAAGCTCAAGCAGCAGCAAGCAGTATAAATATAAAGAAAACCACTTAGGCAGAGTCATGGGCAAACTGCTAAACTTAAATAAAGCAAAAGTCTTCAAAGAAGCCTGGGAAAATGACATATTACATACCAGATAACAATGATACAAATGATAGCCAACTTCTTATTAAACACTATGGAAGCCAGCAGAACATAGAATACATTGAGGCTGCTAGGAGTTAAAAACTGTCAATTCAGAATTCTATATCCAGTGAAACTGTCTTCAAAAATGAAGGTGGGCCTGGCGCAGTGGCTCACATCTGTAATCCCAGCATTTTGGGAGGCCGAGGCAGGAGGATCGCTTGAGCCCAGAAATTTGAGACCAGCCTGGGCAATATAGTGAGACTGCATTTCTGGGAAAAAAAAAAAAAAAAATGAAGGTGAATTCTAAATCTGTTAAAGACCATCTGTGAAAAACTCAGTAACACTCCACTTAATAGCGGAAAACTGAATACTCTTTCTCCCTAACATTAGAAACAAAGGAAGAGAAAATCTGTTCTCACCTCTTCTATTCAATGTTGTACTAAAGGTCTATCCAGAGTGATTAGGCAAGAAAAAGAAATAAAAGGCATCCAGAGGAAAAGAGGAATAAAAGCTATCTCTATTCACGGATAAAATGGCTTGTACAAGAATACGCAACTAGAATAAATAGGGTGACTATAGTCAATAACTTAATTGTATATTTTTAAATAATATAATTAGATTATTTGTAGCTTAAAGGATAACTGCTTGAGGGGATGGTTACCCCATTCTCCATGATGTGCTTATTTCATATTGCATGCCTGTATCAAAACATCTCATGTACCCTAGAAATATATTCACCTACTATGTACCTACAAACATTTTTTAAAATGTAAGAAAACACTAAAAAAAAGGAATAAGTGACTTTCACAAGGTTGAAGAATACAAGAGCAATATAAATCAATTTTATTTTTTTCACTAGCAAGGAACTTTCCAAAAATAAAATACATAAAACAATTACATTTGAAATAGCATCAAAAGGAATAAAATATAGTCTGACTTATGATGGTTCAACTTACAATTTTTCAACTTTACAATGGTGCAAAAGTGATGCAGTCAGTAGAAACCATACTTTTGAGTACCCATAAAATCATTCTGTTTTCCACTTTCAGTACAGTATTCAATAAATTTTTTTTTTTTTTTTTTTCGCTCTGTCACCCAGGCTGGAGTGCTGTGGCCGGATCTCAGCTCACTGCAAGCTCCGCCTCCTGGGTTCGCGCCATTCTCCTGCCTCAGCCTCCGGGGTAGCTGGGACTACAGGCGCCGCTAACTCGCCCGGCTAGTTTTTTGTATTTTGTAGTAGAGACGGGGTTTCACCGTGTTAGCCAGGATGGTCTCAATCTCCTGACCTCGTGATCCGCCCGTCTCGGCCTCCCAAAGTGCTGGGATTACAGGCTTGAGCCACCGCGCCCGGCCCCCTAGTATTCAATAAATTAAATGAGATAGGAAGACATGAGTGGGGAGATGCTGGAGTGGAAGCTTGGCAGGAAGTGAGATTGGTGCCTGGCAGATGTGGCCATGATGATAAGTACTAGTTTTGAATTAGCCTTCCTTCCTTCCCTCCTTCCCTCCCTCCCTTCCTGCCTCCCTCCCTCCTTTTTGACTGAGTTTCGCTCTTGTTGCCCAGGCTAGAGTGCAATGGTGTGATCTCAGCTCACTGCAACCTCTGCCTCCTGGGTTCAAGCAATTCTCCTGCCCCAACCTCTCGAGTGGCTGGGATTATAGGCATGCACCACCACGCCCAGCTAATTTTGTATTTTTAGTAGAAATGGGGTTTCTCCATGTTGGTCAGGCTGTTCTTGAACTCCCGACCTCAGGTGATCCGCCCACCTCAGCCTCCCAAAGTGCTGGGATTACAGGCATGAGCCACCACGCCTGGCCTACTTACCTTCTTTAAAAGATGAGTGTGGCCATTAGCCTTCAGTTCTGGCATCAGATTAGGAATGGCTTACTCCAACTATCAGCATGATTTCCAGGTCCATATCATCTACATGGAAAATATGTCAAAGAGCAGGAGCAGTCAGTGACTTCACCTGACAACATCCCAGTGGGAGGAAAAGAGAAACTGTGCTTATTCCTCAGGAATACTGAAGTGTCCTGGAGTAAACTGACATTCTTCTGTAACAGTGTTATTAAAAAAAAAAACAAAACAAAACAGGCTGGGCACAGTGGCTCACACCTGTAATCCCAGCATTTTGGGAAGCAATGCTTCCCACCAAAATCCACCACCTCGGGGTGGGTGGATTGCTTGAGGCCAGGAGTTTGAGACCAGCTTGGCCAACATGGTGAAACCCCATCTCTACTAAAAATAGAAAAATCAGAGCTGGGCGTGGTGGCTCACGCTTGTAAACCCAGCACTTTGGGAGGCTGAGGCGTGTGGATCACCTGAGGTCAGGAGTTGGAGACCAGCCTGGCCAACATGGTGAAACCCCGTCTCTACTAAAAATACAAAAATTAGCCAGGCATGGTGATGCATGCCTGTAATCCCAGCTACTCAGGAGGCTGAGGCAGGAGAATCGCTTGAACCTGGGAGGCAGAGGTTGCAGTGATCTGAGATCGCGCCACTGCACTCCAACCTGGGCAACAGAGTAAGACTCTGTCTCAAAAAAATATACATATATATATATAAAGTTCTTATTGGATTGGAAAATATAAATGTACACAATATTTAACACTATGTAACCTAAGAGCAAAAGGTTGCTATTATAAAACCAGTTAAATATTTAAACAGATACCTACCATTTTTTATACACCTTGTTCTTTACTCAGACCCGGAAAAAATAAAATCAATGTTTTCAACAAGTGATGATTACTCCCTTTCTTTGTATAGAAATCTTTATCATCCCTCAGATAGTTCCTTCTAGAACAAATCTTCCTCTTTTCCCCCAGCCAGTCCCAGTGGGTTCACCTTTACAGGCTCCGGGAATATATATATCGGCCAGGTATGGTGGTGCACGCCTGTAATCCCAGCTACTCGGGAGGCTAAGGCACAAGAATCTCAAGGGAGATCTTCCCAATGAGCAGCACAAGAACTGCTTAAACCTGGGAGGCGGAGATTGCAGTGAGCCAAGATGGTGCCACTGCACTCCAGCCTGGGTGACAGAGTGAGACCCTGCCTCCAAAAAAAATAAAATAAAATAATAAATAAATAATACAAATTTAATCAAAGTGCAAATTCATACACTGAAAACCACAAAACGCTGTGAAATTGAACGAGATCCAAATTAAAGGAAAGTCATGGTGGGGTGTGGTGGCTCACACCTGTAATCCCCGCACTTTGGGAGGCCAAGGCAGGCAGATCACGAGGTCAAGAGATCGAGACCATCCTGGTCAACATACTGAAACCCCGTCTCTACTAAAAATACAAAAATTAGCTGGGTGGAGTGGCACATACCTGTAATCCCAGCTACTCAGAAGGCAGGAGAATTCTTGAACCAGGGAGTTGGAGGTTGCAGTGAGCCAAGAACGCAGCACTGCACTCCAGCCTGGGTTGGACTTGGCTAGTTGATGTCAGCCACCTATCGACTTCTTGGAACTGGAACAATGAGCATATGAATCGAGCAGCCACAGTGGCAGAGGTGGAGGCTATGCATGGCCTCCTACTTACTAAAACTGATTTAACAACTACTGTCTCTGAAACCTCAACTAAACACTGACAGAGACCAACAGTGAGCTCCCAATGTTGCACTGTTTCTTCAGAAGACTACTAGGCCACTTCACAACAAGTTGACAACGTTGGGCTTCTTTCATCGTAGAAGGGCCAGTGCTTTGTTCTCACGTGAACAGATTTACTTTTTCTGGGTAAGGGTTTGACTCTTCTGCCCTTAGAGCTTCAGTCACCATCACTACCTGGGGACTTAGAAAGGTGCGTGAAACTTGCAGGCTGCTCTGACCAACATCAAGAAGGTTCCAGCCAGGCTCTGTGGCTCACGCCTGCAATCTCAGCACTTTGGGAGGCTAAGGTGGATAACTTGAGCTCAGGAGCTCGAGACCAGCCTGGGCAACACAGAGGGACCCTATCTCTACAGAAAACTTTAAAAATTAGCTGGGCGTGGTGCTGCACATCTATAGTCCCAGGTACTTGGGAGGCTAAGGTAGGAGGATAGCTTGAGCCTAGGAGGTCAAGGCTGCAGTAAGCTGAGATCATGTGCTACTGTACTCCAGCCTGGGCGACACAGCAAGACTGTCTAAAAAAATCCTACATTGGCTGGGCGCGGTGGCTCAAGCCTGTAATCCCAGCACTTTGGGAGGCCGAGATGGGCAGATCACGAGGTCAGGAGATCGAGACCATCCTGGCTAACACAGTGAAACCCCGTCTCCACTAAAAACTACAAAAAACTAGCCGGGCGAGATGGCGG
>NW_012114611.1:129428-130815 GCF_000951035.1 Colobus angolensis palliatus | reverse complement strand
TTTTGAGACGGAGTTTTGCTCTTGCTGCCCAGGCAGGAGTGCAATGACGCGATCTCGGCTCACCGCAACCTCCGCCTTCCTGGTTCAAGCGATTCTCCTGCCTCAGCCTCCCGAGTAGCTGGGATTACAGGCATGCGCCACCACACGCGGCTACTTTTGTATGTTTTTAGTAGAGACGGGGGTTCTCCGTGTTGGTCAGGCTGGTCTCGAACCCCCGATCTCAGGTGATCCGGCTGCCTGGGCCTCCCAAAGTGCTGGGATTACAGGCGTGAGCCACCGCGCCCAGCCACCTTGTTACGTCTCATTGTAAATCCGTTTCTGTAGAAAATCCTTCCACACGGGTTAAAGGACACAACTCAATGTTACTTTATGGGATTAAGAAAAACCTTTCGAGTAAGGCCGGGCGCGGTGGCTCATGCCTGTAATCCCAAGACTTTGGGAGGCCGAAGCGGAGGATCACTTGAGCCCAGAGGTTTAAGACCAGCCTGAGCAACATAGTGATTCTTCTTCTCTTCAAGCCGAGCGTGGTGGCGCGCGCCTGTGGTCCCAGCTGCCCCAGAGGCTGAGGTTGGAGGCTGCAGTGGGTCGAGATCGCGCCACTGCACTACAGCCTGGGCCACAGAGCGAGACTCCCGTCTCAACCTGGGGGGGGGGGGGAAGAGACTCCATCTCCATAAAAAGAAAAAAAAGCTAAGGAAGTCAAAGCCTTCACTCTTCATTTCTCCTTCCAAAAGGAGAACAGGCCGGCGTCGGTCAACGTCAACTGGCCGGAGTTGAGTTGACTGCACCGCCAGTCATCGATGAAACTGCCTCTCGCGAGCACCCAGCTGCTCATGGCCTCCGGAAGCGGACGTGGGGCGGGGCGGGGTACTTCTCCTAAGGAGAAACGGAACCGCGGGCAGCCTCCCTCTCTCGCAGCAGCCTCAGGAACGCGTTCCGAGACACCCCTAGCCACAAGTCAGGACCGCGTACAAGATGGCGGCACGTCACGTGAGCAGCGCGGTGACGCAGGACGGCGGCCCGCGCGGAGGCAGCGCCTTAGCTTCTCCCCAGCGCACACTTGTACTCAGTTTTGCCCCCCCCCGCCCCCGCCCCCAGCCTGGTGTAGATCATGCCGCCAGTGGCGGCCCTGACTGCCGAGGAAACGTTAGCTTAGGACAGTTGGCTGTTAAGTGACACTAATTCTCCCCGCCCCACCTGACCCCCGAGAAGGAGGCTAGTCCCCCGCTGCGTGAGGGGGTGGGGACGTGGGTAGTGAATTCGGATCTACCTGGGAGGGGGGAGTGGAAGTTCCCGCCCTGGAGAGCGGCGAGGCAGCAGCCACAGGTAAGTGGGGGGCGGGGAGGGACGTCCCCGTGGCCCGGGCGGGGAAGGACGCGGGAACGTG
>NW_012114611.1:124270-125033 GCF_000951035.1 Colobus angolensis palliatus | reverse complement strand
GCCTTGGTGCTGCGCCGAGCTCTTCCCAGTAGTGCGTCTCCTTCCCCTCTCTCGCAAATAAAAGTAAAGCCGGAAATCGCCCGCCGCGGGGTGGCTTTCGCTTCAGAAGCCGCCCTTTGCGGTCGCAGGCGCGAGCTCTCCGTGGGAGGTTTCGAGGTTGGGCCAGGAGCCTGGCGGAGGGCGGCGCGGCTATGGCCTCGGCGTGGTGTCTGCCGAGCGGAACCCGGGTCTGGTTAACCCCGCGACAGGGTCCTGTAAGCGCGTCGGCGCTGGCGACCCTGAGGGAAGAGGTGCCCATTACCCTCCTGGAGCTTGCAGTCTAGCGGGCAACAGACACACGGCATCGCGCACGCCCCAGACAGTTCTGGAGAGATGTGCCTGGCAGCGGAGACAGAGTGGGGACAGTAGGCGGCTTTCACCCCGGCTGGGAATGACACATGGGCGTCTGTTCCCTTCTGGATGGGCGACCCAGCCGAGGGTGACTTTCTCTTTTGTATGTCATAAAACGAAGCCCGGCATTTCTCAGTTTCATCGATGCTTTGCAGCGGGCAGCTGAATCGCTTTGAAATGACTGCAATGTGAAATGTCTGTGTTTTGGAGAGCGATTGGGCGGGTGGTAGTCTTTGAGAACCTTTAGGCTTTAGAAGCCCGGCGTGGATCTGGCAGGCATCTTTGTCAAACTGGCCTCACCTGTGATGAGTCTGTAGGTATTTATGTCGCAGAATGCATTTTAACCTGAGGTTTTTGTTAACAGAAATGCGTT
>NW_012114611.1:122192-124035 GCF_000951035.1 Colobus angolensis palliatus | reverse complement strand
TCACCGTGTTAGCCAGGATGGTCTCGATCTCCTGACCTCGTGATCTGCCCGTCTCGGCCTCCCAAAGTTCTGGGATTACAGGCTTGAGCTACCGCGCCCGGCCCAGAAATGCGTTCTTCTAAAATGCTCTTTTTTCTTTGGAGTTTATCATGTGCAGTTACCTCCGTGTCTTAATTAGAATCAATACCGTTCCCCTAAAGTCGAATCTGTTAGCTCTTTAATACTTGCCATTATCTTTCAGGGTTAGGTTTGGTCTGTGAGCTATCTGTCCATTCCTACCCGATCACCAGCAGGTGGCAGTCCCTTCTGACTTTAAATATAGGCTGTGCTATCTTTGCCAGTTTTTGGGGGGTTTTTTTGTTTGTTTTTAAATAGAGATGGTGTCAGAGGCGTATGAACCAGAACAACTCCATCTTATACAGGAGCTGGGTAAAATGAGGCTGAAACCTACTGGACTGCATTCCCAGACAGTTAAGGCATTCGAAGTCACAGGAGGAGACAGGTCAGCACAAAATACAGGTCATAAAACCTTGCTGATAAAACAGGTTGCAGTAAAGAAGCCGGCCAAAACCGACATGGTCCCAAGAGGGACCTCTGGTCATCCTCACTGCTACACTCCCGTCAGCGCCATTTACAAATCCTATGGCAATGTCAGGAAGTTACCCTTTATGATCTAAAAAGGGAAGGCGTGAATAGCGTATCACTGAGACACAACCATAAAAGTGGGTAACTAGCAGCCCTCGGGGCTGCTCTGTCTATGGAGTAGCCATTCTTTTTATTCCTTTACTTTCTTGATAATTTTGCTTTTACATCGCACTGTGGACTTGCCCTGAATTGTTTCTTGTGCGAGATCCGAGAACCATCAGTTGGAGTCTGATGGCTCCTGACCCAATGGCTACCTTTGGGTAAGTGTCGGGGTCCTGTAACATATTTGTGGTGGCCACAGAATCGACTATACTGCGGAAACAACAGTATTTATGTCTAGGAGTCTCTCCTAAGACAGAGTGGGTTAGAGGCCCCTCTTAATAAAAGGCAAGGACACTTGACCGACCCTGGGTTGGAGGCCCTTCTAAGATGTAGGGAGTTAGAGTCCCCTCTGAGTTAAGTCCCTCTCAGCTAAGAGTAGGTTTGGCACTATGGGATGTTAACTGCTGTTCTTTTTGGATTAATCTGTCTTACGCTGTTTGTTGATGGCTGTGGGTGAGGGTTAGGTATGTACAGGATCGTGGGACGTGGGGAGCTTTTTCCTCCCTAAAAGGGGCAACTTGAGAGCTGATGGGACTGTTGGAAAAGGTTCATTTGCTATGGACAAGCGGCGTCCTGAAGTTTTCATTGTTGGCTGCAGAGTGGGTCTTTTTCTCTGGCCTCCCTAAGCTCATCAGCTTCCCCACCCTGCCACAGGCAATACTTTTCTTCTCTACGTCGAGTTTCTTATATTTTCTATTACTCAGGGCGACCATCTTGCCTAGAGACCACATATTGAAATTCCAAGTCGGAGGTTGAATTAAAGATGACAGGCCCATCTGGGGGCAGATTTAAGCCTTGCTAGTTGGATATTGGGTGCTAAGCGGAGTGGCTGATGTCTTTGTTTTATCGCACATATTTTGCTCTGGCCAGAACGAAAAAAAGATAATTTTCCTTTATAATACGGCTTGGCCCCTAGGGCAGTGATGCCGCAAGCTTGAACACTAGGATCACTAAGGGAAACAGAGCCCAGAAGCCTGGGATGCTGGCAAAAGGGTAAGAATTTATTACCAGTCAGATTTCTGGCTTCTTTCACACTGTACAAATGGTTAAGTGAAGGGTTTAAAAAAAAAAAAAAAAATCAGCCTGGCATGGTGGC
>NW_012114611.1:111131-113346 GCF_000951035.1 Colobus angolensis palliatus | reverse complement strand
TCCCAGCTACTCGGGAGGCTGAGGCAGGAGAATGGCGTAAACCCGGGAGGCGGAGCTTGCAGTGAGCTGAGATCCGGCCACTGCACTCCAGCCCCCGCGACAGAGGGAGACTCCATCTCAAAAAAAAAAGTTTGTTAAATGATTTAAGGCCATAAACTGTTTCACTGACTTTTTGTTTTTCTTTTTTCTTTTTTTTTTGTTTTGAGACAGAGTCTCGCTCTGTTGTCCAGGCTGGAGCGCAGTGGCGCAGTCTCGGCTCACTGCAAGCTCCGCCTGCCAGGTTCACGCCATTCTCCTGCCTCAGCCCCCCAAGTAGCTGGGACTACAAGTGCCCGCCACCACGCCCGGCTAATTTTTTTGTATTTTTAGTAGAGACGGGGTTTTACCGTGTTAGCCAGAATGGTCTCGATCTCCTGACCTCGTGATCCGCCCATCTCCCAAAGTGCTGGGATTACAGGCGTGAGCCACCATACCCAGCCTCTTTCTTTGACGTTTAAAAATTGTTCAATTTACCCTACCTTAAAGCCATTAGATTATAGATAAGGCCTGGGGACATTTGAAGTTAGCCACACCCCTAGCTGTGCTGAAGAGTCAGCCCTTATCTGCACTTCTGCCTGGTGTGTCCGAGGCTAGGCCCCACACCTAGTACATAATTAAAATTCCTTACTAACCAGGGTTTTCACCAAAAGTAAAAGTCGCTGAAAGTTAAAATTGGAACATGTAATTGAGACTGTTGAAGAATCAGTTTTACATGTAAGGAGGGTAAGGAAAGTAGAATGTACTTTTGGTAAAAGATTATAAGAAGGCATGGAAATGTGGGGTTTTTTTGGCTAAAGGGTTAAAGAGTTGTTCTAAGTTGGCCGGGCGCAGTGGCTCAAACCTGTAATCCCAGCACTTTGGGAGGTCAAGGCGGGCAGATCACCTGAGGTTAGGAGTTTGAGACCAGCCTGGCCAACATGGTGAAACCCCATCTCTACCAAAAAATACAAACGTTAGCTGCTGGGCATGGTGGCGCACACCTCTAGTCCCATCTATTCCTCTAGTCCCATCTATTCCAAAGGCTGAGGCAGGAGAAGCGCTTGATTGCGCCACTGCACTCCATCCAGCCTGGGTGCCAGAGCAAGACTCCATCTCAAAAATAAAAAATAATCATACAGGAAGCATCAAATGTCAAATGGTGTTTTGCTTTTATATTTACATAACTATATTATTGGTATGTGTTCCAAAGTTACGGAAAACTCCTGTAATTCTAATATGATTTAGTGTGTGTTAATAATTATAATCGTTATGCAAAATATTGTGTGCCACAGTAGTAACCACATTTCCTTATAATTTGTGGTTTTGATAGTGGCTTTCCTAAAACTTTTTATCATCCACAGACAATTGCTGTCTTGTTTTAATCCTGTTTAGAAGATGGTTTATAATCAGCTATAGAACTCTAGCAGGTGTTTTTTTTTTTTTTTTTTTTGAGATGGAGTCTTGCTCTGTCGCCTAGGCTGGAGTGCATTGGTGCTATCTCGGCTCACTGCAAGCTCCGCCTCCCAGGTTCACGCCATTCTCCTGCCTCAGCCTCCTGAGTAGCTGGGACTACAGGCACCCGCCACCATGCCCGGCTAATTTTTTGTATTTTTAGTAGAGATGAGGTTTCACCGTGGTCTCAATCTCCTGACCTTGTGATCCGCCCGCCTCAGCCTCACAAAGTGCTGGGATTACAGGCGTGAGCCACCATGCCCGGCCAGCAGGTGTTCTTAAATGCAGATTTCTAATAACTTTGGAAATTGTAACATTAGAATAGAGGAAACAACTTTCAGAACTCTCAGGAAGAGCTAGAATGTTCATGAATATCAAATGAAACAGTTAACTGAATCAGCTGAACCAATAGAAAACTGAAGTAATCTTTTTAACTTGGATTAAAATGCTCCTGATCCTTTTTTGTTTTTCAGAGTCAAGGAAACTTTTGAGCTGTTTACAGTTTGTAGCAATTGAGTAAAGTATATTGCTGTGAACAAAATTTGGAACATATTTGTTTCTCTATATCAGATTTCTCCAGAATTTGGGAACCAGTTGTGAATATTCTTAACTTATGGCAATGTAGTTATTCGCATAAGTGCAATAAGAATCTGTTTTCTGGCCGGGCGCGGTGGCTCAAGCCTGTAATCCCAGCACTTTGGGAGGCCAAGACGGGCGGATCACGAGGTCAGGAGATCGAGACCAT
>NW_012114611.1:107877-109816 GCF_000951035.1 Colobus angolensis palliatus | reverse complement strand
CATTCTCCTGCCTCAGCCTCCCGAGTAGCTGGGACTATAGGCACCCGCCACCACACCCAGCTAGTTTTTTTGTATTTTTTGTAGAGACAGGGTTTCATTGTGTTAGCCAGGATGGTCTCGCTCTCCTGACCTCGTGATCTGCCTGCCTCAGCCTCCCAAAGTGCTGGGATTACAGGCGTGAGCCACTGTGCCCGGCCTGAATGTTTTCTTACTAATCTTCCAGATACCACCTTTTGTCGAAACTCGAGTTGTGAATGAACCTTACCATACTGATGCTTTCTGACTGAGCTCCTTTCTACCCTGAATGCGATAGACCCTCATAGGCAGGCAGGAATATCATTGCCCCTGTTTAGCCTGAAGAAGTTATAGAATGTGGATCTTCGTCCCCCTGCAACCCTTAGGATTAAGGTTCTCTTATAAAAGGCAGGGGAATGTCAGAGTGTGTGAACCAGAGCAACTCCATCGTAAGCAGGCTGGGTAAAATGAGGCTAAAACCTACTGACCCTGCATTCCCAGATGGTTAAGGCATTCTAAGTCACAGGATGAGATAGGAGGTCAGCACAAAATACAGGTCATAAAGACCTTGATGATAAAACAGGTTGCAGTAAAGGAGCCGGCCAAAACCCACCAAAACCAAAATGGCCTGAGAGTGACCTCTGGTTGTCGTCATTGCTGTACTCCCACCAGCGCCATGACAGTTCACAAATGCTGTGGCAAAGTCAGGGAGTTACCCTGTATGGTTTAAAAAGGGGAGGCATGAAAAATCCACCCCTTGTTTAGCATATCATCAACAACCATAAAAATGGACAACCAGCAGCCCTCGGGGCTGCTCTATGGAGTAGCCATTCTTTTATTCCTTTATTTTTTTAATAAACTTGCTTTTACTTCACACTGCGGACTTACCTTAAATTATTTCTTGTGCAAGATCCAAGAACCCTCTGTTGGGGTCTGAATCGGGATCCCTGTCCTGTAACAGTAGCGTCTCACTGTGTTGCTCAGATTGATCTCAAACTCCTGAGCTCAAGCAATCTTATCGCCTCTGTGTCCCCAAGTGCTAGGATTACAGGTATGAGCCAACACACTCGACTGTATTTTTGCAAGTTTTATTGTGCCTGAATTCCTTCATTCCTTTTTTCTTTTTTCTTTTTTTTTTTTTTTTGTTTGAGGTGGAGTTTCACTTTTGTTGCCAGGCTGGAGTGTAGTGGCATGATCTCAGCTCACTGCAACCTCCACCTCCTGGGTTTAAGTGATTCTCCTTCCTCAGCCTCCCAAGTAGCTGGGATTACAGGCGTGTGCCACCACCCCTGGCTAATTTTGTAGTTTTAGTAGAGACTGAGTTTCACCATGTTGGTCAGGTTGGTCTCGAACTCCTGACCTCAAGTGGTCCACCCACCTCGGCCTCCCAAATTTCTGGTATTACAGGTGTGACCAATGCGCCCAGCCAGATTGCCCCATTTCTAAAGCTGGGGTGAGGTAACTGTCTAAATATATTTCTGTCTGTCTCTCTCTTTTAAGAGACAGGTGTCTCACTTTGTTACAAACCAGGCTGGAGTGCGCCTAGCCTTTTTTTTTTCCTTCAACTTTTAAGTTCCAGGGTACATGCACAGGATGTGCAGGTTTATTACATAGGTAAACATGTGCCATGGTGGTTTGCTGCACAGAACAACCCATCACCTAGGTATTGAGCACAGCATCCATTAGCTGTTCTTCCTGATGCTCTCCTTCCCCTGCCCCCTGCACCCTCCTCCACAGGCCCCAGTGTGTGTGCTTCCCCCACCATGTGTCCATGTGTTTTCATCATTCAGCTCCTACTTATAAGTGAGAACATGCAATGTGTGATGTTCTGTTCCTTTGTTAGTTTGCTGAGGATTACAGCTTCCAGCTCAGTCCATGTCCCCACAGAGGACATTATATCTTTCATTTTTTTTTTTTTTTTTTT
>NW_012114611.1:105905-106895 GCF_000951035.1 Colobus angolensis palliatus | reverse complement strand
GAACTCCTGACCTCGTGATCCGCCCGTCTCGGCCTCCCAAAGTGCTGGGATTACAGGCTTGAGCCACCGCGCCCGGCCTATATCTTTCATTTTTATGGCTGCATAGTATTCCATGGTGTATATGTACATGTTCTTAATCCAGTCTGTCATTGATGGGCATATGGGTTGATTCCATGTCTTTGCTATTGTGAATAGTGCTGCAGTGAACATATGTGTGCATGTATCTTTATAATAGAATGATTTATAGTCCCTTGGGTATGTACCAGTGATGATATTGCTGGGTCAAATGGTATTTCCACCTCTAGATCTTTGAGAAATTGCTACCCTGCCTTCCATAATGGTTGAACTAATTTGCACTCCCACCAGCAATGTAAAAGCATTCATTATTCTTCACAACCTCGCCAACATCTGTTGTTGATTTTTTAATTGCCATTCTTTTTGTTTTGTTTTGTTTTGTTTTTTTTGAGACAAAGTCTCATTCTACTGCCCACGCTAGAATGCAGTGGCACAATCATGGCTCACTGCAACCTCCGCCTCCTGGGCAGCCGCCCGAGTAGCTGGGACCACAGTTGCCCAGGATGCTGGCTGATTTTTTTTTTTCTTGAGACTGAGTCTTGCTCTGTTGCCCAGATTGGAGTGCAGTGGTGCGATCTCTTCACTACAACCTCTCCGCCTCCTGGGTTCAGGCGATTCTCCTGCCTCAGCCTTCCAAGTAGCTGGGACTACAGGTGCCTGCCACCACGCCCAGCTTGTTTTTGTATTTTTAGTAGAGATGGGGTTTAGCCATGTTGGCCAGTCTGGTCTCAAGGTCCTGACCTCAAGTGATCTGCCCGCCTCGGCCTCCCAAAGTGCTGTGATGACAGGTGTGAGCCACCGCACCGGGCCAGTAATCGCCATTTGACTGACGTGAGATGGTATCTCATCATGGTTTTGATTTACATTTCTCTAATGATCAGTGATGTTGAGCTTAAAAAGTTTTTTTTTTTTTTT
>NW_012114611.1:103230-105553 GCF_000951035.1 Colobus angolensis palliatus | reverse complement strand
TTTTTTTTTTTTTTTGGAGACGGAGTTTCACTCTTGTTGCCCAGGCCGAATGCACTGGCACAATCTCAGCTCACTGCAACCTCCGTCTCCCGGGTTCAAGCAATTCTCCTGCCTCAGCCTCCCGAGTAGCTGGAATTACAGGCATGTGCTACCATGCCTGGCTAATTTTTTTTTTCTTTATTTTTAGTAGAGACGGGGTTTCTCCATGTTGGCCAGGCTGGTCTTGAACTCCTCACCTCAGATGATCCACCCACCTCAACCTCCCAAAGTGTTGGGATTACAGGCGTGAGCCACCGCGCTTGGCTGCAAGTTTTCTTAAAAGTGTTCTGCCTTCCCTGACATTTTCTGTGTCAGCAAGGTCTCAGCCCACCAAGATTTCTCAGTTCCTTCAGTTGCCATTGATGGTGCTTCTGAAGTGGTGTTTCACTACTCCCTGGTTTCTGCCTGATTTTGGGTTATCTCCTGTTAAGATTATATATGCTGACAGGGGGCTTACTTTATTTTTACAGAAAATGCATTCGTACACATAAAATTTATTCTGTATTGAACAAGTTTTTAACACATTGTTAATCTTAACCTCAATTTTAGAAATAATAGCTTAAAAAAAGTGAACAAATAAAGGTTGTATTCTGATAACATCAGTAAAATAGTATGTACTGTTGTTTATGAAATGAAACTATAAAGTTTTTATTTTGGAAAAAGCTTTATTTGATATGTTGATTCTTCATGTATGCAAAATAGAAAATATGTTATCTTTTTTTTTTTTTTTTTTTGAGATGATGGGCTCTCGCTGTGTTCCCCAGGCTGGTCTCGAACTCCTGGGGGGTTGCTGAAGCAATCCTCCTGCCTTAGCCTCCTAAGTAGCTGGAATTATAAGTGTGCACCTTGTTAGTTATCTTTTTTGTAGGAAAGGTGGTTATAATTATTGTCCAAAATGTTACTTGCTGATTATAGTGGCTTTTACTGTTATGTGTGTTTTTTTGTTGATCATATTAGTTTCTATAGAAGTAGGAGTGTATCTTAACTTTCTTGAAACAGGGTCTTGCTGTCACCCAGGCTGGAATGTTAGTGGCACGATCATGGCCCACTGCAACCTCAACCTCCTGGGCTCAAGTGATCCTCCAGTATCAGTGGGCGCCCCCCTCTCCAGCACCCCCACCTCCTGCAGGATCTGGGACCACAGGCATGCGCCACCACACCTTGCTAATTAAAAAAAAATTTTTTTGTGGAGACAAGGTCTTGCTACATTGTCCAAGATGGAGAAGTAGGAATTCTTAAGGATATTGTTATGGAGGGAAAAAACAAAGGTATCATTTCTAGTAATTAACAAGATCAAAACAAAAGTATCATTTCTAGTAATTACAAGATTATAAAAACTTTTATAGTTTCAGTGCTTTAGGATTACATCTTTTTTCTTCTTTGCTCTGTATTCTTATATTTTCTGAAGTAGAGTATTTAAAAGGTATTTTTAGTAGAGATATTATGCAGAAGGTACCTGATTTTGTCTTTTCTGTTTGTATATTAGTCTGTGGGATTACCTTGTATTAGTGTAGATTAAAAAGCACTGAATTGGCCAGTGTGACTGATGCCTGTAATCACAGCACTTAGGAGGCCAAGGTGGGTGGATCGCTTGAGCTCAGGAGTTCAAGGCCAAAACCTTGTCTCCACAAAAAATTTTAAAAATTAGCCGGATATGGTGGTGCATGCCTGTGGTCCCAGCTACTTGGGAGGCTGAGGTGTGAGGATCACTTGAGCTCAGGTGATTGAGACTGCAGTGAGCTGTGATCGCACCACTGCACTCCAGCCAGGGTCACAGAGCAACACCCTGTCTCAAAAAAAGAAAAAAAAAAAGAAGAAGGAAAACAACTGAGACTCTGGTAAATGGATGGACAAATGATATGACCAGATAACTCACACAACTAATGGAGAATTAAAGAAATATGAAACAATGTACATTTTTTGCCTATCAAGTTAATTATTTCTATTGCTTCCTTATGTGCTTTTGATAAACTATAATTCATTCAGAACACTTTAAATATTTCCTACGTAATTCCCTTACATTAAGTAGTTCTCTTTTTTGGAACTACAGAAAAAAATCTTAATTACAGAAAAAGGTTTATGCACCAGAGATGTTCATGACAGTATTGTTCTGGTAAAAAAAAAAATACAATTTATGCACATTCCCTGGATGCTGTATTATGTAGTCTGTCTGTCTTTCTTTCTTTTCTTTTCTTTTTTTTTTTTTGAGGCGGAGTCTCGCTCTGTCGCCCGGACTGGAGTGCAGTGGCCGGATCTCAGCTCACTGCAAGCTCCGCCTCCCGGG